>NC_140590.1:1732135489-1732685489 GCF_964204655.1 Triturus cristatus
CTGGGCCATCTCCACTGCAAGCCCACACTAGTATACTTATACTAACAGTGAGGGGATACACAGCAGGGTAATTTTCAGAAGCAAATTGACAATGGCTGCTCCTAGTCTTCCCAGAATGAGGCGTCCCTGCCTCCTGGCTACTTACAGGTGTGATAGAGGCCTCAAGCAGCAGCTAATGGGAAGCCTTTAAAACTTGCTGTGAAGAGGACTCGGACAGGGGAGAGCACTGGCGAATCGGAGTGGTGGGGGTTGGTAGTTTATTTATTCAATCTCACCTCCATGGAACAGACAAAGATAAATAAGCCTCTTCTATTCCCCTTTGACTGCCCGATCTCAGTTACTGCAGGCAACAGAGAGAGGTTGTGGCCTTAGCGACTTTGAAACTGATGAACCAGATTCAGGTTCCAGAGTCAGCTCAACATCCTGTGATTCTGGGCAAATCACTTAATCTACCGGAACCTAAAAAACATGAATCCGACCTTTTGTAAAGTTATCTGGTGCTCATGTTAAGCGCTCCAATGCCTCCCGGTCAAGTTTGTGCTATATCAAACTGCATGTTTGTGAGGAAAGTGACACTGTTTTTTTATTGTTTTTATTTGCTTGTTAGAATCATTACCTTTGTATGAATTTACATGTGATGTTAGCAGCAAATAAAAAAACGGATGCACCTTTTACCAGTCTCTCAGCATTAGAGAGCTTTTCTCAAATATTGTAAAAAAATGTGGTGGATATCTTAAAAGCCCTGAGAAAGTGTAAAAGGCATTCTAGATCTCTAGTATGTCCTGTTGCCCAGTGGAATTGGGGTGCAAAGGAATAGAGAAAAAGGCTTGGTTTAAATCAATTACTGTAAACCAGCCTGCATTCCAGGGTATTTGATAAAGAATCACTGCTGGATTTGGCACTACTGGGCAACAAGGCACTACAATTTTGTTGATCTTTCTCAAATCCTGCACTATCCTGTATTTTCCGCTAGGCTTTTTAAGTCCCATTATTGGTGAATTACAAGGACTACCCATTATTTCTTTAAAATGCCTTGTTTAATCATTCGGTCAATTTCTGGAGCAATTCCTGCTTTCACTTCTGGACTCATTTTGTACTGTCAGGTGTTTGGATAAACTGCACCCTCTTTCACCTTTACTTTCACTGGTTCTATATTTGACAGCAGCCCAATATCTTTTCCTGTAAAGTCCCACACTTCTGGATTTACTGTGGTTCTCAACTCTTCTGGTAATTCATTTTCAGTTATCAATGAAAACATTTAATCTATTTCTGTACCTTGCTTAGCTAGCATCATTTTATATACGACGTCTTCATCAGGGGTTTGGAAAGCAACTTTCACAAATAGAGGGACAAAGGGGTTTTATACATGAGGTCCAGCACAGTTTCCCAAATGCAATATGAATATTAAAGTTATGCTGTTCCTGAATGATCTAGAGTTCAGCAATATACATAGGACAGTAGGCCACAGAGTCAAAGAGATGGGAATGCATTTCTTTGGAATGTAATGCCCTCACACACCCAGTTGGGTGTCATGCTTCATCATCGGGCTGCTCCTCGTCTGGCCGGCGCTGCAATGCCTGACGGGCTCCCGATGTGGAGCACTTTGGCGGAGATTTTTTCCAAATAGCCGTTTGGTGCCGTGGGGGTGAGAGATTTAGTGAGTGTAGATGAATAAGTAGTGTGTGATGTTTATGTGAGTTAAAACAGGGTTGGGAGTACCAGCAAAAATAGCTCTAATTGTGGGGTCTCCTACTCTGATTAAAATAAAGAGGAAAGGCGCAATGCTAAGTTAATGTCTTAGGTGTGGCGCTCTTCCATTTGGTTGGTCAACATGTTTCTTCGCAATTCTACAAGTCTAGAGGTGATTCGTCCGGACCTAAAGTAAAAAAAACGATCTACACTAAGGTGAAATGGAAAACAATAATGAATTAATGTTTAGGATTTAAGCCACCATGACTTACTCTGTCTAATGGCTGGTAGTACTGGTTCTAGTACTGGTTCTACCTATTATGGAGAGAAAATCACATATTAATGTATGATGTCAATCAGATATCACAAGTATGAAACAAGCTGTCCTATTCCCTTTCCCTTGTTTATTTTGCTGCATCTTGTCCCTGGCGCAACATTTTAACTGGGGGGTAAGAACTTTTTTGTAAAATACAACTGTACACTGCTTAGCAGCGGCGCTGATTCCTACATCGGTGGCCATACATGCACACTGGCCGGAGGTGCGCTCATTGCCTGGGGTCTGGCAAAGTTCAACCTCCGTGTCTGTTTCTTTCTACATGTTGTTTCTTTCTTTTTTTTTGTCTTCGAGTCATGCGTGAGTGTGCAACAGATGGGGTTTGGTACCTCATGGAACTTCGCCGGTTCCCCAAGCGTAGCTGACACATAACATTTGGATGCCGCATATCTGATTCCTCTGAGTTTTAAACCAGTAGATAACCCGCTGGCCTCACGTTCACCTGTGTTACAGTAGAAGGAGAAATGCCTTATTTTCACCGGCTCCCCATTTCTGGAACAGGAGCAGCCCTCATTCACAACATCAAGAGCTGGGAGTTGGGAAAAGACACCCCCGAACCATAACACCCCCTCCCCCATGCAACGTGCACAGTCATTTGCGCCTCGCTGCCTTAGTAGCAGCTGAGGTCGGTAGTGGGAGTAGCTGCCGGGCGGAGACATGGGGAGGGGGAGGGGCAGGGGCAGGGTGGGGGGTAGTAAACTATGGATTATGGAGGTTTACAGGTAAATAAACATATAAATTAACAAAATGAATTTAGTTGCGCGCACTGCATCCCCAAATGCGATGCAGTACAAGCAACACAATTCATTTTATTAATTTATATGTTAACTTACCTGTAAACATCCGTAATCCATAGTTTACTACCCCCCACCCTGCCCCTCCCCACGTCACTGCCCGGCAGCCACTCCCACTACCGACCACGGCTGCTTGGTAGTATACACGTGGTTATCTTGTCATAAAAATAATTTGGTTGACACCATTATCTAATATAATCACCAGATTAATTGTGCTTAATAGACCGAGCTCATTAGGATTGAAGGCTAGGTGAGCCTGCTGGCATCCAATCTCTTGATGTGCAGGCCACAGTGTACTCACTGAGCCACCTCTGCGTCCTCAAACCTCCTCCTTAGATTACTCTCAAACCACTGGGCACTGTTTCTTCTGCCCAGTTAAAGGCAACAACAAATTCCCAAAGCACCAATGAACAAACTCCAGCCTCTCACCTCCTGCACACCTGTGCCTCCAATGTGCCTCCTCTCAAAAGGATGCATAAACAACAGTTGACGGACAGAATGCAGAACAATGTCATACATTCACCCCAGTACAGAGATCTGGGCCAAAATCCATCGTTTTTTTGCTCACCATGCCATTCCAGTTTGAACCCAGCCATATGCAAATCAGTCTTGACCCTGTGTCTCATGGGTACAGTCCAGCCCGAACTGCCAAGCCAGGTCCTCCCTGGACTGGAAACAAGCATCCTAGGACCGGTTGCGGCGTTTCACCCCTCTTCAGCCAGGATAGCTTGATTCCAGTGGCATGGAGAGCACGGGACCCACGTCTGGGCATACCCTTCCCACTCGGGGTGACAAATGCAAAAACAACAGTTAATGGACAAAATGCAGAACAATGTCATACATTCACCCCAGTACAGAGATCTGGGCCTCAATCCATCATTTTTTTGCTCGCCATTCCAGTTTGAACCCAGCCGTATGCAAATCAGTCTAGACCCTGTGCCTCATGGGTACAGTCCAGCCCAAACTGCCAAGCCAGGTCCTACCTGGACTGGAAACAAGCATCCTAGGACCGGTTTTGGGGTTTCACCCCTCTTCAGCCAGGATAGCTTGATTCCAGTGGCATGGAGAGCACGGGACCCATGTCTGGGCATACCCTTCCCACTCGGGGTGACAAATGCAAAAACAACAGTTGATGGACAAAATGCAGAACAATGTCATACATTCACCCCGGTCCTAGGATGCTTGTTTCCAGTCCAGGGAGGACCTGGCTTGGCAGTTCGGGCTGGACTGTTCCCATGAGGCACAGGGTCAAGACTGATTTGCATATGGCTGGGTTCAAACTGGAACGGCATGGTGAGCAAAAAAACAAAGGATTTAGGCCCAGATCTCTGTACTGGGGTGAATCTATGACATTGTTCTGCATTCTGTCCATCAACTGTTGTTTTTGCATTCCTCTCAAAAGGAGACAAAAGGAGGCGCTCAGTGAGCCCCGGCGTGGCACCTCAATCAGGCACTCTTCTTCCACTTCTGTGACACACTTTAGACTGAATCTGCTGGACTCACGCATGCACCATCAGTCGTGCAGTGTGGCAATTCCTCTCTGTGAAAATCATGGCCACGGTAAGAATTAGTCCATATTTGTTCTGTCTTCTGTGTCATTCTGTCAACCGCGTCACACCTTTACTCGGATCAAGGGTGTAGTTACCATTGTTGCAGCAGGTGCAGTCGCACCGGGGCACCGGGCCCAGAGGGGCCCACTGAACCAACCCCACCAGCAGTCACAGGGCCTTTTCCCCGCTTGCATCATCCCCATGGCATCCTTGCAACACTAATGACTCGGATCTGCAGACAATAGCATGGAGGCTTCGGTCGGCTCCCGAATGCCTTCGCCTTTGCAGTACTCCGTGCACTGTGCAAGGGTACATGCTCAAGGCACTGACATGGTGGTTCCTTGCCCACTTAAAGTACCACACACTGGCTCAACTGTTTCAAAAGCGCCTCGCATCGCGGAAACACATGTGTGGACTGAGTTGCAATGCAGCTATGTATCTGCAAGTTGGTATTGCTAACGTATATGAATTACGCCTCCCATACTACCATCACATGCCATGATGCCACCCATTTGCTCCTTTTTCACATTGTATTGCCGAATTCAGATGACGCGTCCCTCCCCTCGCAAGGCCGCCAAGCATTTCTTAGCGGGAGACGGCTCTCATTAATAGGAGCTTTGTGCCATAGACACAAGCCCGAGATAACACAGAAAGGGCACTATTCACCCATGAACTGGCGCACCAGTTATGCTCTCCGTGCTCCCTTCCCATCCACCGTGCTCCCCGTGCTCTATAAGAGGACTTGGGGACCTTTCAAAGCAAGGAAGAACCTGTGGGTGGGGTGTCACAATTATCAATGTTATTATGTCAGTTCTGCCACATAGGTTTCACATTTGTCTCCACCAGGTGAAGGCGTGGTAGCCTGTCAGAAATTTGTGTCACATAGCACGTACCTCATAATTGTCGACACCAAAGCGAAGACCTTTGTACATCATACTGACGCGTCGTGCAGCCCAATACAGGATCCCTTCAGAGTATCTCCTTGACTCTCTTATTAACATTCAGAGCAAAGGGAGAGCAGAGCCACGTCCCCTGTATAAATAGTTCAGTGTGCAAAGCACAACAAAGCCGAATATACCTCTCCACATTAAGGGGGAGAAAGGGGATCACAGTTGAGCAAACGGATGTAAGGACGCACGGAAAGAAGCAAGAGAGAGAGCAGGAAGGGAAGGTAGGGGGGAGGAAGAAAAAACGAAGGAAGGTATAGTCGAAGGAGGGACGAATAAACATTTGCAATGCAATAGGTCTCGCATTTACGCAAGTTTGAGCTATTGACAATCGCAAAAAACAATGCTTTTTATTTTGTTTTTGTTTCTAAAACATAAATAAAAGGCATTGTCATTTACAATGCCAATAGCTTAAACTTGTGTAAATGCGAGACTTATTGCATTGCAAATGCTTGTTGAAACTCAGGAGCAGCAACATTGTCGTGGTGTCATCAGGGTTTTAGGTGGAAGCTCATTCAATATTATATACAAGCCATAGTTGCTGCTTATTTATCTTATGCAACTAACAACCATTGACAAAGCCAATAGTCCTGACTTGTTGTAGGTATGATGGTGCTTGTATCGTATATTTGGACGCAATGACAGAAACAGCAAAATAACAGTCGGGCGGCACATTATGCTAAGCACAGATTTTTAGCTTACATGTTTTAAGCCACGCCCTTAATTACATAGGCCACGCCCCCTTGAGAGACCCCCCACCCTTTTTTTCATCCCACTCAAAGCCCCGACCTCAGGCCACTCTGCATTTAATAATATAATCCTCTTAACATCTATCCCTTTTTTAGGAAAATCTCAGCCGTTAAAGTCCTTCTTCTTAACGTTCACTTAATATACTTGTTAAAATATTCCTCGCAGGACCGTTAATTTCTCCTGCAGCCCCAGGAGGACTTCAGCCTCCGACTAAAGGTAAAATTTCTAAATACACACACGATGGTTGTGAAAATTTACGCTCCTAACAATCAAAACGAAGCTCATCGTAATAATAGGGATTATTATATATTTCCCATCACCACAGGAGGGCAGTATTTTCCTAATAATGATATCACATAAACAATGTTTACAATCCTAAAACACTAGGATCTTATGGGGACATTATCTATGAATACTATGCAAGAAACTATACTTGTCGCCCCTTTAAAAAGAAAAACTGATAGAGCAAAGGCACAAAAATTGACACTCGCCTTAGAAACATTGAAAGACTTTCTGCAAAATGTAACACTCACGTGTGTGCGAAAAATAACTTACTTAGCCACATGTAGACTGATAACACTAGGCTATTAAAAATGTTCCTGAACCGTGTGGTGACGATTAACAACTTGGAACATACCATTCCCTTAGCCTCCTCAGGGTGGGAATTGGTCAAAAACGACCACTATAACCACTGAACAACGACCCATAATCACTTGGAGAGCCAAACCCTCAAGTGATTACGACCCGATGATGACATTATCCCCCTTACCACACGAGCGGAGAAAACACATATCACGAAAGTGTGGTTGAGGGTATCTGATACAATATGCTTTAGACTCTGGAATGTTGACACTAGTGAGTCATTCCTCTCTGATTGTGCGTCTATTAATGTTGGAAGCTGAATGAATCTCTGCTCTCTCCGCTCTGTTATTTTTCTGTGACCGGCGAGGTCCTGTGGGCCCAGGCACTAGCGACACGGCTCCACAATAGCAAGTTTGTTCTCTCATTTTAATGAATTTCTTTAGACCTGCAAGGTTTTGAGGGTGCACAATGACAATGTTGCTGTCCTTTTTATTTATTTTATTGTATTTCCTTTATTTTTATAAGGCTTTAAGGACACACACTGAGGCAATGTGAAAACTCACAGAGTAATGTTACATATTCGCTTTCAGGAACTATCCTGAGGATTTCTTCTAGCTCCATTGTGGTCCCCTAAGTACATTTGGCAAACACTTTGTATTAAGCCTTTTGTAAAAAAAAATCAAACTTTGTTTCTTACCAAAGCTTATTTCTGGATAATATTCTCCCCCAGCAGTTATTTAACAGTCATCCATTCAGAAAATAACTCCGCTCTACCACGTGCATGTTCCCCTAATCGGGCCGTGGTATTTATAGCAAACCTGTCGCATTCACATACAGTAGTGAATACGGCTGAGCGCTGACATGACAAGTACGTTCACTTTGTCTCCACTAGGTGGCAGTCTGGAATCATTGTTGGTTCCTTGAGAACAATCCCTTTCCATTTGTTGCCCCTCAGCTGCCGATTGAAGAGCGGGGGTGGGGGTGGGGAGGGGTGATTGCTGCCAAGGCAGGTAAGAGCGGGGGAGCCCCCACCCTTTTTTTCATCCCACTCAAAGCCCCGACCTCAGGCCACTCTGCATTTAATAATATAATCCTCTTAACATCTATCCCTTTTTTAGGAAAATCTCAGCCGTTAAAGTCCTTCTTCTTAACGTTCACTTAATATACATGTTAAAATATTCCTCGCAGGACCGTTAATTTCTCCTGCAGCCCCAGGAGGACTTCAGGCTCCGACTAAAGATAACATTTCTAAATACACGATGGTTGTGAAAATGTACGCTCCTAACAATCAAAACGAAGCTCATCGTAATAATAGGGATTATTATATATTTCCCTTCACCACGGGAGGGCAGTATTTTCCTAATAATGATATCACATAAACAATGTTTACAATCCTAAAACACTAGGATCTGATGGGGACATTATCTATGAATACTATGCAAGAAACTATACTTGTCGCCCCTTTCAAAAGAAAAACTGATAGAGCAAAGGCACAAAAATTGACACTCGCCTTAGAAACATTGAAAGACTTTCTGCAAAATGTAACACTCACGTGTGTGCGAAAAATAACTTACTTAGCCTCATGTAGACTGATAACACTAGGCTATTAAAAATGTTCCTGAACCGTGTGGTGACGATTAACAACTTGGAACATACCATTCCCTTAGCCTCCTCAGGGTGGGAATTGGTAAAAAACGACCACTATAACCACTGAACAACGACCCATAATCACTTGGAGAGCCAAACCCTCAAGTGATTACGACCCGATGATGACATTATCCCCCTTACCACACGAGCGGAGAAAACACATATCACGAAAGTGTCTGTGGTTGAGGGTATCTGATACAATATGCTTTAGACTCTGGAATGTTGACACTAGTGAGTCATTCCTCTCTGATTGTGCGTCTATTAATGTTGGAAGCTGAATGAATCTCTGCTCTCTCCGCTCTGTTATTTTTCTGTGACCGGCGAGGTCCTGTGGGCCCAGGCACTAGCGACACGGCTCCACAATAGCAAGTTTGTTCTCTCGTTTTAATGAATTTCTTTAGACCTGCAAGGTTTTGAGGGTGCACAATGACAATGTTGCAGTCCTTTTTAGGTCTCGCCTGAGACAGCGCTTTAGCGCTGCTCTCGCGAGAGCTTTTGTAAATGGGGGATCTGGAAGTGCAAACGAGTGCTTTCAGGCCTCCAAATATAGTGCATGTGCGCCGGGCACGCGCACCATTTGGCAGCCTGAAAGCACTCGTTTGCACTTCCAGTTCCCCCACCATTTGGCAGCCTGCACACCATTTGCTTTCACTTTCGCGGCCGCTTTGATGTTTGATCGCGATTGCGATCACTTTCAGTTTTGCGGCCGCACGGCCGCTTGTTTTGTCTTCCTTACTTATTTTCCTTCCTCCAAGCCTTTACCCATGATTTTCCTTCCTCCAAGCCTTTTTATTTTTACTTGGCTATTCTTAACGTGGGGCCGAGCTGCCGATTTAGGAACAGGGTTACCAGATTTGAGTCCTGGCATAGCTCTGCTGCACATCTTGTGATTCTGGGCAAATCACGCGATCTGCCTGTGTCTAAAAACACACACAAAATGTGCATCTAACCTTACGTGGTGTAATGTGGTGCATGTGTAAAGCGCCCTAACACCCTTGGGACATATTCACGCCATATAAAAACTGCAAAAAACAAATCCACAATCTTATTTCCTCTCTAACATTTTTATTTTTACTTGGCTATTCTTAACGTGCGGCCGAGCTGCCGACTTAGGAACAGGGTTACCAGATTCGAGTCCTGGCATAGCTCTGCTGCACATCTTGTGATTCTGGGCAAATCACGCGATCTGCCTGTGTCTAAAAACACACACAAAATGTGCATCTAACCTTACGTGATGTAATGTGGTGCATGTGTAAAGCGCCCTAACACCCTTGGGACATATTCACGCCATATAAAAACTGCAAAAAACAAATCCACAATCTTATTTCCTCTCTAACATTATTATTTTTACTTGGCTATTCTTAACGTGCGGCCGAGCTGCCGACTTAGGAACAGGGTTACCAGATTCGAGTCCTGGCATAGCTCTGCTGCACATCTTGTGATTCTGGGCAAATCACGCGATCTGCCTGTGTCTAAAAACACACACAAAATGTGCATCTAACCTTACGTGATGTAATGTGGTGCATGTGTAAAGCGCCCTAACACCCTTGGGACATATTCACGCCATATAAAAACTGCAAAAAGCAAATCCACAATCTTATTTCCTCACTAACATTTTTATTTTTACTTGGCTATTCTTAACGTGCGGCCGAGCTGCCGACTTAGGAACAGGGTTACCAGATTCGAGTCCTGGCATAGCTCTGCTGCACATCTTGTGATTCTGGGAAAATCACGCGATCTGCCTGTGTCTAAAAACACACACAAAATGTGCATCTAACTTTACGTGATGTAATGTGGTGCATGTGTAAAGCGCCCTAACACCCTTGGGACATATTCACGCCATATAAAAACTGCAAAAAACAAATCCACAATCTTATTTCCTCACTAACATTTTTATTTTTACTTGGCTATTCTTAACGTGCGGCCGAGCTGCCGACTTAGGAACAGGGTTACCAGATTCGAGTTCTGGCATAGCTCTGCTGCACATCTTGTGATTCTGGGCAAATCACACGATCTGCCTGTGTCTAAAAACGCACACAAAATGTGCATCTAACCTTACGTGATGTAATGTGGTGCATGTGTAAAGCGCCCTATCACCCTTGGGACATATTCACGCCATATAAAAACTGCAAAAAACAAATCCACAATCTTATTTCCTCTCTAACATTTTTATTTTTACTTGGCTATTCTTAACGTGCGGCCGAGCTGCCGACTTAGGAACAGGGTTACCAGATTCGAGTCCTGGCATAGCTCTGCTGCACATCTTGTGATTCTGGGCAAATCACGCGATCTGCCTGTGTCTAAAAACACACACAAAATGTGCATCTAACCTTACGTGATGTAATGTGGTGCATGTGTAAAGCGCCCTAACACCCTTGGGACATATTCACGCCATATAAAAACTGCAAAAAACAAATCCACAATCTTATTTCCTCACTAACATTTTTATTTTTACTTGGCTATTCTTAACGTGCGGCCGAGCTGCCGACTTAGGAACAGGGTTACCAGATTCGAGTCCTGGCATAGCTCTGCTGCACATCTTGTGATTCTGGGCAAATCACGCGATCTGCCTGTGTCTAAAAACACACACAAAATGTGCATCTAACCTTACGTGATGTAATGTGGTGCATGTGTAAAGCGCCCTAACACCCTTGGGACATATTCACGCCATATAAAAACTGCAAAAAACAAATCCACAATCTTATTTCCTCTCTAACATTTTTATTTTTACTTGGCTATTCTTAACGTGCGGCCGAGCTGCCGACTTAGGAACAGGGTTACCAGATTCGAGTCCTGGCATAGCTCTGCTGCACATCTTGTGATTCTGGGCAAATCACGCGATCTGCCTGTGTCTAAAAACACACACAAAATGTGCATCTAACCTTACGTGATGTAATGTGGTGCATGTGTAAAGCACCCTAACACCCTTGGGACATATTCACGCCATATAAAAACTGCAAAAAACAAATCCACAATCTTATTTCCTCACTAACATTTTTATTTTTACTTGGCTATTCTTAACGTGCGGCCGAGCTGCCGACTTAGGAACAGGGTTACCAGATTCGAGTCCTGGCATAGCTCTGCTGCACATCTTGTGACTCTGGGAAAATCACGCGATCTGCCTGTGTCTAAAAACAAACACAAAATGTGCATCTAACTTTACGTGATGTAATGTGGTGCATGTGTAAAGCGCCCTAACACCCTTGGGACATATTCACGCCATATCAAAACTGCAAAAAACAAATCCACAATCTTATTTCCTCACTAACATTTTTATTTTTACTTGGCTATTCTTAACGTGCGGCCGAGCTGCCGACTTAGGAACAGGGTTACCAGATTCGAGTCCTGGCATAGCTCTGCTGCACATCTTGTGATTCAGGGCAAATCACACGATCTGCCTGTGTCTAAAAACACACACAAAATGTGCATCTAACCTTACGTGATGTAATGTGGTGCATGTGTAAAGCGCCCTAACACCCTTGGGACATATTCACGCCATATAAAAACTGCAAAAAACAAATCCACAATCTTATTTCCTCTCTAACATTTTTATTTTTACTTGGCTATTCTTAACGTGCGGCCGAGCTGCCGACTTAGGAACAGGGTTACCAGATTCGAGTCCTGGCATAGCTCTGCTGCACATCTTGTGATTCTGGGCAAATCACGCGATCTGCCTGTGTCTAAAAACACACACAAAATGTGCATCTAACCTTACGTGATGTAATGTGGTGCATGTGTAAAGCGCCCTAACACCCTTGGGACATATTCACGCCATATAAAAACTGCAAAAAACAAATCCACAATCTTATTTCCTCACTAACATTTTTATTTTTACTTGGCTATTCTTAGCGTGCGGCCGAGCTGCCGACTTAGGAACAGGGTTACCAGATTCGAGTCCTGGCATAGCTCTGCTGCACATCTTGTGATTCTGGGCAAATCACGCGATCTGCCTGTGTCTAAAAACACACACAAAATGTGCATCTAACCTTACGTGATGTAATGTGGTGCATGTGTAAAGCGCCCTAACACCCTTGGGACATATTCACGCCATATAAAAACTGCAAAAAACAAATCCACAATCTTATTTCCTCACTAACATTTTTATTTTTACTTGGCTATTCTTAGCGTGCGGCCGAGCTGCCGACTTAGGAACAGGGTTACCAGATTCGAGTCCTGGCATAGCTCTGCTGCACATCTTGTGATTCTGGGCAAATCACGCGATCTGCCTGTGTCTAAAAACACACACAAAATGTGCATCTAACCTTACGTGATGTAATGTGGTGCATGTGTAAAGCGCCCTAACACCCTTGGGACATATTCACGCCATATAAAAACTGCAAAAAACAAATCCACAATCTTATTTCCTCACTAACATTTTTATTTTTACTTGGCTATTCTTAACGTGCGGCCGAGCTGCCGACTTAGGAACAGGGTTACCAGATTCGAGTCCTGGCATAGCTCTGCTGCACATCTTGTGATTCTGGGCAAATCACGCGATCTGCCTGTGTCTAAAAACACACACAAAATGTGCATCTAACCTTACGTGATGTAATGTGGTGCATGTGTAAAGCGCCCTAACACCCTTGGGACATATTCACGCCATATAAAAACTGCAAAAAACAAATCCACAATCTTATTTCCTCACTAACATTTTTATTTTTACTTGGCTATTCTTAGCGTGCGGCCGAGCTGCCGACTTAGGAACAGGGTTACCAGATTCGAGTCCTGGCATAGCTCTGCTGCACATCTTGTGATTCTGGGCAAATCACGCGATCTGCCTGTGTCTAAAAACACACACAAAATGTGCATCTAACCTTACGTGATGTAATGTGGTGCATGTGTAAAGCGCCCTAACACCCTTGGGACATATTCACGCCATATAAAAACTGCAAAAAACAAATCCACAATCTTATTTCCTCACTAACATTTTTATTTTTACTTGGCTATTCTTAACGTGCGGCCGAGCTGCCGACTTAGGAACAGGGTTACCAGATTCGAGTCCTGGCATAGCTCTGCTGCACATCTTGTGATTCTGGGCAAATCACGCGATCTGCCTGTGTCTAAAAACACACACAAAATGTGCATCTAACCTTACGTGATGTAATGTGGTGCATGTGTAAAGCGCCCTAACACCCTTGGGACATATTCACGCCATATAAAAACTGCAAAAAACAAATCCACAATCTTATTTCCTCACTAACATTTTTATTTTTACTTGGCTATTCTTAACGTGCGGCCGAGCTGCCGACTTAGGAACAGGGTTACCAGATTCGAGGCCTGGCATAGCTCTGCTGCACATCTTGTGATTCTGGGCAAATCACGCGATCTGCCTGTGTCTAAAAACACACACAAAATGTGCATCTAACCTTACGTGATGTAATGTGGTGCATGTGTAAAGCGCCCTAACACCCTTGGGACATATTCACGCCATATAAAAACTGCAAAAAACAAATCCACAATCTTATTTCCTCACTAACATTTTTATTTTTACTTGGCTATATTTAACGTGCGGCCGAGCTGCCAACTTAGGAACAGGGTTACCAGATTCGAGTCCTGGCATAGCTCTGCTGCACATCTTGTGATTCTGGGCAAATCACGCGATCTGCCTGTGTCTAAAAACACACACAAAATGTGCATCTAACCTTACGTGATGTAATGTGGTGCATGTGTAAAGCGCCCTAACACCCTTGGGACATATTCACGCCATATAAAAACTGCAAAAAACAAATCCACAATCTTATTTCCTCACTAACATTTTTATTTTTACTTGGCTATTCTTAGCGTGCGGCCGAGCTGCCGACTTAGGAACAGGGTTACCAGATTCGAGTCCTGGCATAGCTCTGCTGCACATCTTGTGATTCTGGGAAAATCACGCGATCTGCCTGTGTCTAAAAACACACACAAAATGTGCATCTAACTTTACGTGATGTAATGTGGTGCATGTGTAAAGCGCCCTAACACCCTTGGGACATATTCACGCCATATAAAAACTGCAAAAAACAAATCCACAATCTTATTTCCTCACTAACATTTTTATTTTTACTTGGCTATTCTTAACGTGCGGCCGAGCTGCCGACTTAGGAACAGGGTTACCAGATTCGAGTCCTGGCATAGCTCTGCTGCACATCTTGTGATTCTGGGCAAATCACACGATCTGCCTGTGTCTAAAAACACACACAAAATGTGCATCTAACCTTACGTGATGTAATGTGGTGCATGTGTAAAGCGCCCTATCACCCTTGGGACATATTCACGCCATATAAAAACTGCAAAAAACAAATCCACAATCTTATTTCCTCTCTAACATTTTTATTTTTACTTGGCTATTCTTAACGTGCGGCCGAGCTGCCGACTTAGGAACAGGGTTACCAGATTCGAGTCCTGGCATAGCTCTGCTGCACATCTTGTGATTCTGGGCAAATCACGCGATCTGCCTGTGTCTAAAAACACACACAAAATGTGCATCTAACCTTACGTGATGTAATGTGGTGCATGTGTAAAGCGCCCTAACACCCTTGGGACATATTCACGCCATATAAAAACTGCAAAAAACAAATCCACAATCTTATTTCCTCACTAACATTTTTATTTTTACTTGGCTATTCTTAACGTGCGGCCGAGCTGCCGACTTAGGAACAGGGTTACCAGATTCGAGTCCTGGCATAGCTCTGCTGCACATCTTGTGATTCTGGGCAAATCACGCGATCTGCCTGTGTCTAAAAACACACACAAAATGTGCATCTAACCTTACGTGATGTAATGTGGTGCATGTGTAAAGCGCCCTAACACCCTTGGGACATATTCACGCCATATAAAAACTGCAAAAAACAAATCCACAATCTTATTTCCTCTCTAACATTTTTATTTTTACTTGGCTATTCTTAACGTGCGGCCGAGCTGCCGACTTAGGAACAGGGTTACCAGATTCGAGTCCTGGCATAGCTCTGCTGCACATCTTGTGATTCTGGGCAAATCACGCGATCTGCCTGTGTCTAAAAACACACACAAAATGTGCATCTAACCTTACGTGATGTAATGTGGTGCATGTGTAAAGCGCCCTAACACCCTTGGGACATATTCACGCCATATAAAAACTGCAAAAAACAAATCCACAATCTTATTTCCTCACTAACATTTTTATTTTTACTTGGCTATTCTTAACGTGCGGCCGAGCTGCCGACTTAGGAACAGGGTTACCAGATTCGAGTCCTGGCATAGCTCTGCTGCACATCTTGTGACTCTGGGAAAATCACGCGATCTGCCTGTGTCTAAAAACAAACACAAAATGTGCATCTAACTTTACGTGATGTAATGTGGTGCATGTGTAAAGCGCCCTAACACCCTTGGGACATATTCACGCCATATCAAAACTGCAAAAAACAAATCCACAATCTTATTTCCTCACTAACATTTTTATTTTTACTTGGCTATTCTTAACGTGCGGCCGAGCTGCCGACTTAGGAACAGGGTTACCAGATTCGAGTCCTGGCATAGCTCTGCTGCACATCTTGTGATTCTGGGCAAATCACGCGATCTGCCTGTGTCTAAAAACACACACAAAATGTGCATCTAACCTTACGTGATGTAATGTGGTGCATGTGTAAAGCGCCCTAACACCCTTGGGACATATTCACGCCATATAAAAACTGCAAAAAACAAATCCACAATCTTATTTCCTCACTAACATTTTTATTTTTACTTGGCTATTCTTAACGTGCGGCCGAGCTGCCGACTTAGGAACAGGGTTACCAGATTCGAGTCCTGGCATAGCTCTGCTGCACATCTTGTGACTCTGGGAAAATCACGCGATCTGCCTGTGTCTAAAAACAAACACAAAATGTGCATCTAACTTTACGTGATGTAATGTGGTGCATGTGTAAAGCGCCCTAACACCCTTGGGACATATTCACGCCATATCAAAACTGCAAAAAACAAATCCACAATCTTATTTCCTCACTAACATTTTTATTTTTACTTGGCTATTCTTAACGTGCGGCCGAGCTGCCGACTTAGGAACAGGGTTACCAGATTCGAGTCCTGGCATAGCTCTGCTGCACATCTTGTGATTCTGGGCAAATCACGCGATCTGCCTGTGTCTAAAAACACACACAAAATGTGCATCTAACCTTACGTGATGTAATGTGGTGCATGTGTAAAGCGCCCTAACACCCTTGGGACATATTCACGCCATATAAAAACTGCAAAAAACAAATCCACAATCTTATTTCCTCTCTAACATTTTTATTTTTACTTGGCTATTCTTAACGTGCGGCCGAGCTGCCGACTTAGGAACAGGGTTACCAGATTCGAGTCCTGGCATAGCTCTGCTGCACATCTTGTGATTCTGGGCAAATCACGCGATCTGCCTGTGTCTAAAAACACACACAAAATGTGCATCTAACCTTACGTGATGTAATGTGGTGCATGTGTAAAGCGCCCTAACACCCTTGGGACATATTCACGCCATATAAAAACTGCAAAAAACAAATCCACAATCTTATTTCCTCACTAACATTTTTATTTTTACTTGGCTATTTTTAGCGTGCGGCCGAGCTGCCGACTTAGGAACAGGGTTACCAGATTCGAGTCCTGGCATAGCTCTGCTGCACATCTTGTGATTCTGGGCAAATCACGCGATCTGCCTGTGTCTAAAAACACACACAAAATGTGCATCTAACCTTACGTGATGTAATGTGGTGCATGTGTAAAGCGCCCTAACACCCTTGGGACATATTCACGCCATATAAAAACTGCAAAAAACAAATCCACAATCTTATTTCCTCACTAACATTTTTATTTTTACTTGGCTATTCTTAACGTGCGGCCGAGCTGCCGACTTAGGAACAGGGTTACCAGATTCGAGTCCTGGCATAGCTCTGCTGCACATCTTGTGATTCTGGGCAAATCACGCGATCTGCCTGTGTCTAAAAACACACACAAAATGTGCATCTAACCTTACGTGATGTAATGTGGTGCATGTGTAAAGCGCCCTAACACCCTTGGGACATATTCACGCCATATAAAAACTGCAAAAAACAAATCCACAATCTTATTTCCTCACTAACATTTTTATTTTTACTTGGCTATTCTTAACGTGCGGCCGAGCTGCCGACTTAGGAACAGGGTTACCAGATTCGAGTCCTGGCATAGCTCTGCTGCACATCTTGTGATTCTGGGCAAATCACGCGATCTACCTGTGTCCAAAAACACACACAAAATGTGCATCTAACCTTACGTGATGTAATGTGGTGCATGTGTAAAGCGCCCTAACACCCTTGGGACATATTCACGCCATATAAAAACTGCAAAAAACAAATCCACAATCTTATTTCCTCACTAACATTTTTATTTTTACTTGGCTATATTTAACGTGCGGCCGAGCTGCCAACTTAGGAACAGGGTTACCAGATTCGAGTCCTGGCATAGCTCTGCTGCACATCTTGTGATTCTGGGCAAATCACGCGATCTGCCTGTGTCTAAAAACACACACAAAATGTGCATCTAACCTTACGTGATGTAATGTGGTGCATGTGTAAAGCGCCCTAACACCCTTGGGACATATTCACGCCATATAAAAACTGCAAAAAACAAATCCACAATCTTATTTCCTCACTAACATTTTTATTCTTACTTGGCTATTCTTAGCGTGCGGCCGAGCTGCCGACTTAGGAACAGGGTTACCAGATTCGAGTCCTGGCATAGCTCTGCTGCACATCTTGTGATTCTGGGCAAATCACGCGATCTGCCTGTGTCTAAAAACACACACAAAATGTGCATCTAACCTTACGTGATGTAATGTGGTGCATGTGTAAAGCGCCCTAACACCCTTGGGACATATTCACGCCATATAAAAACTGCAAAAAACAAATCCACAATCTTATTTCCTCACTAACATTTTTATTTTTACTTGGCTATTCTTAACGTGCGGCCGAGCTGACGACTTAGGAACAGGGTTACCAGATTCGAGTCCTGGCATAGCTCTGCTGCACATCTTGTGATTCTGGCCAAATCACGCGATCTGCCTGTGTCTAAAAACACACACAAAATGTGCATCTAACCTTACGTGATGTAATGTGGTGCATGTGTAAAGCGCCCTAACACCCTTGGGACATATTCACGCCATATAAAAACTGCAAAAAACAAATCCACAATCTTATTTCCTCACTAACATTTTTATTTTTACTTGGCTATTCTTAACGTGCGGCCGAGCTGCCGACTTAGGAACAGGGTTACCAGATTCGAGTCCTGGCATAGCTCTGCTGCACATCTTGTGATTCTGGGCAAATCACGCAATCTGCCTGTGTCTAAAAACACACACAAAATGTGCATCTAACCTTACGTGATGTAATGTGGTGCATGTGTAAAGCGCCCTAACACCCTTGGGACATATTCACGCCATATAAAAACTGCAAAAAACAAATACACAATCTTATTTCCTCACTAACATTTTTATTTTTACTTGGCTATTCTTAACGAGCTGCCGACTTAGGAACAGGGTTACCAGATTCGAGTCCTGGCATAGCTCTGCTGCACATCTTGTGATTCTGTGCAAATCACGCGATCTGCCTGTGTCTAAAAACACACACAAAATGTACATCTAACCTTATGTAATTTAATGTGGTGCATGTGTAAAGCGCCATAACACCCTTAGGACATATTCACGCTATATAAAAACTGCAAAAACAAATACGATTAATTTTCCCTAGGACCTCATTTGGAGTTTGGTATTTTTCATACGTTGGGTGGGTATAGGTGATGACGCAAAACACGTTGTTTCAAAGTGACCTACATCTTTTCTGGGGACCTCAATTTAAGTGTTTGGTGAATCATATACTGTGTGGGACAAGATAATGACGCATGACACGTTTTCCAGAATGAAGGCCAAGAGCAGTGGCGGATGGTGACATTTGAAAATGGCAGGGCGTAAAAGTGCCCCGTAACAAAGTCGCGTCAAAACGCACTCTCAAACTAGGACCAAAACACCTATTTAACCTATTTCATTTGTCGCAATGACCTTCACATTCTATGTATGAGGTATCTGGTTCCATTTCTGCTGCTACACACTTTTGATTCGCCTTCCCTGCGAATTTTGCAGCGCACCATACGTATTTTGAGTATTTTTTTTAACGCGTACTAAATTTCAAGCAATCTACTCACAAAGTTAAAATGTTAAAGAAATAAGAGACTAGATATAACAGCGCGCTTTACAAAGCCAGCTATTCGTCATCATCATACCGACCAAACAGGCGTTGCAAAAACAAAGAGGAGCCACACCAATTTACTCTGTGAAATCCTGACGTGTGTAAAGTTCAGAAGCATTTTTCACAAAGCCCGCATTCTTTGCAGCGGGCATATTTTACATTTTATAACTAGAAGATAGGAGGCTAAATGAAGATACTCGGCTCGTGACCCTCTGGGGGAAATTCGGAGTTCTTCTATCTCAGTAAAACCTTTTCACTGTACAAATACCAAGTACCATGTACCATGTTTTGAAAGTGTGACTCTGCTGTCACTTGTATTTGACCACATTTACAAAGGCCCTTCCCCTGAACCTTTTCACAAAAATATTGAAAAAATCTGTATTTTGTGCATGCTGACATCCACAGAACAAAGTGACCCTGTACAAAATTCAGGTGGTTTGCACAGCTGCAGCTGTGAGTGATAATGCATTTTATTTTTTGTACTCTTTTATGATTTACAATACGAAATCGAATAAAGCTTATTTTTGGTTTGATTCGAGTGAGGGTGTGCCTTTGGTTTTGTGCCTGATCAGATTGAAGGATGTTCTCACTGATGCTGCCAATGCAGTGCTTATTCTGTGTAAGCGGATGCTTCAATGATGCCATGTGATGCTCATTTTATTTGAAAACATCTTGCCTATTTGCTGTGCATGCTGTGGCTTCACAGTGGCTAAGGAAATCTTACACTGCTCCGTGCTACCACGTGATTCACGTAACATCAAAACACTTGCAAACAAAATTAGACATTCCCAACTCTGATCCCAGCTAAGTACATTCACTTGGAACCACCTGGAACACCCTACAATCCAACCCCAAAACAAGCATTGGCATAGCCAATAGGTCTCGCTTTTGGGACCTTATAAGTATTTAGTTATGCAACTGTTGCATAGTTAAACACTTATAAGGTCCCAAAAACGAGACCTATTGGCTATGCCAATGCTTGTGTAAATGGGGGATCTGGAAGTGCAAACGAGTGCTTTCAGGCCTCCAAATACAGTGCATGTGCGCCGGCCGCGCGAACCATTTGGAGGCCTGAAAGCACTCGTTTGCTTTCACTTTCGCGGGCCCCACGGCAGTAAAGATTGCAATCTCTTTGTTCCCAGCATCAGTGAGATGCAAATGTACAAACAGCGTGAGGCCAAAGGTCTTATTTTTTTAACAAGCATTGGCATAGCCAATAGGTCTCGCTTTTGGGACCTTATAAGTGTTTAACTATGCAACAGTTGCATAACTAAATACTTAAAGGTCCCAAAAGCGAGACCTATTGGCTATGCCAATGCTTGTTATTTATTTTATTGTATTTACTTTATTTTTATAAGGCTTTAAGGACACACACTGAGGCAATGTGAAAATTCACACAGTAATGTTACATATTCGCTTTCAGGAACTATCTTGAGGATTTCTTCTAGCTCTATTGTGGTCCCCTAAGTACATTTGGCAAACACTTTGTATTAAGCCTTTTGTAAAAAAAAATCAAACTTTGTTTCTTACCAAGGCTTATTTCTGGATAATATTCCCCCGAGCAGTTATTTAACAGTCATCCATTCAGAAAATAACTCCACTGTACCACGTGCATGTTCCCCTAATCGGGCCGTGGTATTTATAGCAAACCTGTCGCACTCACATACAGTAGTGAATACGGCTGAGCGCTGACATGACAAGTAAGTTCACTTTGTCTCCACTAGATGGCAGTCTGGAATCATTGTTGGTTCCTTGAGAACAATCCCTTTCCATTTGTTGCCCCTTAGCTGCCGATTGAAGAGCAGGGGTGGGGGTGGGGAGAGGTGATTGCTGCCAAGGCAGGTAAGAGCGGGGGAGGAGGCTGCTGTCCTCAAAATTCGTGCCGCCCGGGGCTGACTGCCCCCCTTTCAATTTTCTTATCCTCTAGATGAGTTTGTTAAATTGCTTCTATGTAGATTTCTGGCATTTTATCTCTAAATATTTATACATAGCCTTACTCATTGATATTGTCAGATACACCGATCCTTTGACAGTGAATTGCATCTTTATTTAATTTTGCTTCATGTAGGAGTATCTCTGACTTGTGTTATGACACAAACTATGGCCAGCTTGTGATTTTAGGCTATGACACACAGCTAGTTTTTCCACTTAATCAACCAAACAATTTATTGGTGTGTGCTTCTGACATTGGTTAGAATTATTCCTCCACATCGCTGCTTTATAAACTTACATAAGGGATTAACACAATTTTTAGTATGTCCTATATGTATACCCTAAGATTGGCTATTGTAAGTCTTGAGTGTTCTATTGAAACATGACTTCATTTTCCGGTGCTTCCAAAAATCCTTTTCCGTCCTGATGATGACCCTTATATAAGTAATACAATGAGGTCGAAACATCGACAAAAATACTCATGGACCATCTTTTAATTTGATTTGGAACATGACACTCTGATACAGAGTGGCATTTAACAACAATTGTATCCATATTAGTCACTTGTTGTGTAGATATACTTTCTGTATAGCGCTTGCACAGTTTAATTTATTCTTTTCACTTTCACTGCACCGCGGTATTTTTGGAGCATCATTGCAATACAATATGCTAGAAAAAGGTGTCTTTAACCTGATGGTTTCAAATGAACCAAATAAATGTTGATTTGATTCCTGTTCCGACCAATCTAACGATGGCTTTGTATGGTTGCGGCGGAAGTTGAGGCTGGCGCTTCCCCAATAGGGACCATTGTTTTTTCTACATTCGTTTGGCGTGAGTAAAAAAGAGGCAGTGCGACACAAAAAAAGTCTACATTAAATAACATTTAAAGAACTGGAATAATTTATAACCGGCAATAAAGAGGGACCTATAGATGCTACATTATCCATAAAATAAATCACCCATAATCCTAACCAGTTCAATACCTCCATCAAAGTATGTCCCCACTCTGGCGATCACTTGTGGAGAGGGAATATTCAGATCGGCATCTGCTGCTAAAGATATTGCTCCTCCCCACCTAAAAAAGCCACAAAATAATGTTTCTTGGTGCGTCTTTCCATTAATAAAGGAGACACAAAGTATATGGGCCAAGTCCTCTTCGGAGCCCACTGTACAGCACGAGGGTGCCCCTGGGTCATATAACTTAACAAACCCCGACTGGATCCTAATAGGGATATTAAGAAAAATCTCTGACGCAAACACGTATTAGGTACATTTTTAGAAGAGGAAAGTAATGAGTAATTCTGAGGTTTACAAACCGCCTAAATCACAGTTGTGTGACGTGTAAGAAAAAGCCCGGCTTTGACAAAAACCATCATGAGAATCTATCTGCACTCCTTATATTTCCTGGACACTCCATTTAGAGAACAGATATTTAGTCCACGTTTCCTAAATATCCTTGTGGTCCAGAGATCTTAGGGAGTGAGCTAAATCGGACCTCTCTAAGTCTGGGCAGACCTGAGTTATTGAATCCTAATTTACAACGTACTTCGCAAGTCTGCTTTCTATTATAAATAATGAACATCCCTACAGATTAGAAGAGGAGGTACTTCAGTTGACACAGAGGGTCCCTGCATGCTGAGACCACCACGCAGCGGTCTGACATCTCCGTGCTGGAGTGTCGAGTCTGTGACCAAGACGGGCTCCTACATTCACTCCTGCCAAGTTAATGGGGTTGGATTGTCCCGTGGGTTCTTGGCTTCACACCTACACACACTCTAGGTCACTTAGAGTAGGGTTTTGCATGGTAGGAGTACACTAGATCACTGACATGTTTGTATGTCTACATTTATACACTGTTTTAGCACCATGGTTGAACTGTATCTTCTATTTACGCTTTTGGTGCTTGCAATCACTTTCATCTGCTTCTGTCTACTGATCATCGCAGCATATGTATTCTATACTAGAATAACGTTGGTTCAATAAATGTATTCAAAACTTACCACTGTGCATTCTGTATACTTCTCTGAGCACGAGTGACAGAGCAAAAGGTTCTGATCTGTTTCCAAGATCCCTGAGGGGTCAGGGTTGTCATGTTCAGTGGTTGCCAGAAACTGTTCGCTCCCTGGTAAAGGTTACGGGGCTTATGGTGGCACTGTGAGCTAGCTGGTCTCTAGGCCAACATATTCTGCAGGGGTGCCCAGAATCAGTCTAGATACCTCGCCCAAAGCTTATGTCGTCCAACAAATGTGCAGATCCTACAGATTAGTAGGAACTACTCAACAACATATTATTAATAACATGCAGTGAAAAAAGCCCAACCGCTTGCCCAACCTACTAGGAAATATTTTTTTGCAGTAGCTCACAGCTGGGAAAAAAAATGCTAATTTTAAAATACTTTCTGACTACAGAGCTGGGGGGTATATTCTTCCTATAGCCAAAAAATGAGCCGTAGGGCTCAGATGATAGTCTAAACCACCCTGATTTTCTAGCCATAATCCAAGAAGATTTCTGCATATCCATACCAAACACTGACTCGAGGCCCACAAAACAGACAAGCAATGATGTGTGTTTACTGACATTGTCTTATGGACCAGCATCAATGTAGCAGTCTATTGTCCACACCGAGGTAAAAACCCATGGGCATATTTGCAATAAAATGCTGCGGCGCCACAAGCGATTTTGCTGTGCCGAGCATTATTTAAAAAATGCTCGGTTACGCTGTATTTACAAGAATACGGCGCTCCCCTGTGCAACATTGTGCAAGGGTGCCTGCATTGCATGTATGTTTGTGTTTGTGCAGGAAGGGACACCTTCCCGCACCGAAACTATCATTAATGGCGTTATGCTTCTTCTATGTGTGCTGCACAATGCAGCACACATAGAAAGAGCAACAAAACGAGGCGAATTACAAGTATTTCTCCTCGTGGTGCCACTTTAATGCCTTCCCGGAGAGGCGCTACCTCAGATTTACGAATCCTTGTAAACCTAGGACGTGTCAAAAAGCCATGGGCATTCCTTGGGAACACTCACAGCAACACCCATGACACGCTCCTTTAACGCATAGTACTGCTTGAAAGAGGGCCATATTTACAAGGCCGTGTAAAGCCACGCAAAGTGGTTTTGTGTGGCCTTGTAAGTACGGGCCGGCACACAGCACCACCTGAGCAGAAAAAAGTGACATTCCGGTGGCACTAGGGGCTTGTAAATATGACCCCAGTTTGAAAACAGGAGACGGGCTCGTTATTATTCTTGCACTGTTGTGACTTCTTTTAGACAAGTGAGCACGTGGGACCTGCCCACGAGTAACAACTGGCAAGTCCTTCCTTCAACCCTTTCACATCAGCCCATTGGATGTTTCTCCAGCAACCACCCACTTCTCCCTCGTGCGCTACCTAATAACCTCCAAGCGCTACATAAAATCTCCTTTCTAACGCTATATACACCCCACCCCAGAACAGAACATCTCCTACCCACAGCAGCCTTCACTCTTGAGGTGCAGAATAACTTGTGGCAAGCGCAGTCCACAGCTCAAAAGGGAGCAGCACACAGAGCAGAGGACCCATCAGGCAGCAGCAGAACAGAGGCGCCATGAAGCCCTCACTTTAGCAGCTTGAGACTGGGAGGGTGCCACAGGGTTGTGTGTCAGACATGAAACCGTTACAGCGTTGTTTGTTTACTTGGATTTAGGTCAGAGATGCTGGTGGGTAAAGCATGTGGGGGCAGTGGGATGTGGGACAAATGAAAGGAAAGAAGGACTGAAGGGTGGGAGGGATGAAAAGGTTCAGTGGATGGTTTGTGATGAATGAATTGGTGGATAGAGAGGTAGATGCAGGGATGGAAGGTGTATGAGAGGTCCCTGGTTTGGAGGAATGATGGAGAGAAGCATGAAATGATAGAAGGACAGGCAGATAGAAGTACATACGGTGCTCACAGCACTTTGTTCTCGTATATTTGCACAAAAGTACTGGTTGTGTTGACTTTTAAAACTCTTCTAATTTAAATATTTAATTGACTATACATTAATTCTAATAGTTTGCGAATCTGTATTAAATCCCCATAACACGAACCTAAATGTAAGGCATGACAAGCACCTTAAAACACAATACTAAGAACTACTAAAGTTCAACCAGCCATCAAAACACAAACAATAATACTAAATAATAGATGTAGCCCATGTTATGTTATATGTTATGGTATGGTATAAGATTATTTAAAGCGCATAGTTACCCGGAGGCTTCCCAGAGTGAGATACGATACATCGGGAAATTGGGTATTTTAATGGTACTGATGAAAGATCCAAGTCTTCAGCTTTTTTCTGAAATTTGATTCCAATTCCAGGAATCTTAGTTCGCAAGGTAAGGTATTCCACAACGTGGGTGCTAGAAGAGAGAAAGATCTGCCTCCCCATCTAGTTCTTTTGATTCTGGTAGTTCTTAATAGACGTTCAGAGTCATATCTTAAACGTCTGTTGGGGACGTATGACACTACCAAGTCTCTGATTTTCCAGGGACCCCTATTGCTTATGGCTTTGTGTGTCAGGCAACGTGCCTTGAATTTGATTCTCGCCTCAATCAGGAACCAGTGGAGTGCTTTGAGATGCTTTCCAACTGATTCCTGGTTTGTCACCTTGCACAACAGCCTAACTGTGGCATTCTGCGCAACTTGAAGGTGTTTAATTACATATTTTGGGCCCCTTAGTAGAGGGAATTTCCATAATCAAGACCAATGAGTGTATCACTGTTTTCCTTAAATGAATAATAATCAACTCCAGAACCTTTCGGAGCATTCTGAGTAGCCCAAAGCATGAACCTGCTAGTTTCTTTGCTTGAACCTCCATTGTTAGTTCCCTTTCCATCCAGAATCTGAGATTTTTAATTGAAGAACTCTGGACTGTCGGATTATCCAAGCAGCTTGGCCAGCTAGGCAGAGATCTAGGGACAGATTTGTTTCCCAGGATCATCCGCTCTGTCTTGTCTCCGTTCAGCTTAAGACAACTGCCTGTCATCCACTCCACTACCCTTTACAAACACAACGCTAGTTCATCAGATTCAACATTGGTTATAGAGTCAAATTAGACCACCAACTGTGTATCATCTGCATACGCTACTATGGACATGCTAAACTCCTGTACTAAGTCAGCCAAAGGCCGCATGTAAATATTGAACAATGTCGGACTGAGCGAGGAGCCCGTGGTGCCCCGCAACTCAGTGGCAATTTGTTTGAAAGAAAGCTAGATTCCATGACCTGGAAAGATCTGTCCTTCAAGAAGAATACCAGCCAATACAAGGCTTTATCCTATATACCGATTTCCCTGAGTCTGCCTTTTGTCTGATATTGTATTTGTGTAAATTGGCCGCACTTCATTTTATGGACCACAGCCTCTCCTTCTTTGAAACTATTCACCTACAATTCTAATCTCCTCAGGGCTGTCTATTCTGTCATCAAACATTGGCATGAACTCACATACGAAACAAAAAGGTATGCAGTTCCTGGGAGGACGAGAGATAAGTGGTGTCGGGATTCTAAGCAAAAAGCGACAAAGTCCCTAAAGAAAGGAAGGAAGCGGGATCCTTCCTTTCGGAATGAGGGCCCTCACACACCCAGCCAGCTGGGTGTCATGTTTCATCATCAGGCATGCTCCTCATCGGGTCGGCGCTGCAATACCTGACGGGCACCCTTTTCAGGCGGAGATCTTTTATTCCTTGCCGTATTGTGAGGTGGGTGTAAGGGGCCTAAGAAGTGTAGAAGTGCAAGTGTGTGAGTCAAGATAGACCTGGTGAGATAAAACCAGGAAATGGAAGAGTCAGGCAGAATAATTTTAATGACCCTGACTTCCACCCTGATTAAAAAAGTGGAGTGGCGACTCACTGCAGTGATGGTGCAATGTCTGGTGGATCTGGCAGCAATTCTTCAGGACCTAGTGAACCAGTAATGTATCTACACTAAAAACTATGGCAGAGTGGTATGTTAACCTAATTTTACCATTCGTTGCACCAACAAAGTGTGGCGTCTGTCGCTGCAGCGGCCAATCTATAAACTAATTGCAACTGGCCCCATCAAATCTCAGCATGTGAAGGACACGTTGAGGTAACGACTGTCAGTGAAGTGGTGCCCATTCGGCAGAAGACCTACCCGCTGCGGGTAGGTCTTCCGCCGAATCACTTATCTCCCTTCCTCCCAAGAACTGCAAACTTTTGTGTTTCGTATCTTGACTAGGGCACGTATGCTGGACCTTCTGAAGCATTTTGATCGCATGAACTCACATACCCTTCACTAATGATGATACCTTAATCCTCTTAATTTTAACCTAGCACATCATTCATCTGCCTGAGATTGGCAAGGTGGGAAATCGGGCATAGACCAATGGGCCTGTCGTTGAGGACAGTAGGTGGGTTGTTTATTTGGTGGAATAAGTAGCCCCACCTGCCTGGGCCATCTCCACTGCAAGCCCACACTAGTATACTTATACTAACAGTGAGGGGATGCACAGCAGGGTAATTTTCAGAGGCAAATTGACAATGGCTGCTCCTAATCTTCCCAGCATGAGGCGTCCCTGCCTCCTGGCTACTTACAGGTGTGATAGAGGCCTCAAGCAGCAGCTAATGGGAAGCCATTTAAACTTGCTGTGAAGAGGACTCGGGCAGTGGAGCGCACTGGCAAATCGGAGTGGTGGGGGCTGGTAGTTTATTTATTCCCTCTCACCTTCATGGAACAGACAACAAAGAGAAGTTGTGGTCATAGAGACTTTGAAACTGATGAACCAGGTTCAGGTTCCAGCGTCAGCTCAACATCCTGTGATTCTGGGCAAATCACTTTATCTACCTGAACCTAAAACACATGAATCCGACCTTTTGTAAAGTTATCTGGTGCTCATGTTAAGCGCTCCAATGCCTCCTGGTCAAGTTTGTGCTATATCAAACTGCATGTATGTGAGGAAAGTGACACTGTTTATTTATTTTTTTATTTGCTTGTTAGAATCATTACCTTTGTATGAATTTACATGTGATGTTAGCAGCAAATAGAAAAGAACTGATGCACCTTTTACCAGTCTCTCAGCATTAGAGAGCTTTTCTCAAATATTGTAAAAAAATGTGGTGGATATCTTAAAAGCCCTGAGAAAGTGTAAAAGGCATTCTAGATCTCTGGTATGTCCTGTTGCCCAGTGGAATTGGGGTGCAAAGGAATAGAGAAAAAGGCTTGGTTTAAATCAATTACTGTAAACCAGCCAGCATTCCAGGGTATTTAATAAAGAATCACTGCTGGATTTGGCACTACTGGGCAACAAGGCACTACAATTTTGTTGATCTTTCTCAAATCCTGCACTATCCTGTATTTTCCGCTAGGCTTTTTAAGTCCCATTATTGGTGAATTACAAGGACTACCCATTATTTCTTTAAAATGCCTTGTTTAATCATTCGGTCAATTTCTGGAGCAATTCCCGCTTTCACTTCTGGACTCATTTTGTACTGTCAGGTGTTTGGATAAACTGCACCCTCTTTCCCCATTACTTTCACTGGTTCTACATTTGACAGCAGCCCAATATCTTTTCCTGTAAAATCCCACACTTCTGGATTTACTGTGGTTCTCAACTCTTCTGGTAATTCATTTTCAGTTATCAATGAAAACATTTAATCTATTTCTGTACCTTGCTTAGCTAGCATCATTTTATATACGACGTCTTCATCAGGGGTTTGGAAAGCAACTTTCACAAATAGAGGAACAAAGGGCTTTTATACATGCGGTCCAGCACAGTTTCCCAAATGCAATATGAAAATTAAAGTTGTGCTGTTCCTGAATGATCTAGAGTTCAGCATTATACATAGGACAGTAGGCCAAAGAGTTAAAGAGATGGGAATCCATTTCTTTGGAATGTAATGCCCTCACACACCCAGTTGGGTGTCATGCTTCATTATCGGGCTGCTCCTCGTCTGGCCGGCGCTACAAGGCCTGACGGGATCCAAATGAGGGGCACTTTAGCAGAGATCTTTTTCCAAATAGCCGTTTGGTGCCGTAGGGGTGAGAGATTTAGTGAGTGTAGATGAATAAGTGGTGTGGGATGTTTATGTGAGTTAAAACAGGGTTGGGAGTACCAGCAAAAATAACTCTAATTGTGGGGTCTCCTATCCTGATTAAAATAAAGAGGAAAGCGCAATGCTAAGTTAATGTCTTAGGTGTGGCGCTCTTCCGTGTGGTTGGTCAACATGTTTCTTCGCAATTCTACAAGTCTAGAGGCGATTCGTCAGGACCTAAAGTAAAAAAAACTATCTACACTAAGGTGAAATGGAAAACAATAATGAATTAATGTTTAGGATTTAAGCCACCATGACTTACTCTGTCTAATGGCTGGCAGTACTGGTTCTAGTACTGGTTCTACCTATTAGGGAGAGAAAATCACATATTAATGTATGATGTCAATCAGATATCACAAGTATGAAACACTGCTGTCCTATTCCCTGTGTGTCTAAATCACAGCACACAGTGGTGAGGTTTTACAGGCATATAAACACCAGGTGCCAAATATTAAAGTGGTCACATTATTGCTCATGTGTGTAGTGACCAAATCTGTGTATTAAAAACCAAAAACTGCAGAAAGAGCACGAGTCTCACCCTAATTGGGATATACTACAGCTTCAGCAGTCCCCGGCAGGTCAAGATATGGGGAACTTCCCCATATACTACAGGGGTATGCAGATAAAAAGGAACAGTTAAAAGTTATCTGGCACATGGAGTGGTGCACATCATTCAGGGGTAGTTCTATAACATTGCCCATCGCATTAAAAAGTGATCCCAGTTATGGTTGAACAACACAGGCTTCATATTTGTTACTGAAGTTGGGTTAAAGAAACAAAAAAGAAACTAAAAAGGAACAAAAATGGGGGGGGGGGAGGTAGGGAAAGTGCATCTACCTAGCTGAATGTTTTAAACTGGCTGGGAAACCCATTAACAGGGGTTGTGAATGCCGAACGTCAACAGACCATAAAGGTTAACATAGTACTCACGTTTGCGTATTACGCAATGTGCTCAAGGACCTACCCACTGCTGCCGGGACCGGGAGGGTATGGTGTAGTGAAAGAGCCCGGTTTAAATACCCGCTGCTCCTCTTCGTTAACTCCTGATTGCTACCAGTTGGACCCCTCCCGTGAGTGAGGACAGCCATTGTGCTGTTCTCTCTACTCCAGGTGCCATCTTGGAGTGGGTACCTAACTTGAGCAGCTAGTCAGTTTTTACATCTGAAGGCTATGGAAACAACCCCGACCAGGTACAGGGTTTTGGAGGTTGTGGAATTAATAAAGCACTCAACCGCCCGGGCTTGCACCTTATTTTTAATCAAAAGTATATACCTGGTGAGCGAACGTGAGGATGCAAAACATATATATTGTTCTGCCCCGCACTGTGTGAAATGCAGATAGGAGAGTAACCTAATAGGTTATGTGTTCGAGTTTATAAAGGTAATCTTGGTTGGCAACCATCATGAGATAGGCACATCATCTGTTCATGGTAAAGAAAAGAAAAGGACGATGGGGGTCATTTTGTAATCGTTGGAAAGCTTGGGGGCCATTTTGGAGTGGAGTAAAGGTCACAATAAGGCTTCATTATCCTCTCCTGCACAGTATCCCCAATATGTAATATTACATAATTGTGAATCGTATTGTACTGGGTCTAATGAAGGGCAATAGGTGTCAGTGATGCATTGATAAGATGCTATTCCAAGGTAGTTTTGAAGTGTGTAAAGCGTTCCAAGGAATCTCCTCATTCAGTCCTTGTCTGTCAGAAGGCAGACGATGCACCCATCTTTGTTCTTTGTAAAACAAAGCTTCTTTGCAGATTTTAGTGAATGTTTGAAGAATTACCCAACAAAAAGAGTCTGGTGAATGTTGGGTGTTGGAGAAGTGGAAAGCAACACCATCTGGTGTACAGTAGATCGTGCAATTCATTTTTCACAATAGAACTCTTCCCAACAGATTTACTGGACTGGAATAGCAAACTACAAACCAATGCATGTCTTTAAAATTTCCAATATGTACCTCCATTGGTTTCATGATTGGGGTTCTAATCTGTCGAATCGACACTCCTACAACTTGGATGGATTCTCTCGAGATGGGTAGGTTTGGGATGTCTGCTGTTCTCACAGTAGACCGGGTAGCACCAGTATCCAATAGAAAGTGATATCACTACCTTCCACTTTCACATCAATAAATGTACCTGACTGATCTACTGGCAAGGATGCGCCAAGCACGCACTCCTCTTCCTCCCCCCTTAGGCACCGTCATTATCATTCTGTAAAAAATATCGTGTAACCACAGAATTTTTCTTACCACTTCCTTCGTGAAATCCGGCATCCACACTGTATTTTTTAAGGTTCACAAAGTTTGGCATAGGAGCTGGTGGCACCTGATACTGTGGAGTAACTACCTGCTGCGGCTGATTCATAATCACTTCATTCTGCGTCTGTGGATTTAACTTTTGGGTTGGACCATTATTATTCTGAATATTCTTACACTCGTTCTTCCAATGTCCAAGCTTTCTGCACGCATGACACGGAAACTTCTTCTTCGCTTCCTCTCTATTTATTCATCATCTTACTCTACCACCATTCGCTGCTTGATAATTCTGATTCTGCTCTTTCACCTGATTATCAGTCTGGGTATTTAATTTATTTTCTTGCTGTTCTGGCAATTTCACTTGTGCCCACATAATTTTCTCTTTCAGCTTTCTATCCCTTGCCTCAGTGTTATCTCCGCAATACTTGTCATACTTCAAAAATTCATAGATCGTTTTACTCTGCCAGCACAACATGTGCTGCTGAATCATCTGACTAATCTACGGTTTCAGACCATACACAAACCGATACACAAAATGTCCCATATCCTTATCACCAATGTTCTCATAGCCACTATACTGCTTAAAACACTTGCAGTAACCTCTCATAATATGCATGTACAGACTCATTTGGCTCTTGAATTTTTCTATCTATCTGTACCCAATCTGTTTCTTTAGGAGGGATTTTCCCTTTCAGGAAAGTAATTACTTGGTGATATTTCTTCATCACCTCCTCTGATGGAGCTCCTGTTTTAGAATCTCTCTGATACTCCTCATTTCGCCAATCAACTGTGATCTTACACTCTGTCCATAAGTCAGCAGGTACCACAATATCAAACAAACCATCCAGATCCTTCAACAGAACCTTCGAAACTTTCACAAATCTTTCAACCTGTTTGTACCATTCAACGGGTTTCTCTCTCAAACTAGGAAAGTCATTTGTAAATGACAAAATATCCTGCCTGCTCCATGGAACATGAACATATCCACCTCCAGGAACCTCTCTCATAGGACACAATCGCTCTACTTTTTCTGATTCTTTTAGTAAGAATGCAGATGGTGCTTCCTTTGCTTGTGCTTGCTCCTTCTTCCTTGTCCACCTAGTCCTCCACTTATCAATGTCTCCCCACTTCTGCAAAATGTTCATTAACTCTTTTATCTGTAATCTTTTACCAGATACATTCCTATTATCCAAATCCTTGTCAGTAAACTCCACTCGATATGGTTTCTGTAATAATTTTGATCTCCCTATATCCACTCCAATCTCTGACGCAAGCTCTGTCAATCTCTCATGAAACATTTTTGCATTTCTGGTTATACTCCTACATATAAACAACAACTCTTCATCATTGTAAAGGTTTAACCTTTCTATTCCCACATTTCCAGCTATCATCTCTTCCAACTCCACTTTCAATCTGTAAATATCTAAGATCTTTGGTGTTGACCTTGGTTTTCCATTCCCTGTGCCCATCGTTCTAAATCTTCTGGAGTAACTGCTGTCGAGCCTCTAGTTCCTAAAGGTACCATAGACCCTTTTTCTTTCAAATTTCTGAGTGAAACTCTCTTCGGAGTTTCAGTCAAAGGTTCCCTTATTGGTAGGTCCACTAATGAAATGACTGAATCGCACTCACTAGTCTGATCATCAGTTATTACTTTTCTGGGATTATTCAAAGGAATTGTTACTTCTTGAGGTTTTGGGCTACTCAATTTATCTCCATATAATGGGATAACAGGACCTATAGTCACAGGTACTGTCAAAGCTTCAGTATTTAAATGCAATTGACTACTTCCTCCCTAGTTCTATTCAATGCTTCTCTTTCTTTATATTGAAACACCCTATTACCTCCTCATTAGTCATCCTCGCCACATGACTAACGAAGTGAGCTTCAGCTCCACACCAGAACCCTCCAAAGCAAAAGTTAGCCTCCCATGCCTCCCATCCCTTCCCAATGTGGCCGATCCATACACCCCATGGCCACTACAAGAGGCGGGCCGGCCCAACCCCAAAGCCTGTTGTTTTTTGTTCTGCACACGTCTCTTCAGAGTGCATCAGGTAAGTGGTTCCTGCTGTAGCAGGTACGTGGGTCTCGGGTTGGAGGTCCTGCTCTAGCAGACCCTAGGGGCTTGGACTCTGTTTTTCCCCCCTTTTTATCCCTCGGTGTGTTTGTCATGAGCTGGTTAGGCTCTGCTCTAGTGGGCCGAGGGTTTCCAGGGGGGGGCGGTGGGGATGCATGGGAGCCGGTGCTACCTTGCCTCCTCTGTTATTTCCCTATGTGCCTTTTCTCTCAGTACTCTAGGGTGAGGGGGAATGGATTTGCGATTGATTTCTTTTGGGCATTTGTGTCGCCGCCCGCCTGCCCTTCGTGACGCTGGTGCGGGCGGCGGCTGTGCGGGTTGTCTCACCGTTTGTTTCGCTGCCCGCCTGCCCCTCGTGGAGTTGCGGCAGGCGGCGGCTGTGTGTTTGATTTCGCTGCGGCTTTTTTTGCCCACCCTTGTTGTCTCGCCTCCCGCCTTCCCTTCCAGGTGCTATGGCGGGCGTCGGCTGTGGTGCGTGGTGTACCTGCTGTGCTCGCTTCGTGCTGGCTGTTATAGGTTCCTCGGCAGCTTTTTCCCCCACTTGTGGGCCGCCTCTGGTTCCCCGCTCGGGCTACTCCGGCGCTTCGGTGCTCCAGGGCAGGCGGCGGCGTTGCTGGGTTCCATTACGCTGCTCACACTGTTCACTTGGCGTGGCGCTCTCCCTGCTGATGGGCGGATCCTGTGGCCGGCTTGTCCTCCCGGGGGCGGGGTTTGGTACTGGGCTTGTCCCACGCAGGTGTGCCAGGCGTTTTCATTGAGCTGGCCTACCTTTTCCTGCCTACTTTTAGGGGCCTCTGTTTCTTTCTCATCCAGTCTGCTGCTGACTTTGTGCTTGTGTTCCTGCGTAGTTACTACTCATGGAGCGTGGGGACGTCCCTGTGGGGGAGGACCCGCCCTCCCAAGATCCTCCTGAGGCGATCACTCTTCAGTCTATTCAGGACATGATTCATGCTGCGGTGACAGCTGCTTTTGCGCAGCGCTCTGGTGGGCAAGGTCCCTCTTCTCCTAAACGTCCTTGCTTGAACCCCACTTCGGTTTCGGACGCTGAAGGGAAGGAGGAGGATCTCCGGGGGCGCTATGTCCAGGGTCAAGAGTTGCGGGATGTTCTCCTTCACATCAAGCAGAACTTGGTGTCTCCTGCTCCAGCGGCTGCTGAGCTCTCGGAGGACTGGTTCATGCAATACCAGCGTAAGGAACCGGAGTCTCTGCCTCTTTATTCTTCCGTTAAAAAGGTGTTGGAGGGGGAATAGATGGAGATTGACAAGCAGGCCTTCCCGAGGTACCTGGCGAAGCGCTACACCATCCAGGACTTTGCCAAGGATTACCCTCCCTCTGTGAAGGTGGACTCTCTGATGGCGGGGCTTTCCTTGCAGGGTTCCGTCATTTCCGAGGACGCCTCTCCCTCGGACCCTGTTGACAGGCGGGTGGTGGCCGCGGCCAAGCGGGCTTATTCGGCGGCCAATTTTTCCATTCGTGCCTCTGCCTACCTGTCTTACATTGTGCAGTTCTTGTTGAAGGATTTCCAGTCCTTGGGGGAGCTGTTGGACCAGGGGGCGAATGTGGTTCCTACCCTGGCGCTTATGGAACAGCAGACTCGGCTCCTGTCTGACATCTCCTTCAACACCTTGGGGGCCTCGGCTGCTGCTGGTGGCGCTGCTATTCAGGCCCGGTGCCAGATTTGGTTGCGCAATTCCTTGGTGGCCCGCTTGGTACGGAGCTTTTCTCTACGGCGGCCTCGGGCTGTTTGCCTGTCCTCTCCTTGGGATTTCCCTTGGTCCTGCGGGCTCTGCAGGGTCCCCCCTTTGAGCCCCTTCAGTCGGTGGATCCGAAGTTCCTCACCTTCAAGGTGGTTTTCTTGGTTGCCATTGTCTCGGCTGGTCGCATGGGCGAGTTGGGGTCCTTCCTTCAGTCTCCCCCCTTCTTGAGGGTCCTGCCGGACCGGCTGGTCCTGCGCCATGATCCCTGCTTTCTGCCTAAGATTCCCTCCCTGGCTAACCGCTCTCGTGAGGTGTCCTTGCCTTCCTTTTCCCCAGCGGTGGAAGTCCCCCTGCCCTTGTTGGATGTCCGTCGTGCAGTGGAGATTTACTTGGCCCGCACCTCCTCTTTTTGTCAGTGTGACAGCTTGTTTGTGACCTTTGCTCCGGTGCGTTCTGGTCACAAACCTTCTGTATCTACTCTGAGTCGCTGGCTGAAGCAGGCTATCCTGCTGGCGTACGACTCCCAGGGTTCTGACCTCCCGGGGGTTGTCCAGAGTCGTTCCACCCGGAGTGTCTCTGTGTCTTGGGCCTCGTTTAAGGGTGTGTCCACTGAGGAGATTTGCCGGGCGGCTACGTGGTCCTCTCCCCACGTGTTTATGGAACACTACCGGGTGGTCCTGGGGGGCTCTCCTCCTGGGGATTTTGCGGGGGCGGTTCTGAGTGCGGGTTCTGCCATCCCTTGATTTGTCCTTTGTTTGGACTGTGTTTTTATTCTGTGGTTTTCATTACATGATGGATTAAAGTTGTTTTGTTAACCCTTTTCCGCCTTGGTGGTGTTTTCTTGAGTACCATGAAGCCTTTTCGGCTTGAGTATGTGCTCACTTCGTTAGTCATGTGGCGAGGATGACCAACGAGGAGATAATGCCCCGATTACTTACCGGTAATCTTCATTACTCTGAGTCAGTCGTCCTCGCCACATGAGTTCCCTCCCTCCCTGTCTGGCTATCGGCTTCATGTTTGGCTTGGTAGTTTCAGGCTTTGGGGTTGGGCCGGCCCGCCTCTTGTATTGGCCATGGGGTGTATGGGTCGGCCATGTTGGGAAGGGATGGGAGGCATGGGAGGCTAACTTTTGCTTTGGAGGGTTCTGGTGTGCAGCTGAAGCTCACTTTGTTAGTCATGTGGCGAGGAAGACTAACTCGGAGTAATGAAGAGGTAAAAACCCATGGGCATATTTGCAATAAAATGCTGCGGCGCCACAAGCGATTTTGCTGTGCCGAGCATTATTTAAAAAATGCTCGGTTACGCTGTATTTACAAGAATACGGCGCTCCCCTGTGCAACATTGTGCAAGGGTGCCTGCATTGCATGTATGTTTGTGTTTGTGCAGGAAGGGACACCTTCCCGCACCGAAACTATCATTAATGGCGTTATGCTTCTTCTATGTGTGCTGCACAATGCAGCACACATAGAAAGAGCAACAAAACGAGGCGAATTACAAGTATTTCTCCTCGTGGTGCCACTTTAATGCCTTCCCGGAGAGGCGCTACCTCAGATTTACGAATCCTTGTAAACCTAGGACGTGTCAAAAAGCCATGGGCATTCCTTGGGAACACTCACAGCAACACCCATGACACGCTCCTTTAACGCATAGTACTGCTTGAAAGAGGGCCATATTTACAAGGCCGTGTAAAGCCACGCAAAGTGGTTTTGTGTGGCCTTGTAAGTACGGGCCGGCACACAGCACCACCTGAGCAGAAAAAAGTGACATTCCGGTGGCACTAGGGGCTTGTAAATATGACCCCAGTTTGAAAACAGGAGACGGGCTCGTTATTATTCTTGCACTGTTGTGACTTCTTTTAGACAAGTGAGCACGTGGGACCTGCCCACGAGTAACAACTGGCAAGTCCTTCCTTCAACCCTTTCACATCAGCCCATTGGATGTTTCTCCAGCAACCACCCACTTCTCCCTCGTGCGCTACCTAATAACCTCCAAGCGCTACATAAAATCTCCTTTCTAACGCTATATACACCCCACCCCAGAACAGAACATCTCCTACCCACAGCAGCCTTCACTCTTGAGGTGCAGAATAACTTGTGGCAAGCGCAGTCCACAGCTCAAAAGGGAGCAGCACACAGAGCAGAGGACCCATCAGGCAGCAGCAGAACAGAGGCGCCATGAAGCCCTCACTTTAGCAGCTTGAGACTGGGAGGGTGCCACAGGGTTGTGTGTCAGACATGAAACCGTTACAGCGTTGTTTGTTTACTTGGATTTAGGTCAGAGATGCTGGTGGGTAAAGCATGTGGGGGCAGTGGGATGTGGGACAAATGAAAGGAAAGAAGGACTGAAGGGTGGGAGGGATGAAAAGGTTCAGTGGATGGTTTGTGATGAATGAATTGGTGGATAGAGAGGTAGATGCAGGGATGGAAGGTGTATGAGAGGTCCCTGGTTTGGAGGAATGATGGAGAGAAGCATGAAATGATAGAAGGACAGGCAGATAGAAGTACATACGGTGCTCACAGCACTTTGTTCTCGTATATTTGCACAAAAGTACTGGTTGTGTTGACTTTTAAAACTCTTCTAATTTAAATATTTAATTGACTATACATTAATTCTAATAGTTTGCGAATCTGTATTAAATCCCCATAACACGAACCTAAATGTAAGGCATGACAAGCACCTTAAAACACAATACTAAGAACTACTAAAGTTCAACCAGCCATCAAAACACAAACAATAATACTAAATAATAGATGTAGCCCATGTTATGTTATATGTTATGGTATGGTATAAGATTATTTAAAGCGCATAGTTACCCGGAGGCTTCCCAGAGTGAGATACGATACATCGGGAAATTGGGTATTTTAATGGTACTGATGAAAGATCCAAGTCTTCAGCTTTTTTCTGAAATTTGATTCCAATTCCAGGAATCTTAGTTCGCAAGGTAAGGTATTCCACAACGTGGGTGCTAGAAGAGAGAAAGATCTGCCTCCCCATCTAGTTCTTTTGATTCTGGTAGTTCTTAATAGACGTTCAGAGTCATATCTTAAACGTCTGTTGGGGACGTATGACACTACCAAGTCTCTGATTTTCCAGGGACCCCTATTGCTTATGGCTTTGTGTGTCAGGCAACGTGCCTTGAATTTGATTCTCGCCTCAATCAGGAACCAGTGGAGTGCTTTGAGATGCTTTCCAACTGATTCCTGGTTTGTCACCTTGCACAACAGGCTAACTGTGGCATTCTGCGCAACTTGAAGGTGTTTAATTACATATTTTGGGCCCCTTAGTAGAGGGAATTTCCATAATCAAGACCAATGAGTGTATCACTGTTTTCCTTAAATGAATAATAATCAACTCCAGAACCTTTCGGAGCATTCTGAGTAGCCCAAAGCATGAACCTGCTAGTTTCTTTGCTTGAACCTCCATTGTTAGTTCCCTTTCCATCCAGAATCTGAGATTTTTAATTGAAGAACTCTGGACTGTCGGATTATCCAAGCAGCTTGGCCAGCTAGGCAGAGATCTAGGGACAGATTTGTTTCCCAGGATCATCCGCTCTGTCTTGTCTCCGTTCAGCTTAAGACAACTGCCTGTCATCCACTCCACTACCCTTTACAAACACAACGCTAGTTCATCAGATTCAACATTGGTTATAGAGTCAAATTAGACCACCAACTGTGTATCATCTGCATACGCTACTATGGACATGCTAAACTCCTGTACTAAGTCAGCCAAAGGCCGCATGTAAATATTGAACAATGTCGGACTGAGCGAGGAGCCCGTGGTGCCCCGCAACTCAGTGGCAATTTGTTTGAAAGAAAGCTAGATTCCATGACCTGGAAAGATCTGTCCTTCAAGAAGAATACCAGCCAATACAAGGCTTTATCCTATATACCGATTTCCCTGAGTCTGCCTTTTGTCTGATATTGTATTTGTGTAAATTGGCCGCACCTCATTTTATGGACCACAGCCTCTCCTTCTTTGAAACTATTCACCTACAATTCTAATCTCCTCAGGGCTGTCTATTCTGTCATCAAACATTGGCATGAACTCACATACGAAACAAAAAGGTATGCAGTTCCTGGGAGGACGAGAGATAAGTGGTGTCGGGATTCTAAGCAAAAAGCGACAAAGTCCCTAAAGAAAGGAAGGAAGCGGGATCCTTCCTTTCGGAATGAGGGCCCTCACACACCCAGCCAGCTGGGTGTCATGTTTCATCATCAGGCATGCTCCTCGTCGGGTCGGCGCTGCAATACCTGACGGGCACCCTTTTCAGGCGGAGATCTTTTATTCCTTGCCGTATTGTGAGGTGGGTGTAAGGGGCCTAAGAAGTGTAGAAGTGCAAGTGTGTGAGTCAAGATAGACCTGGTGAGATAAAACCAGGAAATGGAAGAGTCAGGCAGAATAATTTTAATGACCCTGACTTCCACCCTGATTAAAAAAGTGGAGTGGCGACTCACTGCAGTGATGGTGCAATGTCTGGTGGATCTGGCAGCAATTCTTCAGGACCTAGTGAACCAGTAATGTATCTACACTAAAAACTATGGCAGAGTGGTATGTTAACCTAATTTTACCATTCGTTGCACCAACAAAGTGTGGCGTCTGTCGCTGCAGCGGCCAATCTATAAACTAATTGCAACTGGCCCCATCAAATCTCAGCATGTGAAGGACACGTTGAGGTAACGACTGTCAGTGAAGTGGTGCCCATTCGGCAGAAGACCTACCCGCTGTGGGTAGGTCTTCCGCCGAATCACTTATCTCCCTTCCTCCCAAGAACTGCAAACTTTTGTGTTTCGTATCTTGACTAGGGCACGTATGCTGGACCTTCTGAAGCATTTTGATCGCATGAACTCACATACCCTTCACTAATGATGATACCTTAATCCTCTTAATTTTAACCTAGCACATCATTCATCTGCCTGAGATTGGCAAGGTGGGAAATCGGGCATAGACCAATGGGCCTGTCGTTGAGGACAGTAGGTGGGTTGTTTATTTGGTGGAATAAGTAGCCCCACCTGCCTGGGCCATCTCCACTGCAAGCCCACACTAGTATACTTATACTAACAGTGAGGGGATGCACAGCAGGGTAATTTTCAGAGGCAAATTGACAATGGCTGCTCCTAATCTTCCCAGCATGAGGCGTCCCTGCCTCCTGGCTACTTACAGGTGTGATAGAGGCCTCAAGCAGCAGCTAATGGGAAGCCATTTAAACTTGCTGTGAAGAGGACTCGGGCAGTGGAGCGCACTGGCAAATCGGAGTGGTGGGGGCTGGTAGTTTATTTATTCCCTCTCACCTTCATGGAACAGACAACAAAGAGAAGTTGTGGTCATAGAGACTTTGAAACTGATGAACCAGGTTCAGGTTCCAGCGTCAGCTCAACATCCTGTGATTCTGGGCAAATCACTTTATCTACCTGAACCTAAAACACATGAATCCGACCTTTTGTAAAGTTATCTGGTGCTCATGTTAAGCGCTCCAATGCCTCCTGGTCAAGTTTGTGCTATATCAAACTGCATGTATGTGAGGAAAGTGACACTGTTTATTTATTTTTTTATTTGCTTGTTAGAATCATTACCTTTGTATGAATTTACATGTGATGTTAGCAGCAAATAGAAAAGAACTGATGCACCTTTTACCAGTCTCTCAGCATTAGAGAGCTTTTCTCAAATATTGTAAAAAAATGTGGTGGATATCTTAAAAGCCCTGAGAAAGTGTAAAAGGCATTCTAGATCTCTGGTATGTCCTGTTGCCCAGTGGAATTGGGGTGCAAAGGAATAGAGAAAAAGGCTTGGTTTAAATCAATTACTGTAAACCAGCCAGCATTCCAGGGTATTTAATAAAGAATCACTGCTGGATTTGGCACTACTGGGCAACAAGGCACTACAATTTTGTTGATCTTTCTCAAATCCTGCACTATCCTGTATTTTCCGCTAGGCTTTTTAAGTCCCATTATTGGTGAATTACAAGGACTACCCATTATTTCTTTAAAATGCCTTGTTTAATCATTCGGTCAATTTCTGGAGCAATTCCCGCTTTCACTTCTGGACTCATTTTGTACTGTCAGGTGTTTGGATAAACTGCACCCTCTTTCCCCATTACTTTCACTGGTTCTACATTTGACAGCAGCCCAATATCTTTTCCTGTAAAATCCCACACTTCTGGATTTACTGTGGTTCTCAACTCTTCTGGTAATTCATTTTCAGTTATCAATGAAAACATTTAATCTATTTCTGTACCTTGCTTAGCTAGCATCATTTTATATACGACGTCTTCATCAGGGGTTTGGAAAGCAACTTTCACAAATAGAGGAACAAAGGGCTTTTATACATGCGGTCCAGCACAGTTTCCCAAATGCAATATGAAAATTAAAGTTGTGCTGTTCCTGAATGATCTAGAGTTCAGCATTATACATAGGACAGTAGGCCAAAGAGTTAAAGAGATGGGAATCCATTTCTTTGGAATGTAATGCCCTCACACACCCAGTTGGGTGTCATGCTTCATTATCGGGCTGCTCCTCGTCTGGCCGGCGCTACAAGGCCTGACGGGATCCAAATGAGGGGCACTTTAGCAGAGATCTTTTTCCAAATAGCCGTTTGGTGCCGTAGGGGTGAGAGATTTAGTGAGTGTAGATGAATAAGTGGTGTGGGATGTTTATGTGAGTTAAAACAGGGTTGGGAGTACCAGCAAAAATAACTCTAATTGTGGGGTCTCCTATCCTGATTAAAATAAAGAGGAAAGCGCAATGCTAAGTTAATGTCTTAGGTGTGGCGCTCTTCCGTGTGGTTGGTCAACATGTTTCTTCGCAATTCTACAAGTCTAGAGGCGATTCGTCAGGACCTAAAGTAAAAAAAACTATCTACACTAAGGTGAAATGGAAAACAATAATGAATTAATGTTTAGGATTTAAGCCACCATGACTTACTCTGTCTAATGGCTGGCAGTACTGGTTCTAGTACTGGTTCTACCTATTAGGGAGAGAAAATCACATATTAATGTATGATGTCAATCAGATATCACAAGTATGAAACACTGCTGTCCTATTCCCTGTGTGTCTAAATCACAGCACACAGTGGTGAGGTTTTACAGGCATATAAACACCAGGTGCCAAATATTAAAGTGGTCACATTATTGCTCATGTGTGTAGTGACCAAATCTGTGTATTAAAAACCAAAAACTGCAGAAAGAGCACGAGTCTCACCCTAATTGGGATATACTACAGCTTCAGCAGTCCCCGGCAGGTCAAGATATGGGGAACTTCCCCATATACTACAGGGGTATGCAGATAAAAAGGAACAGTTAAAAGTTATCTGGCACATGGAGTGGTGCACATCATTCAGGGGTAGTTCTATAACATTGCCCATCGCATTAAAAAGTGATCCCAGTTATGGTTGAACAACACAGGCTTCATATTTGTTACTGAAGTTGGGTTAAAGAAACAAAAAAGAAACTAAAAAGGAACAAAAATGGGGGGGGGGAGGTAGGGAAAGTGCATCTACCTAGCTGAATGTTTTAAACTGGCTGGGAAACCCATTAACAGGGGTTGTGAATGCCGAACGTCAACAGACCATAAAGGTTAACATAGTACTCACGTTTGCGTATTACGCAATGTGCTCAAGGACCTACCCACTGCTGCCGGGACCGGGAGGGTATGGTGTAGTGAAAGAGCCCGGTTTAAATACCCGCTGCTCCTCTTCGTTAACTCCTGATTGCTACCAGTTGGACCCCTCCCGTGAGTGAGGACAGCCATTGTGCTGTTCTCTCTACTCCAGGTGCCATCTTGGAGTGGGTACCTAACTTGAGCAGCTAGTCAGTTTTTACATCTGAAGGCTATGGAAACAACCCAGACCAGGTACAGGGTTTTGGAGGTTGTGGAATTAATAAAGCACTCAACCGCCCGGGCTTGCACCTTATTTTTAATCAAAAGTATATACCTGGTGAGCGAACGTGAGGATGAAAAACATATATATTGTTCTGCCCCGCACTGTGTGAAATGCAGATAGGAGAGTAACCTAATAGGTTATGTGTTCGAGTTTATAAAGGTAATCTTGGTTGGCAACCATCATGAGATAGGCACATCATCCGTTCATGGTAAAGAAAAGAAAAGGACGATGGGGGTCATTTTGTAATCGTTGGAAAGCTTGGGGGCCATTTTGGAGTGGAGTAAAGGTCACAATAAGGCTTCATTATCCTCTCCTGCACAGTATCCCCAATATGTAATATTACATAATTGTGAATCGTATTGTACTGGGTCTAATGAAGGGCAATAGGTGTCAGTGATGCATTGATAAGATGCTATTCCAAGGTAGTTTTGAAGTGTGTAAAGCGTTCCAAGGAATCTCCTCATTCAGTCCTTGTCTGTCAGAAGGCAGACGATGCACCCATCTTTGTTCTTTGTAAAACAAAGCTTCTTTGCAGATTTTAGTGAATGTTTGAAGAATTACCCCACAAAAAGAGTCTGGTGAATGTTGGGTGTTGGAGAAGTGGAAAGCAACACCATCTGGTGTACAGTAGATCGTGCAATTCATTTTTCACAATAGAACTCTTCCCAACAGATTTACTGGACTGGAATAGCAAACTACAAACCAATGCATGTCTTTAAAATTTCCAATATGTACCTCCATTGGTTTCATGATTGGGGTTCTAATCTGTCGAATCGACACTCCTACAACTTGGATGGATTCTCTCGAGATGGGTAGGTTTGGGATGTCTGCTGTTCTCACAGTAGACCGGGTAGCACCAGTATCCAATAGAAAGTGATATCACTACCTTCCACTTTCACATCAATAAATGTACCTGACTGATCTACTGGCAAGGATGCGCCAAGCACGCACTCCTCTTCCTCCCCCCTTAGGCACCGTCATTATCATTCTGTAAAAAATATCGTGTAACCACAGAATTTTTCTTACCACTTCCTTCGTGAAATCCGGCATCCACACTGTATTTTTTAAGGTTCACAAAGTTTGGCATAGGAGCTGGTGGCACCTGATACTGTGGAGTAACTACCTGCTGCGGCTGATTCATAATCACTTCATTCTGCGTCTGTGGATTTAACTTTTGGGTTGGCCCATTATTATTCTGAATATTCTTACACTCGTTCTTCCAATGTCCAAGCTTTCTGCACGCATGACACGGAAACTTCTTCTTCGCTTCCTCTCTATTTATTCATCATCTTACTCTACCACCATTCGCTGCTTGATAATTCTGATTCTGCTCTTTCACCTGATTATCAGTCTGGGTATTTAATTTATTTTCTTGCTGTTCTGGCAATTTCACTTGTGCCCACATAATTTTCTCTTTCAGCTTTCTATCCCTTGCCTCAGTGTTATCTCCGCAATACTTGTCATACTTCAAAAATTCATAGATCGTTTTACTCTGCCAGCACAACATGTGCTGCTGAATCATCTGACTAATCTACGGTTTCAGACCATACACAAACCGATACACAAAATGTCCCATATCCTTATCACCAATGTTCTCATAGCCACTATACTGCTTAAAACACTTGCAGTAACCTCTCATAATATGCATGTACAGACTCATTTGGCTCTTGAATTTTTCTATCTATCTGTACCCAATCTGTTTCTTTAGGAGGGATTTTCCCTTTCAGGAAAGTAATTACTTGGTGATATTTCTTCATCACCTCCTCTGATGGAGCTCCTGTTTTAGAATCTCTCTGATACTCCTCATTTCGCCAATCAACTGTGATCTTACACTCTGTCCATAAGTCAGCAGGTACCACAATATCAAACAAACCATCCAGATCCTTCAACAGAACCTTCGAAACTTTCACAAATCTTTCAACCTGTTTGTACCATTCAACGGGTTTCTCTCTCAAACTAGGAAAGTCATTTGTAGATGACAAAATATCCTGCCTGCTCCATGGAACATGAACATATCCACCTCCAGGAACCTCTCTCATAGGACACAATCGCTCTACTTTTTCTGATTCTTTTAGTAAGAATGCAGATGGTGCTTCCTTTGCTTGTGCTTGCTCCTTCTTCCTTGTCCACCTAGTCCTCCACTTATCAATGTCTCCCCACTTCTGCAAAATGTTCATTAACTCTTTTATCTGTAATCTTTTACCAGATACATTCCTATTCTCCAAATCCTTGTCAGTAAACTCCACTCGATATGGTTTCTGTAATAATTTTGATCTCCCTATATCCACTCCAATCTCTGACGCAAGCTCTGTCAATCTCTCATGAAACATTTTTGCATTTCTGGTTATACTCCTACATATAAACAACAACTCTTCATCATTGTAAAGGTTTAACCTTTCTATTCCCACATTTCCAGCTATCATCTCTTCCAACTCCACTTTCAATCTGTAAATATCTAAGATCTTTGGTGTTGACCTTGGTTTTCCATTCCCTGTGCCCATCGTTCTAAATCTTCTGGAGTAACTGCTGTCGAGCCTCTAGTTCCTAAAGGTACCATAGACCCTTTTTCTTTCAAATTTCTGAGTGAAACTCTCTTCGGAGTTTCAGTCAAAGGTTCCCTTATTGGTAGGTCCACTAATGAAATGACTGAATCGCACTCACTAGTCTGATCATCAGTTATTACTTTTCTGGGATTATTCAAAGGAATTGTTACTTCTTGAGGTTTTGGGCTACTCAATTTATCTCCATATAATGGGATAACAGGACCTATAGTCACAGGTACTGTCAAAGCTTCAGTATTTAAATGCAATTGACTACTTCCTCCCTAGTTCTATTCAATGCTTCTCTTTCTTTATATTGAAACACCCTATTACCTCCTCATTAGTCATCCTCGCCACATGACTAACGAAGTGAGCTTCAGCTCCACACCAGAACCCTCCAAAGCAAAAGTTAGCCTCGCATGCCTCCCATCCCTTCCCAATGTGGCCGATCCATACACCCCATGGCCACTACAAGAGGCGGGCCGGCCCAACCCCAAAGCCTGTTTTTTTTTGTTCTGCACATGTCTCTTCAGAGTGCATCAGGTAAGTGGTTCCTGCTGTAGCAGGTACGTGGGTCTCGGGTTGGAGGTCCTGCTCTAGCAGACCCTAGGGGCTTGGACTCTGTTTTTCCCCCCTTTTTATCCCTCGGTGTGTTTGTCATGAGCTGGTTAGGCTCTGCTCTAGTGGGCCGAGGGTTTCCAGGGGGGGGCGGTGGGGATGCATGGGAGCCGGTGCTACCTTGCCTCCTCTGTTATTTCCCTATGTGCCTTTTCTCTCAGTACTCTAGGGTGAGGGGGAATGGATTTGCGATTGATTTCTTTTGGGCATTTGTGTCGCCGCCCGCCTGCCCTTCGTGACGCTGGTGCGGGCGGCGGCTGTGCGGGTTGTCTCACCGTTTGTTTCGCTGCCCGCCTGCCCCTCGTGGAGTTGCGGCAGGCGGCGGCTGTGTGTTTGATTTCGCTGCGGCTTTTTTTGCCCACCCTTGTTGTCTCGCCTCCCGCCTTCCCTTCCAGGTGCTATGGCGGGCGTCGGCTGTGGTGCGTGGTGTACCTGCTGTGCTCGCTTCGTGCTGGCTGTTATAGGTTCCTCGGCAGCTTTTTCCCCCACTTGTGGGCCGCCTCTGGTTCCCCGCTCGGGCTACTCCGGCGCTTCGGTGCTCCAGGGCAGGCGGCGGCGTTGCTGGGTTCCATTACGCTGCTCACACTGTTCACTTGGCGTGGCGCTCTCCCTGCTGATGGGCGGATCCTGTGGCCGGCTTGTCCTCCCGGGGGCGGGGTTTGGTACTGGGCTTGTCCCACGCAGGTGTGCCAGGCGTTTTCATTGAGCTGGCCTACCTTTTCCTGCCTACTTTTAGGGGCCTCTGTTTCTTTCTCATCCAGTCTGCTGCTGACTTTGTGCTTGTGTTCCTGCGTAGTTACTACTCATGGAGCGTGGGGACGTCCTTGTGGGGGAGGACCCGCCCTCCCAAGATCCTCCTGAGGCGATCACTCTTCAGTCTATTCAGGACATGATTCATGCTGCGGTGACAGCTGCTTTTGCGCAGCGCTCTGGTGGGCAAGGTCCCTCTTCTCCTAAACGTCCTTGCTTGAACCCCACTTCGGTTTCGGACGCTGAAGGGAAGGAGGAGGATCTCCGGGGGCGCTATGTCCAGGGTCAAGAGTTGCGGGATGTTCTCCTTCACATCAAGCAGAACTTGGTGTCTCCTGCTCCAGCGGCTGCTGAGCTCTCGGAGGACTGGTTCATGCAATACCAGCGTAAGGAACCGGAGTCTCTGCCTCTTTATTCTTCCGTTAAAAAGGTGTTGGAGGGGGAATAGATGGAGATTGACAAGCAGGCCTTCCCGAGGTACCTGGCGAAGCGCTACACCATCCAGGACTTTGCCAAGGATTACCCTCCCTCTGTGAAGGTGGACTCTCTGATGGCGGGGCTTTCCTTGCAGGGTTCCGTCATTTCCGAGGACGCCTCTCCCTCGGACCCTGTTGACAGGCGGGTGGTGGCCGCGGCCAAGCGGGCTTATTCGGCGGCCAATTTTTCCATTCGTGCCTCTGCCTACCTGTCTTACATTGTGCAGTTCTTGTTGAAGGATTTCCAGTCCTTGGGGGAGCTGTTGGACCAGGGGGCGAATGTGGTTCCTACCCTGGCGCTTATGGAACAGCAGACTCGGCTCCTGTCTGACATCTCCTTCAACACCTTGGGGGCCTCGGCTGCTGCTGGTGGCGCTGCTATTCAGGCCCGGTGCCAGATTTGGTTGCGCAATTCCTTGGTGGCCCGCTTGGTACGGAGCTTTTCTCTACGGCGGCCTCGGGCTGTTTGCCTGTCCTCTCCTTGGGATTTCCCTTGGTCCTGCGGGCTCTGCAGGGTCCCCCCTTTGAGCCCCTTCAGTCGGTGGATCCGAAGTTCCTCACCTTCAAGGTGGTTTTCTTGGTTGCCATTGTCTCGGCTGGTCGCATGGGCGAGTTGGGGTCCTTCCTTCAGTCTCCCCCCTTCTTGAGGGTCCTGCCGGACCGGCTGGTCCTGCGCCATGATCCCTGCTTTCTGCCTAAGATTCCCTCCCTGGCTAACCGCTCTTGTGAGGTGTCCTTGCCTTCCTTTTCCCCAGCGGTGGAAGTCCCCCTGCCCTTGTTGGATGTCCGTCGTGCAGTGGAGATTTACTTGGCCCGCACCTCCTCTTTTTGTCAGTGTGACAGCTTGTTTGTGACCTTTGCTCCGGTGCGTTCTGGTCACAAACCTTCTGTATCTACTCTGAGTCGCTGGCTGAAGCAGGCTATCCTGCTGGCGTACGACTCCCAGGGTTCTGACCTCCCGGGGGTTGTCCAGAGTCGTTCCACCCGGAGTGTCTCTGTGTCTTGGGCCTCGTTTAAGGGTGTGTCCACTGAGGAGATTTGCCGGGCGGCTACGTGGTCCTCTCCCCACGTGTTTATGGAACACTACCGGGTGGTCCTGGGGGGCTCTCCTCCTGGGGATTTTGCGGGGGCGGTTCTGAGTGCGGGTTCTGCCATCCCTTGATTTGTCCTTTGTTTGGACTGTGTTTTTATTCTGTGGTTTTCATTACATGATGGATTAAAGTTGTTTTGTTAACCCTTTTCCGCCTTGGTGGTGTTTTCTTGAGTACCATGAAGCCTTTTCGGCTTGAGTATGTGCTCACTTCGTTAGTCATGTGGCGAGGATGACCAACGAGGAGATAATGCCCCGATTACTTACCGGTAATCTTCATTACTCTGAGTCAGTCGTCCTCGCCACATGAGTTCCCTCCCTCCCTGTCTGGCTATCGGCTTCATGTTTGGCTTGGTAGTTTCAGGCTTTGGGGTTGGGCCGGCCCGCCTCTTGTATTGGCCATGGGGTGTATGGGTCGGCCATGTTGGGAAGGGATGGGAGGCATGGGAGGCTAACTTTTGCTTTGGAGGGTTCTGGTGTGCAGCTGAAGCTCACTTTGTTAGTCATGTGGCGAGGAAGACTAACTCGGAGTAATGAAGATTACCGGTAAGTAATCAGGGCATTAACTGAGGTATCATGTAAAATTTGGGGAATTAAGGGTGTTTCCATTACTGGTGCACTTGGGGTGACTCTACTGGGTCCTTCTTGGTACGGTGGAGGATTTCTAGTTAGAATTCCCTCCAACAATTCATCATCTGATACACCATATCCGGTCACATTCATGTGTTGTGTTTTGTTTTCTCCTTACATTTGCTTCCCGACTGTCCCTCAGCCGTTAACACTGGGTATTAACCTTCTTCTCCATTGCTTCATCTGACCTTTGCGTGACTCATGCAAATATCTGGGAATAAATCCTCTATATCTCCCACCTCTGCCTTTCTCTCGTTCAAATGACTCAGTCTCCCACTCTTCCAAAGCCTCAGACTGAGTTAACCTACGTCTCACTTCTAAATCATTCATTCTCATTCTTAAATTCTGAAGAATTCTTCCATTAAACGCACCATGTTCTGGAAAAGCTAGAACTCCATCACCTTTTGTATATTTCATCCAATTCTCCAACCATACATAAGTATGATATCCTATTTCCATCATCATAAAGAAAGCAGGTGTTTTTGGTGGCGGAATAGGAATTCCCTCTCTAGTCAACACAGGCTGTTTTTTCTTAAAGGAATTCTTAATTTTCTTTATTCGCAACATTTTTCTTTTTTCTCCATATATTCTAGATGAACGATATATGAAAGAATATTCTGCAAACCCTTGAACTCTGCTATCTGTGCAATTCACACCAGCAATCAAATCAGAATCCAACATACAATTTCTTCTTAACCAATGCTAACAAAGCTTTTATCTAATATCCAATTAAAGCTCAGGCTTGCGCTGTTTGTTTAACCAATACTAGCGCGGCTTCTAACTATTGACCAATCAGACTCAGGCTCACGTTCGTGGTCTGACCAATCCCAGCGCAGCCTTTTGTGATGTCAGTATTGCTCCTTACTACTGACCCCTCCTTTACAATCTGCTTCTGTCTCACTCCCCGCTGTTTCAACCAATCCCAGCGTGGCTCTCTGTGATGTCAGCACAACTCCCGTGACTGACCCTCCCTTCACACGGTAAAACGAAAACCTATTTCTCTACTTTTCTTAAAAATAAAATCCGTTAGTAACAACATAAAAACATTCGCTACTCTGCGTGTTCCACTAAGCAAAGGATAGATTTTCGACTTTTTCTGGAGTCTCACAATTGCTCCTCTTCTGCTGTGAGTAAAAACCACTGTTTACTCTTCATTCAAGCTCAGGAGAACCTGTTACTCCTTCAGTGTTACCCCTACTGGGAAATAAGACCAAAGTTTCACCAGCGAACCCTCTGCTATTACTCACACTCTGCTTTTATATGAAATAGTTGTTAGCTTAATACTGCCAGCCCTACGTAGCTTCTCAGTATTATTCCAACAGATGAGTAACCTCACTGCAGTGTGGCTTCTGTCACTACCTGCTGTAGGAGAGTAGGATCTGCTTCTTATGGTTACCCCCACTTTTTGCTGATGTTTCACTGTTTTTCGACTTTAGTCTGGCTGGGCCCTGCTGACCAGGACCCCAGACTAGCTGCTTCCTCTCTAAATTGTTTACCAGTACTTTAGGTACACTACAGATTGGATTCTAGGGACCCTTTATAAATCCCTAGTATATGGTATACTATGTACCCAGGGCAGAGGTACCCCAGAGGCCTACCAGGGGGTGCAGCATGTATTGTGCCACCCCTGGGAAGCCTTCCAAAATGACACCACACATCTGCTACTGTAGCCTGGTTAAGTTGGTGTATGCACCCCTTACTGAGATATAGGTTCACTATATCTCTCCATATCACTACACATGTAAACCTATCAGTCACCCCTATGGCAGGCCTTAACAATCCTGAAGGCAGGGTGCTAGGTTTCATGTGAGAGGGTGCCCATGCATGAGCAGAGCCCCTCTGCAGTTCTCAGAACCTTTATTCTGGAGTTGTTTGTGATGCAGCCAAACCATATACTCTTAAGTGCATTATAACCAAACAGTAAATGCTAACTTTGGAATGGCTGCATGGAAACATGTCGTGTTTGGTGTCAAACACCTTGGAATCATATCCCACACCAGTAACTGGTGTGGGAATATGATCCCACCCTTCTAGAGGTAGAAACATGACTGCACCGGTATACCCGGTACCAACTTAACAGTGCCCTGGCATCACAAAATGGATGCTGCAGCCACAGACAAGACTCTGCCCTCATGCTGCTGGACGAAACTCCAGAATGGGAGGCCTGGACAGTAGGTTTTGTGTCACAGGGAGGTGTGACGACCTCCCAGACAGGCTTTAGTGTATTGGGGCTGGGTGGGTGCACTCCAAGAGTGCTTTGAAGTCTGCACTGGGGGCACATATGGTGTCCCTGTGCATAGTCCAGCTCAAATCGTTTGCAGGGACTACCAGCCCCTGCTCTGGTGTGAAACTGGACAAAGGAAATGGGTGTAGCCACCCCTCTTTCCTGACCCTCCCATAGATGGGTCCCTAGAGTTTGTCCCACCTCTTCCTTGGGTATAAGATAGGAATCCCTGGCTACAGGACTATAGATTTACCTGGACGAAACTTTGATACTGAATCCTGGAACTTCGATGATCTACCTTGAACTAGATAACTAAAGAATCTCCCTTGGAGTAAAGGAGTTACTCCCCTGCAAGGCAGGCACCAAAGACGCATCTGACCGGTTTGCATCGCCGAAGCTCCTGAGGACTCCGAAGAACTTTGCAACACAGGAGGTGGTTTTCCATGGTCTTAGAGGTCGATCAGTGCCCACAGCAAGTCTGAGGCCCATATCCCTCGTGGCGACCGTGCAACCTGAACCCCTGGACACCGTGTCACTTTGCAGAAGCATCAAATTTCCAGCCACTCCTGCATCTGAACTTTGGGTTACTTATAGCCCAGACCCAGAGCAGTAATTCCACTGAAGATTCCCTGCCTACACTCCACGAGTGTTCCGTGAGCTGGCCCTTTGTGTTTTCTCTCGCGGTCTATTCGCGATCCATGGTCCATCGAATGGTGGGTCCCTGTGAAGGCAACTTTAATTCTGATTAGGCTTCTCTGGTTGCTCCAGATGTGCCCTGACTCTCCATCATGTGGGGAGTCCCCAGGACCTTGCTGGTCCGCACCAAAGCATCTTTTCTCTTTGTGCGTGGGTTGCTGTTGCCAAGGCTTGTTGAGTTCAATCTGAGCACTGACATCGCAGCACTCGACATCCTTTGTGGGTAGCTTGAATCCAGCTCCTGGTTGTCATCGACGCCTCCTGGTCCTCGTGGCTGCAGAGTCAATCTTCACCTCTTCGCACCTGAATCACCCGACATCGGTGGGCATTCGTCCATCGTGCCCCTGGTCACTGGCAAGTGACCCAGACTCTGTCCCCTCTGCTTTCAGGTTCTTCTGATCTTCGATCCAGGCTTGGATCACCCCGGACACTTTTCTTCTTCCCGGCAGCAGCACTTTGCAGCAGATCGCCATCGAAATCAACAACGATTCCCGACGCCATTTGACACCTATGCACCCGGCTTCCCTGCGTAAGGTAACTCGAGTACTCCTGTGCTCCCGTGGATGTTCGCCCTAGAACCCCCTAATTTTAAAGGGGTTTGCTCAAAGTCCTCTCCTACTTGTCCTTAACTTCTAAAATTCTAACCGCAACTTTCCCATAGAATAGTACGGGGCTCGCGCCTGTGTTCTTACACTGCACGCGTCCCCCGTGGGTCTCCTGTGTCACTACCTTGGGTGGTTCCTTGGGGTCCCAGCGATTCTACGTTCTGTAGGCACTGTGTCTAGTCAAGTCGTGGTTCTTATACCACTTTCTTAGTATATGGTTTGGTCCCTCCCTGGGGCCCATTGTATATTGTGCTATTTATTGATATTTTTTAACTGTATTACTGTGTATCTTGGACTCTAATCTCAGAAAGAGATTAGTAGTGAGTGTTTAGAAATAAATACATATATTTTATATATACCTTGTGTGGTTTTCCTTTCATTTAGAGATTCAAGAGGTGATAATCTGGTAAACCAAGCTGCTTTACACTCCTTCAAGACTTAGCCTGAAGGCTGCTGTCCATAGCTACCACTATGATAGCTTTCAATAAAGGTTGTCTTAAACCTATTCATCAATAAGGGTTGTTTGGACTGGTACAAGCTGCCCACTATAAGTAGTGGACAGCATATACCTGGCCAACTTCTAATATTGGTGTGCAGCGTCTGGATTCAAGCTTTCTATTGCTTTACCAGATAATCTCTTTGAGTGACTAACTGAAAACCACTTTAGGTACCATAGGTACATATAAATCAAGTTTAGAATACAATAAGTTCTACTGAACTTAGAGTTGTGTGCCAAGGGCTTAGCACACCCTTTCTACAACTCAAGAGAGTTTAGTAGCTCCCACTAGGTTAGGTAGGTGCAACACCTTACCACACTAGTATGTCTTCAAGCCCTGAAGCCAGTGGCTCCTTGTCATCCAAGTATGACCATCTCACATTTGTGGAATTAAGAAATATGTGTACAGCTAGGAAGTTGCAAACATGCAACGCCTCATGGAGGCTCTGCTGTTAGATGATCTCAGAAAGACCCCAGGGTCTGATGAGCCAGGCAGGTTGGGTGGGGCAGCAGAAGAGGAAAGGCCAATAGGTGACAACATGTATGACCTAGAATCTGAAGCTGGCCAGGAGGATCAAGATTATTCCATCCTGGAAGAAGCATTCTATCCTGAAGGTGAGGGAGAGGGCCCCAGTAGGCCTCTCTTTACCCCACCTGGAAGGGTTAGCAGTGTACCCAGAAGATCAAAAACTCCTTCTCTGGAGTCTAATCACTCTGGTACATCTGTAGGGACCTCTGTCTCTCATAGGACTACTGCTCCTCACCAGAGGACGTCCTCTTATGAGAGAACATGCAAACTGCTTGAGTTTGAGAAAGCTAAACTTAGGATCAAGAGAGAGCAGTTGGCATTAGATAAGGAATCCCTGGAGATCCAGAGAGCTTCACAAAGGTGAGGGCTAGAGACACCTGGTGGCAGGAAAAAGTGTCCCTAGAGGTAGAGAGCATTCTCATGACCATAGGAACCTGAACAAGATTGTCCCTCCCTGCCAGAGTGGGGATGACATCCACAAATGGATAACTGCACTGGAGAGGGCCTGTAAAGTACAGAGGGTCCCTCAGGAGCAGTGGGAAGCAATCTTGTGGCTCTCCTTTGCAGACAAACGTAGAGACAAGCTCCTCACTGTTGGGGAAGAGGATGCTGATAATTAGAAAGTCTTGAAGAGTGCTCTGATTGATTGGTGTGGCCTAACCACTGAACAGTACAGGTTGAATTTCAGAGACACCCAAAAGGCACAGAATCAAGACTGGGTTGCCTTTGTTGATTGTGCTACTAAGGCGCTGGAGGGCTGGTTACTTGGCAGTAAGGTGTGTGATTTTAAAGGATTGTACAACTTAATTATGAGGGAGCAGATCCTTAATAATTGTCAAAATCAACTGTTGCATCAGTACCTGGTGGACTCTGAGCTTACCTCTCCCCAAGAATTGGGGAAGAAGGCAGACAAATGGGTCAGACCCAGGGTGAGGCAGAAGGTTCAGAACCAAGGTGGTGACCCAAAGAGGCAAGATTCCAAGAACTCTGACAAGGGTGGGGAAAAGGGTAAAGACCAGAAGTCTTCTCAAGAGCCCCAAAAATCTGCATCGGGGGGGGGAGTCCCAATCTAACAAATGAAAAGGCCAAAAGAAACCATGGTGTAAAATCTGTAAGCAGAAAACCCATTGGACAAGTGATTGTACCAAGTCTAAAGACTCAACTTCAGCCACCATTGACCATGAGGCAACTATTCCCCCTAGTTAAGCTCCAAGTGGTGGTACTCAGAATAGAGGTGTATTAGGGTTAACCCTGGGTTCTGAGGTGGACTCTGGCCTAGTCAGAGTTCCAACTCAGGCTGTACTGATCTGTGATGGAGGCATGGATATGTCCTCCTTTGTGAGTCCCAGTAATCTGGGCAAATACAGACAGCAGCCTTTAATTAATGGATAAGAGGCTTTGGCATTCAGGGACACAGGAGCAAGTGTCACAATGGTGACAAAAGATCTTGTGGCTCCTGAGCAGATCATATTTGGTGAAATGTACCAAGTGACCAATGCTAGCAATGTCAGGACAGAAAATTTCTTGGCAGTTGTTAATTTGTCCTGGGGAGGGTAACTGGTCTTAAGAAGGTTGTGGTAAGTGCAGACCTCCCTGTTGAATGCTTGCTTGGTAATGATTTAGAAACTTCAGTTTGGGCTGCAGTGGAGCTCAGGCCTCGTGCAGAAATGTTGGGAATCCCAGCACATGTGTTTTCTGTGACCAGGTCACAGTCAAGAATGTCAAAAGCTGAACAGGCCCTGGATTCTGGAAGAATGGACCAGGTGCCTACCAAGAAAAGGAGCAGTAGGGGTAAGGCAGTGTCTTCCCCCCTGACTCAGAAAGCAGATCAATCTCTTGAGGGAGATGATCTCAGTCCTGAATAAGGAACTGTCCCAGAGGAGCTTGAACCTGACCAGGTTGAGTTCTTGGGGACAGGGGGCCCTTCCAGGGCAGACCTGAGCCAGGAGCAATTGTTTGACAATTTTAATAATAAACTGCATGATTACTTAAAATCTTTACAGTATAAGATAAAATAAAAAATAAAAAAAGAAGCTTTATGAACGTCCCGACTCACCCCCTCACAAGTCCCATCCACACATAAAAGAGAAAGTCACTTTGGGTTAAATATTAACATATTAGTCCTGATTAGCTGTCCAAAGCAGAGTTCTTTTAAAAGGAGTGATGTATGGGTTGTACCAGTATTTCCCAACTGATAAGGGGAGGCACATGAAAGTTCGGTAGAGTCAATTCATGTACCAAGGGCTGTTGACGAAAGATGGATTCTTCGTGGGTCTTTAAACCAGCCCATGTTAGATAACTGGGGCGGAGGGCTTCCAGTTACTTTGCAGACAGTGCCGTTAAGTGGGAGTCAAGTGCCATTTTTACCTGGTGTATAAATTTCGCAACTCTGGCTATCAAACAGGTCGTGGAGACTGAGAGGCACCAGTCCGAAGCCTCTCTGCAAGTTCTATAGTCCGTATTCCGTAAAATCGGAAGCAGCAAGCGATGGCGATCATTGGCCAGCTTTGTGCAGCAGCACAGCAAGTGTAGCCAGGATTCTCTGCGGTAATTGCATAGACGACAGGCCAGGGTGCCATCCGTACGGGCCCATTTGGGGTTGAAGTCCATGATCCTGAGGGCCAAAAGTCGAAAGTACAAAATTTTCTTTCTCGCGCAAGTGGATACTGGATCTTGCAGGTAAGGTTGGGGTTTACCTGGAATATATGATTTGTCCAGGGCCTGAGTTAGTGGATTTTGCCGAAGAGATGCAAGGTCAAGTCCAAAGGAGATGATCCGGACTTGGCGCTTAACTGCTTGGGCCCAGGCTGAGAAAGGAATTTCGTGCAGGGGCAAACTCCTTCTTTCGATTTTCAATGCTGCAATAGCTTGTCCTACCTTTGAGTACCAGGGGGAGCCCACCTCATCAAAGATTGATTTTAGGGAGTGCTTTAGCGAATGTTCTGGTGCTTTCAATACTCTAATATAGAGTTTTAAAAGGTCCCCCAGTAATACCAGCTCAGGTCGCTTAAGGCCTATTTCTAGCCTTAATCTAGTGTTCCTTGCGTATCTAGGGGCCTGTAGCACCATCTTATAGGCTTTCGCTTGGGCCGCGTTTACCACTTTGTCAAATGCACCAGGGTAGGCTATATGCCCATATGCAATGGCAGGGATCCGTTTTGCCCGGAGCACTGTCAGCATTGGTTCTGCTGAGGGACTGTCCAAGCGGTGGCATAAGCGTCTTAGCGACAGAATGGTTTTGTTAATTTTAGGTTTAAGCTCCTTCAGATGTTTGACTGCAGAGGCACTCTCAGAGACCCAGGTGCCCAGATAGTTGTAGGATGGGGCAGTGACGATACGGTGCTCCCCCAGAGACCATGAAGCTTCTTTTTTGAGGGGGTGTTTGCCAAAAATGACGATTTTGGTCTTGCTCACGTTGATCCGTAAGTCATTTGACTTATTGTATAGGGCCAAACTGCTTAAGGCTCTTTGGAGCCCCACCCTAGTGTGGTCCATGATCACCGTGTCGTCTGCATACTGGAGTGTTCCCAAGACGAGCCTCCCCAGTTTTGGAGGTGCTAAGTTGGCATCTTTCAGAACTGTCCCCATGTCCGCAGTATAGAAGTTGAAAAGCATGGGGGCCAAGACGCACCCCTGCTTGAGGCCCGAGTTGGTTTCAATTCTTTCAGTTGTTATTGTGGGGCTTAGCTTCACCTTGACCCAGGTGCCCTCATAGAGCGCTTTTATAGCTTTTAGCAGAGCCCGTGGTAGCCCCCACGAGTCAAGTTTTGCCCAGAGCCGGCCCCTGTTCACTCGGTCAAAGGCTGTGGAGTAGTCTATGAAACAGCAGAACAGGGGCGGTTTGTTCCTCGTATTGGCCTTCTTCGCGAGGTAGGAAAGGGCTAAGATGTTGTCAAGAGTGGAGCTATGGGCCCTAAAGCCGGTCTGTGTGGGCGGAAGAATACCGTTCTTGTCCACCCAATCCTCCAGATCCCTGAGAAGAAGGCGGGCGTATATCTTTGCTTCTATGTCGAGGAGAGCTATAAGCCTATAATTGGCCGGGTTCGTGTGGTCCCCCTTTTTATGGATGGGGAATAGAATAGAACCTTTCCAAGAGGATGGCAACATTGCCGTGGCAAAAGAATGGTTAAATAAAGGGGTGAGTCTGGATGCAAAAAAAGCTGAGGCGGTTTTCAGAACCTGGGCCGGAATCCCATTTGGGCCTGGAGCGCCATCAGTTCTTATGGCCTTGATGCACTTTAGTACCTCCATTTCTGTGAATGATCCGGTGCAGGTCGAGTTTGCGCCTTCTGACGTAGCTCTTTCGGGTTCGATAAATTCCGCCGCCACCTTGGACCACGCACGGCTTCCTGCAGTGGCCTGATTTGACTCGCAGGTATACAGCCCCTTGGCATACTGTTCCCACACTTTCCCTGCAACACTATTTTACTTTTGCTCTCCTCTGGGGGTCAGACTGTTAATGAAACGCCAAAGCTTGCTATTGTCATTACCTTTAATTAAGGAGAACACAGTCAACCAATTCTGTTCAGTCTGCAGTTTTTTGTGGGCCCAGACTTTCTTTTTATAGTCTGTTCGCAGAGCAGCAATGGAGTATCTCCCTGACAAATGAGTGCCTTTCTTTTGTGCCCTGATTGCCTTATTTAGAGCACGCTTACACTGTGACAGGCACCACGATGTTGCACGGCGAGGATCAGAGTGGAATTGGCGACTTCTTGGATGATGGTTATTGCCCAGACGTTCCAGTAAGTCGGAGGTCAGAGTTTCCCAGAGGTGGGTGATGTTCTTAGTTTGAACTGGGTTAGGTTCTTCCTCCCTTCTAGCTACATAGTCTAGCAGGCTATGACTGAGATTGGTTGACCATTTTATTCTTTTAAGCACATTGTGATGTTCCTCCCCCGTGGTAGTTCCAATAACTGCTTGTAATTCTGCTTGTACCCGCGCCAGATTGAATGTGGCGCGGAGGGGCCTATGATCGCTTTCCTCTCTGTCGTCCACTGTGAAGTTGCAAAGATTGTGGGCAAGCCCTTCATTGATAAAGATGTAGTCTATAGTAGAGACATTTCTAAAGGTCGGAATGGTGGTCCATTCAGGTTGGGTCTTTTTTTGTATTCTATGGGTGGAGTGCAGCTTAAAATTTGCGAGAAATTCAGTCAGTGGGACTGACTTCTTGCTTGATGGAGTCTCCGAAATTAAACCCAAGCCTCTGTGATTGAAGTCGCCCGCGATTATTACGTCTTGGTCCTTCCAATTTATTAAAAGGTCTTCCAAAATTGAAATAAGTGATTCCATGGCCTGGGAGGATTGATACTTAATTGGGTTGAAATAACAGTTAATTAGTAGAAAGGGGCGAGATTTTCGACCCGATGACAACCCACTGATTAGGATGGCTTGAAGATCAGGAGACCCCAACTTTAATTCGGTTGTGTTAATTTTGCACGCATGACTTACGTAGATGGAGAGGCCCCCTGACGGGCGTCCAAAGATTGTCCTTTTGGTCGCTGGTTTGAAATGTTCGTAAAAGCCACCGATGGCGGTCGTTGCCCTTGCCCAGGTTTCCTGAATACACAGTATGTCCCCCTGTGCGAGGTATTCAGGTGTAGTTATGTCCCTAAAGATGTTGCTCATCCCCGCAATATTCCATGAGATAATGGATAACTCACGGACTAGGCCCCTAAGTGGATTTAAACAGGCGTTATTTACATGGCTGTTTATTAGGTTAGGGACACTGTCTCCATGTGGCCTCCAGGTGATCCGATGTCAGGAAATGCCGCTGCACGCTCCGTTGCCCGTCATTTTGCTGGATTTTGATTTTTAGCGGGGTTTTTGCCCGCCCTGATTTCGCCCCTATTTCTGGGCGGGTGTGCCTTATGCCTTTAAGAATGGATGACGGTTCTGGGGTGTCCTGTTGCGGCAACAGGACGTGTGGATATTTCAGTGTACTTGGTGCAACAACTTCAATGCCCCATTCAGCGAACAGTGTTGCTTCCTTAAGGACAGCCTGTTGGACTTGCTGACTCGCAAGTCCGATTATGGTAGAATCGTCATGAGTGTCTGTCTCCAGTCTCTTGAATATCACCCACTCAATATTTTCTGAGGTAATTTGGGCCAGGGAGGAAATATGGCCAAACAGGCGGACAATGTTGGACCTGTTCAAGATGTCAAATGAGCCTTTTGCTGTGTACCTTGGGGTTAACTGCAGCTCATAGGTGGATTGTTTGTTTTTTTGTGTGATGGACCACAAACTCACCCCTTCTCCCTGGAGCTTTAGCCTCTGGTAACTGAAATTTAAAGGGTTTTTGTGGGTGGGTTCTGGCTGCTGCCCATTGGGCCCCATGCTTGATTGGCCTTCCACACTCGGGCAACCTTGCCACTCCACCTGGTCTGATGCTAAATTTAGGTAATTATTGAGTGCGACTCCTGGTTGCTGATTCCCCTGCCCCTCAGTTTGTAGACCTACCACTCTAGACTGTACTGGCTGTGCGCCCTGTTGTAGTTTGGGATTTGTTACAGACTCATGTTTCAGAACCCAACCAGAAGGGCTGGGGGCACTTAATGGAGCGGCGACGGCCACCTGTGAAGGCCTTTGTTGGAGAGGCTCATTGGTTTGACCCTCCATGAGAGGGATTTGTTGACTTTGGGCCTCACCGCGAACGAGAGGTGCGTCACATGACTTGCCCATTTTAGACACCTGCTTGGGTATGAAAATGGGGAAGAGTGGTTTAGGGATACGTTTAGTTTCAGTGTCGCCCAGGGTTGATGCCACCGAGGGTGTGTTTCTACTTCTAGCTTTGGACTTCTTAAGTTGTTTTTTGAGTCTTTTTTTGGCTCTCCTTGATAACGGGGCTTTGGCACTTGCTAATGCTCCTTCGACCCTCTCCACCTGAGAGGTAGTAACAGACAGGTCATCACTAACGGTCTCGAGATCCGAGACCTCGGGGTCACCATTCCCTTTATTAGCCAAAGTAAAGTTAATGCGGGGCCCTACTAGGGGAACCTTTGAGGCGCTATTGCCCGTTGTGCTAAGGGTTGCTGTTTCGGCATGCTCTGTCGTCTGTGATGGTGGCTTTTGTGCAGCTTGTTCTTGCGTGGTTGTCTCGCCCTGACCCTTGGCTAATGCAAGCATCTCTTTTAAGACTTCAGGTAGACTTGCCCATTTATCAATTAAGACGTCACAGGAATTGGTGCTGGCGGCATGAGCTTGTTGGACGTTAAATTGGACTTCCAGCTTTGCCAGCTTATCATCTTGGCACACCAAATGCTGGGCTATCGACTGCAAAAGATCGATTTGGAGTTCCATCTTTGCGGACTGCCATAGCAGTGCCCTGGCCATTGTGTCCTGGACTTCTCTTATTGCTGACAAGTTAAGGTCTTTAAAGGTGGATTCATCAATTGGGTCGGTTAAGTCTTGGTGATGAGTTAAACTCAGCGGACTCCAACCCTCCGTTTGTGCAGTTCTCGGGGCCTTAGCTCTTCCTGAATTAATAGGGGTAGTTTCAAGTGTTCGTTCAATGGTCTGTTCCAATTTTAGTAAGAACGAAGTTGTTGGAACCTCCGTACCTTGGGGGATTGGCCTCTGTATTTCCCTAGGTGTCACAATTGCATCCAGACCCTTGCCTGTGCCTGTGCTCTTTGGGGAGGAGGATGCGACAGCCTCGCTTGTCCTCCCAGTATCTGAATCCACGTTTGCCCCCAGATTTGGCCTATCGTGAATGTCGGCGGTGACCCTAATCGGGCTCTTTGTCCTGGCCTCAGGCTGAAAACAAGCATCAAGGCTCCCAGGTGATTTGAAGTTAGCAGACTCGCAGGAGTCCCTTAGGTCCAGGTGGATCTTTGGGATCCCTGGTATGGCATTGGTCGCGGGATCTTGTGACGTTTCATCCAAAGGTGAGGGGCAGTTTGAGGCCTGAAAGAATTGAGTGATAAGGCCTTGGGGGAGGGAATTGCCGGAGACCAGATCCTGGGATTTTTGGGTGCTTATGCTTATGCTTCTGGTTACCCTTCTTGGTGCTAGACTCTCAGGGTTCACTTCCCCCTCATCCTCCGTGCAGGATTTGGTCTTCCTCAGCGTCATCTCTTTTTGCGCCGTTTGCTGGGGCTAGGCTTGTTTGTGCCTGATTGTGCGGGGGGGGAGGGAATACCAGTACTAGTGCTGATGTGGGCCCCTGGGTTGAGCTGTGTTTTTTGTTTTGAGGGCACGGAGGGGTGGAGGGGGATGGGGGGGGTTAGCAAGCGGTGCACACGAGGGGGGCTGCAAGCTGGAGACCTAGTCTACCAACCCCTCAGACCGCACCCTCTGGCTCTTACTTAGCGGCGACCTCTAACGGCTGCCACGCTTGCCTCCACCCCTTACCTCTTGTCTCCCGCGTCGGCAGATACACAGATGTACAGGCTGGTCTCAGTGGCTCCTGCGACTCCCACCGCCTCAGGGGAAGCCCTCGCTGCTACTGTTCCAGCTGCTGAGTGTTCCCGCGGCTTCTGGAATGCTCCTGCCGCTGTAGGGGACCTTGCTGCAATCCTCTCCGCTTTCCAGACTGGCCCTGAGCTGACCAAGAGCTCTCGTGGCCCCGGCCGGCTGCCTGCCGAGGGCTCCCGCCGCGACCGGGCTGTTCCCGAATTTTGCCGCGGCCGCTGCTGCAAAGGCTGCGAGTTCTGGCGGCCACCTGCGATCGCGCTCCCGCGCTCTGGTCTGCACTGCACACCACAGGGGAGGGGGGGCAGGGAGCAGCCAAGCAACCAGCCTGTGAGCCGTTTGAATCGGCAGATGGAGACGAGTGACAGGTGTGAAGCCGAGGGCCGGCCGCCCGACCGGCAGCCTGCTTCCCTTTCCCTTCCCTTTCTCACTGCGGTGGCTTTCCGCTTCCCTCTGCGGCAGCAGTGCACTCGCCTCGAGGCAATGGCGTTCTGGTCCGCACACAATTCAGCTCTCTGGCTCCCTCTAGTGCCAGCAGGAAGTACCTTCGGGAATCAACCTGCCCCTCTCTTGAACCCCTCAGAAAGCAAGCTGCTGATGAGGCTGCTGGGAGTGCTAGTGGAACTCATAAGATATATTGGGATGATGGACTCCTGTACTCAGAGTGTAGAGACCCCAAGCCTGGTGCCACCAGGAGGTCGGTTATACCTCTGAAGTTCATTATTCCCCTAGCAGGACACCTGGGCCAAAACAAGACTTGGGACAGAATTGTCCCTCATTTTCATTGGCCCCACATGTCTGAAGACACCAAGGAGTTTGGTCACTCCTGTGTCATCTGTCAAGCCAGTGGTAAGGCAGGTGGTACAAAAAAGGCCCCCCTGATTCCGCTACCTGTGGTGGGGGTTCCCTTTGAGAGGATTGGGATTGATATAGTTGGTCCCATGGATCCTCAGACAGCATCTGGGCACAGATTTATACTGGTGGTGGTGGACCATGCCACTAGGTACCCAGAAGTCATTCCCCTTAGGACCACTACAGCCCCAGTGGTGGCAAGGGCCCTACTTAGAATCTTTTCCAGAGTGGGTTTCCCTAAGGAGTTAGTATCAGACATGGGTGCAAACTGCATGTCTAGTTACTTAACAGCAATGTGGAAGGAGTGTGGAGTAAATTACAAATTTACCACCCCTTATCACCCACAATGCAATGGGTTAGTTGAAAGGTTCAACAAAACCCTAAAGGGCATGATTAAAGGCCTCCCAGAAAAGCTCAGGCGCAGAAGGGACATACTTTTGTCCTGCCTTCTCTTTGCCTACCAATAGGTTCCACAGAAGGGGTTTGGTTACAGGCCATTTGAGCTTCTATTTGGACATCCAGTTAGGGGTCCATTATGTCTGGTGAAGGAAGGATGGGAGTTACCTCTCAAACCCCCTAAACAGGATATTGTGGACTATGTACTTGGTCTCCGCTCCAAGATGGCTGAGTACATGAAGAAGGCAAATAAAAACCTTGTGGCTAGCCAGGAATTACAAAAGGCCTGGCATGACTAAAAGGCTGTGCTGACGGTTTCCCAGCCAGGCCAGAAAGTATGGGTGTTGGAGCCTGTGTCCCCAGCAGCCCTTTCAAGACAAGTGGAGTGGCCCCCATACCATAATTGAACAGAAGAGAGAGGTTACCTACTTGGTAGACCTTGAAACTCCCTGGAGCCCCCACAGGGTGCTCCATGTCAATAGACTGAAACCATATGTTGACAGGTCTGACATGGGCTTGCTCATGGGCTTGCTCATGGCTACTGATGAGGAGGAAGAGAGTGACCCACTCCCTGACCTGCTCTCTCAGACCCTGATGATGGATCAGTAGATGGTGTAGCCTTGGCAGGCAGCCTCACTGTCCAGCAACAAACTGACTGTAGGAAAGTTCTCAGCCAGTTCAGACATATGTTCTCTCTGACTCCAAATCAGACCACCTGGTGCACTCATGAAGTGGACACTGGGGACAGTCTGCCTGTAAAAAATAAGATTTATAGGCAACCTGATCATGTCAGGGACTGTATCAGGACTGACGTCCAGAAGATGTTGGATTTGGGAGTCATTGAACCCTCAGATAGCCCTTGGGCTAGTCCAGTGGTCTTTGTGCCCAAACCTCACACCAGCCTGCAATTTGAACCAAAAAATATTTGCAATGCAATAGGTATCGCAGTTCAATGCGAGACCTATGGCACGGGAATGCCGGACGCCATTGTCGCGGCTGCTTACTGCAGGAACGACGTGCTTTGCTTACATTTAAACATGTTGTGCATGCAGTAAGAGAAAGTCAATAATAATGCTCACAGACTAAATGAAATCTGGTATTGTACTTAACTGAATTAGGGAGATGGCAGTTGTGTGCAGAACCCCATACTCTCTGCCGCAACCTCCAAACTTACAGTGATATCTCCGTGTGCAGTAAAACACGCGGCGAAGAATGCATTGTGAAAGTGCGCATGGCGTGCTGTCAATACATAGAAAACAAGCTACCAAAGCAAAGATGGCGTGGGCCAGTCCCCATGGGCCGTCCCAAAAGGCAAAAAGGCGGTAACAACAAAGCCCGATCTCCAATCACGCGCCACTGTTTACCATAACGGATGACGCAAGCCAATCGGAAAGAGGGGCGGGGATTCAAGTCCCTTTCTAAATCTTATTTACTATAGGTCTCGCAGGCGAGAAGCGCATGCGCGCTCCAACGCCAGGCGAGACCTAAAAAGGCAATCACTTTAAACACAAATGGCCTCATTCATTAGCAGCAATGCTAAACAGAGTGGACCGTACAGCATAACAAGATACGGATTGGCTAGCTGGTGGCCTCAGTGACAGCAGTGCAATATGATAACAAGAAGCTCAGGGAATTCAAGGACTGTGCCACTCCAGGTCTGGTTCATATGGAGTCACAAAGTTAATGCCTGGAAGACCAGATCTGTGCAGCAACCACCTACCTTCTGGGAGATCTGAGAAATCTGGTGAGAAAACCATAAAGACTAGAATCAAGAGGATTTTCAACTCTAGGACAGTCCTGGGGAGGATGGCTCTAGAGTTATAGTAAGGAAGGCATATCGAAACACCACAAAGAAACCAAGGAGGTACTAAGGACCTCAGTGAAACTGTCATAGTGGAACTTTGAGACCCACATGAAAGAACATATTTTCATAAGGGCATCCAGTCACAAGTAGGGTCAGATTGGGAAGGCGGGCCGTATTGGCATTAGTCGATGGGCTGGTGTCTAAGGGTGACACGTGGGCCGGGTTTTCAAGGGTATGATCTGCTTCATTTAATCCCTGCCAGGCCATCCCACTTCAGGCTATGGTGGGCAGGCAGGGGTGGTAAGTGTGACAATCTGCCTTGCTGGGAACCCCAGGTGTTGCTACCATTTGTTGTGCCATTCTTACCTGGGCCCCTGTGGGGCTGGCTTGGCCCAGAAGCAGTGTCTTGCCCCTGGCCCATCCCCTGCCAAGCCATCACATTCAGGCAATGGAGGGTGGGAGTATGCAGGAACTTTGCAGGGGGTGGGGTTTTCTGGCTATGGGCCATCTACAGCTCAGCCCAACTGGAGCAGCAGTAGCTGTACCCTTTTTCTTGACTTCTTCACTACAAGGCCATCGCCCTGAAACTATGGAGGGCCGGGAAAGGAGTGAAGTAAGAGAAGACTTCATGGAGCATGTTTGTGTGTATTTGCGTAGGCCTCGCTGTGAGGCAACCTTCATTAAGCTGCTCTTAAACTAGAGAGTAGGTAGCCTTACAGCCAAACCTGCTGACGTTGGAAGTGGCAAACTTGGGGGCATGTTAGCAAGGGCTGGCGATATAATTGTCGCCGCTTTAGCGTCCGTTTTTGGGCGAAAAGCAGCGATAATTATATTGCAATATCATCAAGGACACGCTAGCGTGTGTTTCCTTGATGTAGAGCCCGTTTTTTCACAGCCTCGCCTCGCATCGCTAATGAGATGCAAAAGAGGCGTGGCTGTGAAAACAACACATGTTAATATCGTGAAGGCAGCTTCGCGATATTATCAAGGACGTGCAGCGATTAAAAAAATCGCGCTACCTCAGCCTTAACTCAGGAATTTAACACCTGTTAAATTCCTGACTAAGGCATACTTTTAATGGGATATGGATTATGCTGATAGGACCACAGGGTCAGCAATGTTATCGCTGTTTTCAATGGAACATCGCTGGAAAACCAGCGATGTTCCATTGAAAACACCGCTATCGCTGAATTATTATCGCCATAGTGCTATGCGTTGTAAATATAGCGTTATCATGGCGATAATATTCAGCGATAGCTGGCGATAATTTTTCTATCGATATGAACGGCCAGCGATAATTATCGCTGGCCGTTGATAATATGCCCCTAATTTCCAGTATTCACGTCGGCGCAACATCTTGTGATTCTTGGCAAATCACTTAATCTCAGAGTACCTGAAGTAAAAAATGAATTTCATCCTGAGTTCACTGTATGTAAAACTCCAAAAAATCAATTAGAAAAATCTGAAATGTATTCATGTTATCAGATTTTACAAGGAGCAGAGCATGATCATCAGAGAGCACTCTTTATATTAAAATAGCCATATTATTTTTTTATGTGGCTTTTCGGTCTTTGTTTAGTTTTGCTATTAGTCATAGAGGAGTATAGCAGCTTTAGAACACATTTAAAAGTGCTTTCACCTTATGTTGCCTGTTTAAAATACATACTGATTCGAGGAAACAAATATAGACTTTCTGTGATATTCTTTATTTTCGCACCAGCCAGGATATTCAAATACTGGTCATCTCGGCTAAAAACGGTCAGGTGGCAACCCTAGCCAGATCAGGTATTGTGGCCCTTGGGATATTTTATTTCACCTCACCCACCTGGCCAAAATGCAGTGCTTCTCGTTTTCACCAGCCTTACTGATCCTATAGGCTTTAAAATTAGGGGTGGGCGGAATTTGCGGAAGCGACTTCCGAAAATTATCGCGAAAATGTTAAAAATCTCCGCAAACAAGCGGAAATATCGCGAAGATGCGGAAGTTTTTTTCCGGCATGTTCGCGAGATTTTCTGCATGGTTGCGGGTCGCCAACTTACCCATGTGGTTGCTTGCGGGCGCGGCCATCTTGTTTTCAGTTGTCTCGCGGTGCATGATCGCGAGAAAAAAGACGGGATTGCGCGACGCATGACGTCACTGCGGACGCGAACTGTCGGGAGACAGCGCAAATGGCTAAAACAATACAACATCTCATGGAGAACGCGACCGGATCGGGAAAACTTGTCGGCGAACGCGGGGATTCAGGTAAGGCAATCGCGCGCGCGCGAGAATGTATTATTTTACAGCGCGAGCAAGAACCAAATTATTGCAAAGCTGCGGAATGCGGAAATTTTGACATTTCCACGCTCTCCGCGGAACGCGGAAATGCCAAATTATCGCAAATTCCGCGAACGGAATGGAAATTTTGCCCAGGCCTATTTAAAATGCTTAGGTCCCCAAACAATTCTCTGAAAATGAGTCTAATGAGACTAACCAAATGATGTTTCATGAAAGAGCACAATCCGTGAATGGGGGGAACTTTTTTGGGACTGCCTTGGCCTAATTGCAATCCCAATCCGACCCTGTCATTCATTCATTCATCCATCCATCCTGTCCATCATCCATCCCTTCCTTCAGCCCCCACAACCTCCCGGCCTCTGGGCCCGCATATCTGTCTGATGCTTGTGTTTACAAGAGCCTGGAAACATGGGGGCATATTCTCAAGCCCCTATAGCCACGGGAACGTCACTTTTTCTGACGTTCCCGTGGCGATAGGGTCAGTGTCTTATTCTCAAGGCAGCATTAACCCACTTAACTTGGCTTTAACCCACGTTGAGTGGCTTAACGCTGCCTTGAGAATAAAGGCCCCTTTCACGCTAACTTTAGCGTGAAAGGGGCGTGCAGTGGGTGTTGCGATGGGCGTTTTACCGCAACACCCATCGTGATCGATGCTGCCACCTATTATCAAAGGCGGCGATAATAGGTAGCAGCGCCGAACTTAAGACCAGAAAAATCCTGGTCTTAAGTAGTTATTTTGCTTTTTCCATGTGGACTGCCTTGCGCAGCACACATGGAAAAAGCAAAATGCCATGGTTTGTTCATGTTACAGGAAGGTGTCCCTTCCTATACATGAACAAACCTTTTTTTTAAATGCCATTTTGTAACTTACATGTGTGCTGCACGAAGCTGCACACATGTAAGTTACAAACTGGCATTTTCGGTTTGTTTATGTGCAGGAAGGGACACCTTCCTGTACATAAACAAACCTCCCTGCTTGTAGACACCCTTGCACTCTGGTGCAAGAGTGTCTGTGTTGGCGCTAAGTCATGAAACTTAGCTCCATCGTAGGGGGAAACGCCAGGCTGCACCACATTCTTGAGAATAGGGTGCAGCCTCGCGTTTCCGAAGTGGCGATGAGAGGAGTTGAGCAAAGGAGGCTAACGCCGCTCACTGCCACTTCATTGAGAATATCCCCCTTGGTTTTACACCACTTTTCGGAGATCATGTGCTTATATTACTGAATATTTACATTATAATTTCATCTCAGAACCGGAGAGTGGGACCTCTGGGCCTATTTACGTGTCTAATGCTTGTGATTACAAGAGCCTAGAAAACATGGTTTTAGAGCGCTTTACGAAGATCGGGGTGCTTATATCACTGAATATTTAAAATATAATTTTATACCAGAATCTGAGCGTTGGATTTTATGCCGTGTCGATACGTCTGATGCTTGTGAAAATGTGGTGTTATAGCGCTTTACGGAAATGTGTGTTGATGTTGATGAGTATTTACCCTGCGCACCTGAGCGTTGTGTTTACAAGAGCCCAGAAAACATGTTTTAATAGCGCCTTGTGGCTGTTTGTGTGCTTATATTACTGAATACTTGAATTACAATTACATTGCAGAATCGGGGCGCTGGACTTCTGCACCCGTAATTATGGTTGATGATTCTGTTTACAAGGTCTCAGAAAAATGTTTTTGTAGCGCCTCATGGGGGCTAGAGTGCTTATATTCCTGAATAATTAAATTACAATCACTTACAGAACTGTGTCGTTGACCCCAGCCTCAGCTATGTGTTTGAGAATGTGTTTAAAGGAGTCTAAAAACACGTTTTTAATAGCGCCTCTTGGAGGGCGGTGTGCTTTAATTACTCTGGGGTATATTCACAAGAATGTGTGCTAACCAACACCAAAAAACGCTAAAGCAACTTTACACATCGCAGCATATTGCGGGAAAATAACCCCGTGTCAACGTGGAATTCACAACATGGTGGTACCATGCGATAGTTATCCCAAACTGCAGACAATGTCCGCGATACAACCACCTCAACGGCGATAAAAACACAAACCTCAATGCGAAAAACCTGCGATGGGCCAAAGCGCGATGACGAAATCAGCGATAAGCAGCGCCAGGCCTGGCAGGCGGGAAAAATCTCCATAAAAGTAGAAAAAAACACAAACACAAACCGACCAACACACAAGCACCATGGAGGCAGCCAGAGCAGGCACAGAGGACGAGCGCAACACCACAAGCACCCCGGATGACCAGCCCGGGACCTCGGGGATAGGGAAGGGAAAGGACAAGAAGAAGAGGAAGACGAAGTTCAGTCCACAGAAGAACAGGATCATTGTCACGGAGGTGATGGAACACCATCAACAACTGTTCGCCACCTCCAACGTGTCATTGGGCACCAGAAATGCAATATGGCGGAACATCGTGGACAAGGTGAATGCCGTCGGAGAGCACAAGAGGTCAATGGACGAGGTCAAGAGGCGATGGAATGACATCAAGCAAAAGACCAAGGAGAAACTCGCAGCCAACCAGAAGGCAGCAATGCAGACTGGAGGTGGGGCCCAGCGCCAGAGCTGGAGCTGGATGACATGGAGGAGCTGGTGTCGACAGTCATCAGTGTGGAGACTGTGGCCGGATTCGGGGGACCGGACACTGCTCGATAGGACAGAACACAACCGCAACAGGGTGAGTGACCACCAGGTACTGGGGGGATGGGTGGAGATGGCCACGATGGCACACATGCACAATCAAGCAGAGCACAGTGCATACCCACAATGACTCCGGGTCAAGGCCCTGATCCACAGACTGTCACAGTGTACAATGCCATGCTGTCTGAATGTCAACAGGTACCATGCGGCTACATACTTGTGGACACATTGTAATACCCCATCTCCCCTTCACATTGCAGGGCCACCGTCAACACCCCCTGCAGAGCAGTCCCAGACACTCTTCACTGATGATGAGGAGGACACCCCCAGCATCGACGCTCAAGCCCTCCTAGACATTATTGACATCATCCGCGACTTACCTCCAGGATCGGGGCAGCCCAGCTGCATCGAGGAGACCCCACCCACCACCCAATCCACCCAGCAGGAGACATCAACAGCCCCGGCAGTCACCCAGGACCCCCACAAACAACACACGGCCTTCCAACGCCGTGTGCTGGAGGGCAGATGGAGACGGCTGAGCAGGTGCGGGTGGGGTCCGACCTCATGGGTACCAAACTGGACGCCATCCTTGGGTGTCTAGGCCCGCTCCATGGTCTTCAACGAGCCCTGACTGACATCGCTGGAGTCATGGCGCGGAGAGAAAAACACCTGTCCGCTCAGAGTGGCTCCAGCGATGCCAGCCATGAGCTGGCACACATGCGGAGGCTCATGGAGGACATGGTGCAGATGGAGGCGGAAAGGATGGCAGCCACCGCTGCACATCATTGAAATGTAGCTGAGATCTATCATGCCCTGCAGATCTTCATCATGGCATTGCAGCCACAAGGCGTGGCGCTGATGAATGCTGCTGCCTCCACACCATTCACATATCCGCCCCCTGGTGTGTCAGTGCCTCACAGTGCGGCTGGCCTATCCACTGGCCTATCCACTCTGTGCGATCGACAATCCTCCCCCGGCCCCTGATGTGTCAGTGGCACACAGTGCCGCAGCCGGTACTGCAACAGGTGGGGCAGAGCACACATCCGAGGACGAGGATGGGATTGTGGTCAGAAGGTTAAGGCACAAGCATTCATTTCCGCCACCTGGCCTGTTTCTGCTTGGTGCCGCACATGGCCCCATGACCTTCCACTGACCCCCGACACACTAAGCTGCACTCACCTTGGACCGCGACAAGGACTTCCATGACCTGTTTGATGACCAATGACACGGCTACCAGACTGCGGACTGCACCCTTCCTCTCCCGCAATACTTCTCATCCCCGTATGGACTCTGGCTGGCCCTCCACGGGCCCATGTTGTGTAGTGTGCTTGGCATTGCCCTGTACCGCTCCAGCTGCACCACCACACTGGATGTGCAATAAACATCCTGTAACGCACTGCTGTGTCATGTCTCTAATCATTATGTATGAATGTGGATGAATGTAGGGACAGTGATTTCCCTTGCGTCAATTATGCCCATCTAGTGGGATGCCAGTCACAGTGTGCCACATTGCCTATTGTGTTTTGGGTGCCGTGGACACTACAACAGGGACACACGCATCAGTCACTTCCTTGTCCAGACATGGACTGAACCACACCTAGAGCCCCCGAGTCTTTCTTGCAAGCCCTGCGCCGCTCCGGCTTACGCCAGGCCAGACCAATCCGCTTACGCTCCGAAGGGGGCCCTCATTGCTACTCGTCGCAGGGGTACTCGATGGTGGTGTGCAGGTCACTGGTCTAGCTGTCAGCATGTCACGGCCACTCCATGAGGGCAGGTTTGCACACATACCACACCCATCCGGCACAGGCGTCACAGGCCATGTGACTCCGCCAACATAAGGGGCCGACAGCATCGCATACCCCTCTTCCGGTGGTGACTGTATGACGGACACTCCCCAATCATAAAGGGCACATGAGTTGTTGCGCGCAGGGTTAGTGGCACCCGGAGCCTTGCGGCCATCACGGGCCTACCACCATGTGGCGCTGACTGGGGTTGCACAGGATTAGTGGCACCCGAAGCTTTGCAGCCAGCACAGGCACACCGCCACGGGACGGTGGCTTTGGGTGCACTGAGGTAGGGACACCTTAAGTGCTGAGTGGGTGTGCAGCCTGCGATGATGCACCGTCCCGGCGGTCTGGACAGCTCAGGTTGTGTGTGCCCTGCTGAACCGCTGTGTAGGCCAGAGCCAGCGGGCAGCACGGGCCTACCGCCACATGGCATCGCATCCGGGATCACAGAGTTAGCGGCACATATTGGGCTGAGCGGGTGTGCAGCCTGCGATGATGCCCTGTGCACTGGTATGTCCTCGGCCATGGCGTAATCAGGACCCAGCATCAAATGTGTGACCTGGTGGCCTGCGGAGCGTGGTTGCATGATGTGGAGGGAGCCATGTCCGTGGACCCCGGGCTTGTGCCTTGCAGCGGCACGTGGTGGGACCCCTTTCCACACACCGGTGATGGAAGGTGAGCAGTGAGTCCTGGGTGCGCAGGGGCGAACATGCTCTGATGAGGGGCTGGGGGGCCTCTAGCTGAGTGCGCAGGTGGCAGGCAGGCGATGATGTCTTGTTCAGTTCTATGTACTGTGCCATTCATGTATCTGGACTCTGTTTCAGATGACGGGTCTGTGTCAGGTATGTGACCTGGTGAACTGCACTAGATGCTGGCACGTGGTTGGAGTCACACCGGTGACAGCAGGTAAGCAGTGTGGCCTGGGTGCGCAGGGGCGGCACTCTCTCTCTCTGCCCCTCTCTTCTTCTTCTCTCTCTCTCTCTCTGCCTCTCTCTTCTTCTTCTCTCTCTCTCTCTCTCTCCCCATCTCTGTTCGTCTGTCTCTCTGTCCCTCTCTTCCTCTCTTTCTCCTTCGCACTCTCTCTGTCCCTTGATGATCGCAGGCAGCGGCGTCACTATGGGGGTGCGGGGGGTACGGACCGCACCGGGTGACACCCTCACGGATCACTGACAAAATATCGAAGCTCAAAAAATCGACCTACAAAAATATCGGAGCAAGAATATCGATGTCAAGAATATCGACATCCTATCTACAACATGGTAAGTACAAAAATATCGGAAAAAATATATCAATGTCAAAAATATCGTTATTAAAAATATCGTTGTTTTTTTAGTTAAACAAAATATGTAAAATAAACTAAATGATACTTATAAATAAAATAAACATAGTTACAAATATTTTATAATCTTTAAAATTAATAAGTAATATATATAATTTAATAAACTATTAATTAAACATATACATGTCATAATCATCAGTTTTAATAATTATTTTAATAACTTAGAAATTATTAAAACATATTATAAATTACCAATACATCTATACACATAAAACAATGTTGGGAAGATATGAATGACAGAGAAGAATCAACAGCGAGGAAGCTAAAACATGTGCCCACCACGAAAGTTGTGACAGAAATAAAGGAAGAGAACAAAGGAGTACCATAAACAGAAATAAAAAAGAAGAAAATATGGAGTAGAATAAGTATTGTACATGTTGCCAAAAAAGTAGAGAAGAAAGGGATAAAAAGGGAAGGAAGGGGGGACGAAAGGTAAGAAAAAGGAAAAGAAAGGGAGAGGGAAAGGGAAAGGGAGAAAATAGAAAGAAGAATAAGGGGGAATCGAGTCCCCCAAAAAGTAGCAGAAAAAAGATGGCAAAAAGCCAAGGGGCTTTAGCCATAAAACACAACCAAACAAAAAACATTAATGTGGGAGAGGGGCAACGAAGAGCAAGACAACCGAACTATGAGGAGACAGCAATAAAGAGCAGGCTATCATAAGCAAAAAAGAAGACAGACTATGAAGTTAAATACATAACAAAAGGCAACCTAATAGAACAAATGAAGGGACTTACCAAACAGCTAGGGAGAAGGGAACAGCAGCAGGGTAAAACGCACATTATAAACAACAGGGCAAGACGAATGGTGATCTTGACAACAACACCGAGAGGGGAAGACCTGCAAGACAAAAAGGAGTGAACAAAAGAAATACAAGAACTAAACTATACATTTTAAAGTAGGATAAAACAAGACGCAGTACTTCAGACATTAACAAAACAAAACAGTTAGGGTTTGCTCAATTCCATGAGTTCTCCTTTGTGTGTATGAATGAACTTCTTCAGGTCTGCAGGGTCTTCAAAACTGTAGTTTCTGTCTTTATAAGTCACCTTGAAAAAACAGGGATGGATCAGACCATAACGTGCGTTCTGGATCTCAGCGCAGGTCGAAGGTCTAAGAATTCCGTCCGACGAGAAGCAGTAGGTTTGGAGACATCCTGAGTGAAAAAAACTTTATGGCCAGACCAAATCATTTGCTTATGTTGCTTGGCAGCTTGGAGAATCGTCATTAGGTCTGAGTAAAGAAGGAAATAGGCGATGATTCCCGAGGTTTAGATGTAGAAGAGGTATTCCTTGGCCCCAGACGATGGGCGCGTTGTATGTTGAAGTCTGAAGATTTTGGGAGGCCAACAATTTGAAGAACTTGAGTTTTCAAAAAATGGATCATGTCCGCCCCTTCAGAACCCTCCGGAATACCATAAATGCGGAGATTATTGCGTCTATTGCGATTTTCTAAATCTTCTGTGACTCTCTTGAGCTGGCTGACTTCCTTAGTGAGTGTGTCAACTCTTGCGACCGCATCCTGAGCATCACTAATCCTCTGCTCTACATCAGAAAGTCTTGTGTCTAGACTAGACCATTTGTCATCCAGCCTCTGAAGAGTAGTAACAGTGTCCGTCATAAAAGGACGGATAAGGCGCAATTCCTCCATGATGTCCTCGAGAGTAAGAGGTAGCGGAGACTTATTTGGGGAAGGTGGGTCTTTCTTGGTCCGCTTGACAGACGAGGAATTAGAATCTTTACGACCCCCTGAGGAACCTACATGAGATTTACTTGAATGCGCAGTATCCATGTTGAGGGTGTCGCAGCAGATGATGACAGAAGATGGCAGACGACAACAGCAGGCAGCACAGCAATAATGGTGAAACCACAATAATAAGACTAAGTATGGCGCAAGAAGGTGATAAGCCCCAGCACAGCACAACGATGGACAACGTTGAAGTCTGGAACGCTTAGAAAGTACCTCAGGGAAACAGTGAGTTGGTAATAAGAGCAGCATAAAGGAGACAACAGCACCAATAGCACCAGAATAGCCGAGACAAAATATTAGAGACCATCCGTCTTGAAGATCCTGCACCACTGAAATAAAACTCCCTCACGACGAACAGGCTCAACCGAGCGGGGCTCCTCACAAGACAGCCATCTCGTCCCGCTGCGTCGCGCACCTACCATACAAAGGGGCTTTGACGATTCTTCTACTGCGCAGCGTTTCACACGTTCAAAGCCGTTTAATCATCACGTCCATTCAAGGAGATATCATACTGAATGCACTTCTCGTCAGAAGAAAAACAAAATGCCATATGAAGAAGGACATCGTTCCATATGTTATTCAGCAACAAGGTTGCAGGAAAACACAGCCTGTAGTCACTTGAAAACCTCCTCAGGAAGAGCAGCATTTTGCACAGTCAGTCAATAAAGAATTAATCCTCTTCAAACCCACTGCTCAATCAAAGCCCAGTGTTCATTCAGAAAGAACACCATCAGCTGAAAGTATTACCTTTCTTATATGAGGCGCCATGACCAGGAAGAAAAATGCTCCAGACACTGTTAGGCAAAATGCCCTATCCCCCTTCACAGCCTGTACTTGAAGGAGAGAAATGTCCAGCTCAACGCACCCGTGTTCCTCGCGCCGCCGCCATATTAAGCGACTCGTCTGAGGAAAACACGAATACGGCCCAAAAATGATGAAAAAGGCACTCTGTGAGCGCCGCAACGCCTCCTCCGTGTCCTTAATGCATTCCGCCACCGATACCCGAAAAAGGATCCGGCTCACGAGAACTCCGAGCTCCGACGTCCGAACATCGTCACAGAGGCGCGCAAGAGCTCAGAGATATGCGGCCATCTTGACTGCGCGCAAGCCACGCCCCCCATCGATATTCTTAACATCGATATTCTGTCCCTTCGATATTATCAACTCGATATTAGTGTGAGTCAATATTTAATTTTCGATATTTTGACTGCCCACCACCCTCACATGGGGTGACACCAACAGGTTCGGTGTGTGCAGAGCAACCTAACCTTTCAGGAGGAGGAGGTGCCTGTGCGCAGTGCGCACTGTCTCCTCCTCTGCCGCGTCTGCGCAACTCTCTAGGCCCGGGTGCAGGCGGCTGATGTCATTCCCGCATGCGCATTGGGCCCTAAAATTGTGCATGACTGGCCTGCAGCAGCATCACGAGCGACGAGGAGGAGCAGAGGCACTGTCTTGACCAACCATTTCTGGGCTGCCATAATTTAATTTTATTCCTAGGCTAGTCGCCGACGTAGCCCTCCCTGTCTGCCACCAACACAGCAGGTGAGTTTCTCCGGCACCAATTGATTAATGGTCATGGGTGGTGGTCAAGCGGTTATGCTGCCTGTGCTGTGTTGTTGTGAATGAGTGACTTTTGTGACTTCTTGAGCAGGGCGCAGGGCGGAGGGCGGAGGCAGTGCGGAGCGAGGTGGCCTGCCTCTGATCACTGATGATGTCTTCTACGAGTTGTGGGCCCATCTTTTGAGCTGTCAGGAGGCCTGCGAAGACAACTTTCAGGCACAGCAGCTCTGTGTACATGCTGAGGCCTCTCGCCTGCTAGCGCGGCAGTTCTTCTCTTACTGAAAACAGTGGCTGCAAGACGGGGTTCTCACTCTCTTTCCTCTCCTTTCTTTTATTTGCACCCCTGTGAAATGGATCCAAAAAAGAAAATCACTTTTGCTAGAAATCAATGTCGTATTTTTCTGACATTTAATTCCAAAGTGCAGCATCGGGAATAAATGTTGAAAGATATGAAAAATAAATAACTAAATAAAGTAAGACAAGAGTGGTGACAAACTGGCCAGATTAATTTTATTCACACCCAAACACATTAGCGCCACTTTTACAGAGTTTGCCAGTGAAGCGCTATTTTTGTTGTCTTGGCTTTGTTTTCCCTGGGCTTGGAACTAGTGCACCAAATGTAATGTAAATGTAGGCCACATATTGCTCTTGCCCAGTGTGTAATTTAAATTGAGCCGCATCCAGGTGTTTATAGCTGGCAACAATTGGGTTGTAGTTGAAGGCAGTCTGAGTTTTTCTCAGTGGGGCAGTATGGTGTTCAGCAGTAGCGGTCCGTGGAGGGAGTTCGGTGCGGCAGTGAGGCGGGGCGAGGGAGGGGCAGGGTGGGGAAATGTAAACACCGGAATATGGATGAACGGAGGTAAGTACACATTTAAATAAATAAAACGAATTCCTTTGCGCGCGCTGCATTGCAAAATGCGATGCAGCGTGCACAACGAAATTCATTTTATTTATTTAAATGTGTACTTACCTCCGTTCATCCATATTCCGGTGTTTACATTTCCCCGCCCCCCTCACTGCCCCACCAAACTCCCTCCACGGACCGCAACTGATGTTCAGTAGGGGAGATGATGTGGCACGATGGCCAGAGCTGCTGAATTTGGAACTGGGGAACCAGGTTCAGCCTTAATAACCAGTCCGCCAGACGACTCTGCTGAGAGAGCACTATCTCATGCTAGACCTTAGAAGGCTTCGCAAGACATTAGAAGCCCCGGTGTCGTAGCACCAGCAGGTGGACCCTAGCATGACAAGTGTAGGTTAACCTTCAAGGCTTGTCCACCACTGTTCATACTGAAGTTCACCTCCAGTCTTGAGGGTAGGCCTATGAAGCAGCACACCCTAGAGCAACAGTGACCCTGTCACTGAGATCACAGGACCCTTGAGAAGGGCCAGCTCTAGGGCGGTGCAACCGGTGTGACCGGACCAAGTGCTGACTTTAAGTGGAGGCATCATTTTTGCAAGTATTTTATGGTTTTAAAAGCGCTTGCTGTCTCCTTCCTGGCCTCCAGCAATTTTCGGTAACAATAAAAATGTCATGATGACTCTGGTGATTAATGTTCTTCGTAGAGAGAGATCGGAATTTTGTCTAATGGAAGATTTGACTCATGGAAAGGTAGCTCAGAGGGTTAATGTACCTGCTGCAAAGAACATGTACCATGCAGATCACAAAATGCACATAATGTAAATAGGCCAGTGGGCTACCGCTTTGGTCAGAGGGATCCTTTTGTTACTTGCAGTTTATAAGTTTAAATCCTAACATAGAACAGTGAGCTATTAACTGTCATCTACTCCGCAACAACACAAGTCACATTTTTTATTAACTTTTGATACGTTTGAGCTACAAACAATTTATTAGTTTAAATGGTCAGATCATGCTGCAGATCTTGCATTATGAGGCAAATATGGCAGAGCCATTATTATTTAGAAAACATTTGCAAACTAGGATTTTTAGCCATTCATGTTTGAACTGCTGTTGTGGAAAAGGGAGAAGTGCTGATGACAGAAACTCCATGGCTCGGAGACAAATGGCTTGTGCTTTTTATCGTATTTGGGGACATTCTGTGATTAGAAGTATATCCCACTTTGTGAATACATTTTACTGTCAATAACTCATTATAACCTTAAATAATCATGTGTATCCATTGTTTGATAAAACTGGGCAGTGAAACCAAACAAATACAAAAAATAGGGATGTTTGCGCATTCTGGCCACACCTCTGGCTCCGCCCACTGATCCAATCCTTGGGTTATTCCCGCCCTCTGATTCTCCGCCCACAGTTCCCCTACTTTTTTTCTCCCACTTCGACCACTGATATATCGTGTTGCCGGATAGTGGGAACACCACACCACTACAAAGTACCATACCTATGATATTATAAATTCCAATAAACTGTTGACTAGCAGGTAGCCCACTGTACACCCTGATTAATGAGTAATTATCACACTGTTGTTAACAGGCATAGGGGTCTCTGTCTGCAGAGGCACGGCTGGGCGCTCACTGTCTACACAGATTTGGGTGGTAGAAGAATAAATTGGTTATATTTAAATTCATGTTTCATGCTCGACATTTCATTTTTTAGTGTTCTCTGTAGGAATGTCTGTGATTTATGACTGGGTATCATGATGCTCTATAAGGTAATAATTTACAATGCTTTAAAAGTTAATACAATCTAATATGTAATGAACAATGTGTTGAAAAATGCTTTGTTTTGGCCTTTCTGTCTCCCAAATTTTTTTTGGGGGGAGAAGTTCAACCCCCCAAACTCCCCCTAGTAGTGGTTGCTCACTGCGCTTGCTCGCTACACACCATGTGGGGGCTGGTCTCACTTTTACTTTGTTCTCTCTGATTCACTACTTGTACCTATTTTTGGTGCTCTCTGAAAGAATGTCTATGGGTACATATGACTGGGTGGGTAACCTGCTGCTCTTTAATGTCTATGGGTACATATGACTGGGTGGGTAACCTGGTGCTCTTTAAGGTCATCATCTACTATTTACTGTGCTTTGAAAGTTGATACAATTTGAATATGTAATGAAAAATGTGCTGTAAAATTCACTATTATGTGACCTGGCAGCCATCTGTAATTTCAAATGTGAAGACGACACAAGGGGTGAATCTGTGGCGCTATCATTTTTCAGACCATTTACTTCTGTCACTCCCATCAGAGTACAGGAAGGGGGGCGGGGGCGGGGGCTATATTTGGCTGCCCTTTATTGGGCATTTATGTGCTATTGAACTGAGACCTTTATTTGGAATAGCTTGTAGGAGCACCTCCCCCCGATGTCCAAGCCTGGGTGGGAGGCTCAACTACGGTATCATTGTCACACGACTCCACCATGGTGGAGAGCTGCCTGGCAGATACGCATCCTCCAGTTAAATCTGGTTAAACTGCCAGGCACGCCCTGAAATGAGGGGGAAGCCGGACTCGGAGCGGAGGAGGTCCATGCGGTAAGTCGTGAGGGGGTGACACCATGAGTTACCCGCACCGGGTGACACCAACCCTAGTGACGCCACTGTGCGCAGGACACACCTTCTCATCATATTTTTTCTTGCAGGCTGTGGCCTACAGAATGTCGCGAGGTGAGCCGCCATGTGTCTTCATTTCTGTTCAGTTTTGATGTTAATACATTTTCATTGGTTGCTTCGATACTGTATTTGTGGTGCTCATTTCTGTGACGACACATGCATGTTACCAGATGTGATTGTGCGACATTATGCAAATTTTTTGGTACATGTTTAGGTGAAGTTGATGTGGCATGTCTTTGTTGGAGGGGGGGATTGCTGAGGAGGGGGGGTCCTGGGGGTGGTGGCGGTGGATGTTGTGGCACTCGGGGCTGTGGACTGCATGATTGGTAGCTCCATGGCATCCATTGTTCTTCAGGCATGGCTCTGGGCTGTGCTCCATTTCATGGTGCTGTTTGTCGTCTGACTTTACACCAGGTCAGGGCATGTGTTAAATCCCTGCTGCTAACGTGGCTTATCGCCTGTTTTGTGTTCTTATCACCGATGTGGCTGTTCGTTGTGAATGTTGTGGAGTGGTGTTGTCGCTGCTTTTGGCACAGTAACGCCTACTCTGCATCTCATTAGCGATAGTTGCCGTGGTCATCTGTGGCGATGTTTTTTGCAGCTGCTATCGCAGGTAATCTGGTGCTATGGGCTGTTTACACCAGCTTGTGAATGGGGCGATAGGTTTATCGCAACTTTGGCTGCGTTAAAGTGCCGTTAACTCGGCGATAGTTCCTTGTGAATATGCCCCTGAGTATTTAAACAGTATTTCTACATATCCTTACCAGTGCGTTTATGTCTAACCCTGGAGTTTACAAGAGCCCCAAACCATGTATTTTGTTCTAGTGCCTTCTTGGGGTCGGTGTGTTAATATTCTAAATATTTAAATTACAATTACATATTAGAACGGACGGGTTCGATCCCGGTCCTTTGTGTATGTATTCTTAGGTGTGTTTACATTTTATTTTACCTAGCGCCTTATGGCGATTGGTGTGGGCATATTACTAAAAAATTACAAAATTTCATACCAGCACCGCAGCGTGGGATGCCAGATCCGTATGTGTGTTGCGATAACCAGGCACAAAAAACATGTTTCTTTTTAATAGTGCCTGGTCGAGGGAGGCAGTTCATGTCATTGCATATTTAAACAGTAGCGACCGGTGGTGGAAGTGCTGCCGGGCACTGACATGGGGCGGGGAAGGGGCAGGGTGGAGGTAGTAAACTAAGGATTATGGCCAATTACAGGTAAGTAAACATATAAATAAATAAAATGAATTTCAATGCGCGCGCTGCATCGCCAAATGCGATGCAGCACGCGCAACAAAATTTGTTTTTTTAATTTATATGTTTACTTACCTGTAATCGGACGTAATCCGTACTTTACTACCCCCCACCCTGCCCCTCTCCCGCCTCATGTCAGCGCCCGGCAGCACTCCCACCACTGTCCGCTACTGACGGCACGCCCATCCAGCCACTCAGAGCGAGGAGTTGGAGGCAGAGGAAACTGAGGAGTACGTGCGATTGGTGCTGGAGCAATCTAGGCCCCTTCCCATATCTTTGAATGAGATTTTGAAGTCCACGAATGGGGATGAGTGTCTCCAACTTTGCCTCTCTGTTGTGAGAACCGGGAAATGGGGCATCTTGTTGGACAAAACATTGTATCGTACTGAAGATGCAAGGTCTACTCTGGCGTCCCTTTTCAATGTGGGGGGGAAATGATCATATCCCCGGAGGGGTGTTTGATAAGAGGTCCCCGGTTCGTGATTCCAGATGTTTGCAGCAAAGGTTGGTGGATTTGGCCCACTTAGTACCTCAAGGGGTCGTTAAAACGGAATCCAGACTAAAGTGCAAGGTGTGGTTTCCCTGTCTGGATGCTCTGGTGCAACAAAAGGTGAGGACGTGCCACTTTGTCAAGCGGCCGGGCCTGCTGACCCACCAGCACCCATCCTTACGGAAGTAATTCCACTGTTTCCCTGGCAGCGAGTAAGTGCAGATGTCGGAAGTCTCCCAGATGGGTGTCATATGTTGGTGGTCATTGACCATTTCTCCAAGTATCCGGAAATTGAAATTATGGAGTCCACTACGGCCAGTCAGACCATTCCTCAAATTATGACTACTCATGGATTGTTTCAGGAACTTCGTACTGACGATGGCCCTCCTTTCTCGAGCCATGACTTTGCCACGTACTTCCAGTCCAGGGGCATCCGTCACAGGAAAGTCACCCCGTATAGCCTCGGGCCAACGGAGAGGTGGAGCGTTTTATGCACACCCTTAACAAGGCCATCATGATGGCGGTTGCAGAACGTCAGGAATTGGATTGTGCTTTGTATGGCTTCCTAAGAGAGTATCGACTGACTCCTCACTCAACCACCCAAGTAAGCCCCATGTCTTTATATATGAATCGACCAATGGGTGATGTGATTCCGCTCCCCGGAGTTGTATCTGCCGAACATGAGATGGTGGCGGACAGACTGCAGGAACGCAAGCTGAAGAACGACAAGGTAACAGCGAGGCGTGTAGCAAGGCCCAGGTTGTTAAAAGTAGGTGATGCTGTCATAGTGAGGAATCTATACCCTAAAGGGAAGTTTAGCTTGCCTTTTGAGATTGACCCCTGGGTGGTCAAGAATGTGCATGGGACCAGGAATGTGTCCTTTTTTAAGGCCCACTGGACTCCTGGCAGCGGTCGAGCAGAGGACTGTGTGCCTCCGAGTGAGTTGGACCTGGGATCCGATGAGGAGGATTGTGGAGCTGGAGGGGGCCGTGAAAGTGTCAGATCTCCTGGTCACACTTAGTCCCTGTCCGGGCAGGGTGATTCCTCCTGTCTGCCGGAAACGTCGCCATGTGGGGTCCTGAGCAGGATCTGTTGCCCCGCCCGAGGAACCCTCAGGGGCAGAGGATGACATACGGTGTGGGGGTGCTGAGAGGTACCAGCTTGGGCCTTGCCCAGCCAGGTCATCGTGTTTGAAAAATGTTGTAACGTATTGAACTGCCTTTATGAGCTGGACACTTTACGTTTAATGATGTGTTTGTTTTATCACTGCACTGGTGGTATTTGTATGTTTTTTTGTTTTGCAGGTTGTGGAGGAGTGTGATGTGTTCACTGTGGGGAATACCATTGTGCTTATTCGCCTGAGTGGTGTTTTGTGCAACTCCCCCTCTGGGCGTAAGTCCCGATATTCACGACTGTGACGTGGGAGCGATGGAGGCTCAATAAAGAGGCTCGGTTTTCACAGGAGTGCAAGAAGAGGGCAGCTGTGTGGCCTGGTGATTACTTACGAGTGAAAGCTTAACATACAGCACAGACCCAACCCGCTCGGCTCCTTCACCGGGGCCCTCCCTTCAAATCTGACAAAGTTCTTGCGGTGCAAAGCTGCTCTGTGTGTTGTTTATTTTGTATGTACAACTGGTTAAGAGGAAACAAACCTTGGTAAAGCCAACAGGCCTTGCTCTACCGTGCTCACTCTTTTTGCGTTCTTACACAACGCGCCTCGATTCCCTTCCGCGGCCGAACATCACTTAACAAGTCCCCGAGTCCCTGTGCTATAAACATGACATTTCTTTCCGCTCTTTGTATCCCCGAATCTCCCGCCGTGCGTCCCTCACTCTGGCGGTTCAAAGACGCTGACTGCACGTGCACCACCCCCACCCCTACAAGCCCCCTGCAGCGACGCAAAAATTACAAATAATTTGTAATACATGCATGTTTCCTGAGTTTATTTGTATTTTAGAAGCTAATAATGCAAATTACTACGCAATTACTACACCACATAAAATCAAAACGAATACGTCTACAGTGTAAAAAGGCACAATTTATGAACGAAACCAAAACAAATAACATCGATTTAATAATGCGTTATGTTTAGACAAACACGTTTTCGTTAATAAACTTAACAATGTACAGACTGATTTAGAAAAGAGCGGTGATTTTAACATACACATCCCAATGAAAGTGCGCACGTCGCACTTCACGAAATTATAATTTCAATATTCAATAAAATAAATGCACCAATTTGCACAAGGCGCTATGTACTTTACATAGCGCCTTGTGCAAATTGGTGCATTAAAGAGCCATGTTTTCTGGGCGCTAGTAAACAACGGCATCAGACAGAAAAACGTGCTTAAGGTCGAATGCTGGGTTCTGGTTATTACAATTGAAGTACTTGTTATAATGCAACAATACCAACCTCCATAAGGTGCTATTAAAAGCCATGTTTTGGGCTCAGACACCCACAGAACCCCAGAGGTGAGAGACTCCGGCTGTGAAATTTTTAATTTAAGTATTTAATAATGTACAAGCGCACCAACTTCCCTCCATAAGGCGCTTTAAAAGTATGTTTCTGTACACACACGCATCGGACACTTACAAAGAGCGGAGGTCTAAAGCTGCGGATCGGGGATTTAGTTAAATGAGACATATTCAACAATAGAAGTGCACCGCCCTCCGCTAGGCGCTATTAAAGCCATGTTGTTTGGTTCCTTTTAGAAACGAGCCTTTGACAAACATACGGGGCAGAGGTGAAAAGCTGCACTTCTGATATGAAATTATATTTTATAAATTGAATAACATCAGAACACCAACAACGGCGCTGAAAAGAGTCCTGTTTTTGCGGCTCTTGTGTACATAAGACCCGGACATACGTAGGAGCCGGGAGTCCGAGGCTCCGGTCCTGGGGCCAGCTAGAATTTAAACATTCCAGAATATGAGTAACAGCAACTTCCAAAAAGCGGTGTACAATATGTTCGGCTCTAGTAAACACAAGCCTCGCACATACACACGGGCGACGGGGCCAGCGCTTGGGGGCTGGGGTTGAACTATAATTGAAATACTCCATAAAAAGACGTGCGCCAACCTCCGCAAGGCGCTATAAAAAAGTTCGGCTCTTCTGACACACGCCTCGGAAACAGACACGGGTCGATGGGTCCAGAGCTCTGGTTCTAGAATGCGATTATGATTTATATTGAATATTTACATTAGAATTTCATCTTAGAACCGCAGCGTGAAACCTCTGGCCCCGGTATCCGTCTGATGCATGTATTTACAGGAGCCTGGAAACTGGTTTTATAGCGCTTTGCGGAGATCGGTGTGCTTACAATGCTTGTGTTTACAAGAGCCCAGAAAACGTGGCTTTATAGCTCTTTGCGGAGATCGGTGTGCGTATATTACTGAATATTTAAAATATAATTTCATGATAGAACCGGAGAGCGGGACCTCTGAGCCCGTGTATCCCTCCGACGCTTGTGCTCACAAGAGCCCAGAAAACCTGGTTTTATAGCGCTTTACAAAGATCGGAGTGTTATATTACAGAATATTTCAATCATAATTTTATACCACCGGCGCGTGGGACTTCTAGGCTCGTGTGTATCCGTCTCATGCTTGTCACTACAAGAGGCCAATCCCGACCCTTTCTGTAAGTATTCTTGCGCGTATGTGTTTTTTTTTTTTTTTACCAAGTGCCTTAAAGCGATTGGTCTGGGTATATTACTGAATAATTACATAATTTTATACGTGGGATGCCAGAACCGTATGTGTGTCTGAGCGCCTGGTTGAGGCAGGCTATTCATATTATCGAATATTTAAATTATAATTACATACCAGAACCTGAGCTCTGGACCCATCACCTGTGTCTGTTGCCGAGGCTTGTGTTATTTATAGCGCCTCACACACTTGTGATTGATTGTTTCTATCTTGTTGTGATGTAAAGTGGTTCACCCCCTTACACTGGTACGAGAGGCGCTATAAAACAAATTAAATACATGTGAGAGGGGGGGCTGTGTTGGAGGGTGATATTGAGGGAATTATTGAAGAGACCCAATACAGATTACTGTATCCTTGTGCGCTGTTAAATTATTATTTGATAAGCTTTAAAAACTAAGACAATTGAATATATAATGAGAAATGTGTTGTAGAAGGCCTCATTTTTGCCATTTTTTCTCATTGGGGGCGGGGGGGGGGGGGAGTTTGAAGTGTTGTCGAACTCCCCTTGTAGTGGTCAGGCTCGCTCGCCAGGCACCGTATGGGTGCTGGTTTCACAATTTGCCAGGGCTGCTTTCCGTTCACAGCCGGCCCTGGGGAGGAGAGTAATCCTGACATCCTCTCTAGGGCATGCGATCCGCCAGGAAGTCACGTTGGTAAACTTGTGCGCAGGCTCAGAAGGAGATAGTCGCTTTTAGTCATTCTCCATTGATGTCCGACCGCTACCTGTGGTCTCCCTGTCCCCTCGCACAGATGGCTGTCAAGGAGGTGTCAAGAACCGGCAGGTGTGAGGTGGACCGCACAGGAAGCCCCCAGAACCCCCTAGACTTGGAGATGGCCGCGTTCCGGGACCCGGGCAGCCCTGGCGTGGAACGAGACGGCGGTAAGGACTGGACTGTGCACCGATCTCCCCTCGCCAACCCTGGCCAGCAGCAGAAGGTGGTGGGGGCAGAGTAGAGACCCCCCTCTTTCACCTCCCGAATGCCCCCCCTCCCCCTCCTCCACTCTTCTTATCCCTGGGTGCAACGAGTCCCGTTGCCATGGAGCTGGTCCTGGACTCCCCCATTCCCTGGGGTCGTTCTTTTATCATACCCTAGCCCCAGAAGAGGCACGGAAACATACCGCAATACTTGGGTGTGAATGGATGTTGACCTGTTCTCTACAAATGATACGGCCGGAGATGCAAGGGAGGAGGCGAGAGCCGAGCTGACAAAAGCCTCCTGCCCCATCCGTCCCTTCCCCTCTCCATCCGTCCTCCCCCTCTCCATCCGTCCCTCCCCCTCTCTATCCACTGTCTCCCCTTCTCTCTCACTTCTTCTCTTTTCCCCTCTGAACTTTCTCCCTAGTTCGTCTCTCAGTGCGGGCTCAACGCGCGGGATTGTTTGTCACCTCCACCCCCGCTGAACCTGAACAAAAACATTAACGTGACAGAGAGAGGATGTGGTCCGTCGGCTAGACTGCCGACTTTGGTGCTGGAAACCAGGGTTCGAGCCTCGGGGTCGCGTCCACATCCTGTGATTCTGGGCAAATCACTTAATCTCCACGTGCCTGAATCTGTAATGTAAATACGGTGCTCATGTACAGCGCCCCAATACCTTCGGGTCGAGTTCGCGCTATATAAAAGATGCAAAAAAAACAAAAACATCAAGTAAGGTAACTGCTGCTCCTGTGACGCGCTCCAGTGCCTTGGGGTAGAGCTCGCGCGTAGAGAACTGCAAATTAGTCACAATATTGAGTTTTAGTTTTAAAATAGTATTCCCTCGTACGCCGTAGGTATGGGTGTAGGAAGGTGGTGTGGGGCGTGTGCATCTTCTGTGCGCCATGAAGAAAGCTAGCGCTGTGGGAACGACACGCAGACGCTTCAATGAGCCTCGTTCAGGGGCCAAATCTACATTTTATTAAATAAAACATATGTTCCCTTTCAGCGAAGACTTGGCGGTGGTCTCCGCGTGCAGGGCCCCCGTGCGCCCCTTCGGACCCTTTCTCAACTTCGAAACATTTTCTGTACATTTAAATACATTCGGTTGGGCCAAATCGCGACCAGATCTGTACAAACATTTCTCATCCAAATCATGCAAAACATTATCTAAAAAAAAAAACATTTCAACATATTGAAATAGAAAAAAACGGTTGCTCTATGTTTGAGACTTTTAAAGGAGTCTAAAACACGTTTTTAATAGAACCTGACGGAGAGTGGCGGGCTTTAATTATTGCATATTTACAGTGTCGTTTCATAACCGGAATAGTGCGTTCGGCCCAGCCCTGTGCTCATGTCTATCCCTGGGGTTTACAGGAACCACAAAACGTGTATTTTATTCTAGCTCCTTATGGGGGGTCGGTGTGTTTATATTACTAAATATTTACTTTACAATTGCATACCAGAGCGTAAGGGTTCGATCCCGGCCCTTTGTGTATGTATTCTTGAGTGTGTTTGCGTTGCTTTCTTTTTTTTTCCTAGCGTCTTATGCCGATTGGTGATGGTATATTACTGAATAATTACAAAATGCGCTGGATGCCAGATCCGTATGTGTGTTCGAGGTCCGTGATAACAAGGCACAACAACCATGTGTATGTATGTATGTATATATATATATATATATATATATATATATATATATATATATATATATATATATATATATATATATATATTTAGGCGCCCGGTCGAGGCTGGCCTGCTTATCTTATTGAATATTTTCAGTTATATAATTCGTTCCAGAGCCGGAGATCTGGACCTGTCTCCCGTATCTGTTGCCGAGGCTTGTGTTAGAGCCGAACACTTTTTATAGCGCCTTAAGGAGGTTGGCGTGATTATAAAATGGTCATTTTAAATTCTAGTTCAACCCCACAACGAGATTTGTTTTCATCGCCGTTGTTGGTGTTCTGATGTTATTCAATTTATAAAATATAATTTCATACCAGAACTGCACTTCCGGACCTCTGCCCATTTTGTGTGCCAAAGGCTCGTTTCTGAAAGGAGATTAAAAAAACACGGCTTTTAATAGCGCCTAGTGGAGGGCGGTGCACGTATATTGTTGAATATTTATCTCATAACTAAATCTCCGATCAGGGGCGTTAGAGCTCAGCCCCTTTGTAACTGTCCGATGCTTGCGTGTACAGAAACATCATACTTTTAAAGCGCCTTATGGAGGGCGGTCGGTGCGCTTGCACATTACTGAATATTTAAAATTACAATTTCACACCAGAGCCCAGTGTCTCACCTCTCGGGCCATGTGTGTGTCTGAGCCCAAAACATGGCTTTTAATAGCGCCTTATGGAGCCTCGTATTGTTACATTATAACATATTTAAATCTAATTACTAGAACCCAGCGCTGGACCTTAAGCACGTGTTTATCTGTCCGATGCCTTTGTTTACTAGCGTCCAGAAAACATGGCTCCATATAGCGCCTTCTGCAATTTGACGCTTCTTTGACTGAATATTGAAATTATAAATTCATAAAGTGCGACGTGCGCACTTTCAGTGAGATGTTTTTGTTTAAATCACCGCTCTTTTCTAAAGCAGTCTACTCGTTAAGTCTAGTAACGAAGAAGTGTTTGTCTAAACATAACACATGATTACATCGATTTTAACGTGTCTTGTGCGTGGAATTATTCCTAAAACGTCGGCTTCTGAATAAACGGAAGGGGATCGTTTTAGCATGTTATCCGTTTTGTTTTTGTTCATAAATTGTGCACCTTTATACACTGTAGACGTGTTAGTTTGCGTTTTATATTGTGTAGCAATTAGCATTATTAGCTCCTAAAATACAAATATACTCAGGACACATGCTTGTATTACAAATGATTGTGGTTTTTGCGTCGGTGCAAAGGTTCTTGTGGGGGTGGGGGTGGGGGTGGGGGCGGTGCGTGTGCAGTCAGCGTCTCTGAACCGTTGGACTGAGGGGCACAAGGGCAGGGATTCGGGGACAAAAAGAGCGGAAAGAAACATCATGTTTAAAGCAGGGACATCTTAAGGATTTTGGGGGCCCTGGGCCAAACATATTTTGGGGGCCCCTGTTCAGAACAGCTTTGAATTTATGATCCAGTTTGAGACCCTGTTTCCCACGCAGTTTCTGCTTTCTCAGCTGTGTTAGCGATCCAGTTTTTATCATAGGCATTAGCCTATATATTCCCGATGCAAACGGACATGGGCAGCTGACAGTGGTAGGATTCAGGGTTTCCTGCCCTGCTACTAGGTTTTTAATACTTTTTAAATTGTATATGTGTGGCTGAATTACTCTGTACTTTTTAACAATTTCTCCTACCTACGCGCACTTGCACTTTACTTGATTCTGCTTGCCTACACCTCCTTAGCTGCTTCAATTCGCATCTCGCTTTTCCTTCAGTCCTGGTCCGCCGCGGCTGATACACCGATTGTGCAGAGGGCTGGGGCTACTATCGGGCTCCTCACTTCCGCCCACTCAGTTTCCACTTCCTCAGCTGCGTCAGCGATCCGGTTTGCATCATAGGTATTAGCCTATATATTCCCGATGCAAACGGACGCGCGCAGCGGGCACACCGTAGGCGCACCAAAGGCAAGCCTGTCTGCGCCCGTAAGCGTTCTCAAGGCGTCCAGCGCTGGCCATGCTGCCCAGTTCCCCTCTGGTGAGTTTCTTCTACTATATTACAATAGGGAAAAACTGCTTAGCCGTAGGCAGCTACTATTATGTCAGTGTACAGCGGCTGATCCAAGCTTGGAGGTAGACATTCGATGCAATAAGTGCAACTTGTCTCTCCCCCAGTGCAGGAAACTCACACCCAAGATCCTCCCAAGCAACAATAAGTGTAAAAACAATAAGAAAACAGAGGACTTAAAGACCACCCTTTTAAATTGTTGCTCTATTCAAAAACATGAACCACACATTTATGGCCTACTTTTAGATGAACAACCTGATCTTTTATTTCTCACTTAGACCTGGCTGTCTGAAGCCTCCTACCCTACTATCACCTCAGCCATCTCTACGGGTTTTAAAATCCTTAGGAGGGACCGACCGAGTGGGAAGGGGGGCGGTGTCGCCATAATTTACAATCAAAAACTAGACTGCTCTCCCATCCCGATGGGAAACATCGAGGGCGCAGAGTCCTTAGGCTTCCGCTGTACCTTATGCCCCCATCATAGCATAGCTGGTTTCCTGATTTACAGACCACCCAGTGCCATTTGAAATTTTATTACTACGCTTAATACAGCCACCACCTCCCTGGACTTAAAATAATATAACTGCCTTATTCTGGGAGATTTCAATATACATATGGACAATGGAAAATACCCTCAAACAATTTCCTTGTTAGAGCCTCTGCAGGCCTGCAACATGTTTCCATCTATTTCTTCAGCTAACTATGAGAAGGGGCATACCCTAGATCAGGGGTACTCATAGTACGGCCCGCGGGCCGCCAGCGGCCCGGCAAGCCTTTCTTGGCGGCCCGCGGACCTTGCAGACATCGTACCCAGACATGCCAACCCTCCCCATTCAGGCGGGAGACTACCGATTTCAAGGCTAGTCTCCCGCCTCCCGATTCCTGCAAGCAAAAACCTGATTCCTCGGTGGGTTTCAGCTGACAGGGCTTGTATTGTGTAGAGTGCTAATTCTTCCAGCAATAATCAGAGTGGTGATGCAGGGGCTCTAGAAAGGGTGAAAAAGCAAAACAAAGCCTCATCAACAAGCGAATGGTCTTTTAAAGACCTGTGAAGTACTCGGGGCGACTGTGTGTGTACCTGGAAGCTGTTTCAGCCCGCCGGGCTGCCAAACGGGGGGGGGGGGGGGGGTTGTATGCACTGCCAGCAACCTGCCAGGCCAGTGCACAACACTTGCATCACCCTCTCTCTGCCTGCCACTGCGCTCAATGCTTCTGAAAGGTAAGGAAAGAAAACGTGCATTTTGCGTTTCAAATGTCGGATTCTGCAGCAGCACACCTCCAACGCCCATACATGACAGTAACCCGATTCAAGCCCCATTCTCCCGATTTTTTTTTCGAGAGGGAGGGAGAGAGAGGGAGGGAGGGAGAGAGAGAGGGAGGGAGACGGAGGAGGGAGGGAGACAGAGGAGGGAGGGAGACGGAGGACAGACGGAGACGGAGGGAGACGGAGGGAGACGGAGGACGGAGGGAGACGGAGGACGGAGGGAGACGGAGAGAGGGAGGGAGGGAGGGAGGGAGGGAGAGAGAGAGGGAGGGAGGGAGACGGAGGAGGGAGGGAGGGAGACGGAGGAGGGAGAGAGGGGGAGAGAGAGGGAGAGAGAGAGGGGGAGAGAGAGGGAGGGAGACAGGGAGGGAGGGAGACAGGGAGGGAGGGAGACAGAGAGGGAGGGAGACAGAGAGGGAGGGAGACAGAGAGGGAGGGAGACAGAGGACAGAGGGAGAGGGAGGGAGACGGGGGGACGGAGGGAGACGGAGGGAGACGGAGGACGGAGGGAGACGGAGGGAGACGGAGGACGGAGGGAGACTGAGAGAGACGGAGAGGGAAGGAGAGGGAGAGAGGGAGGGAGGGAGGGAGAGAGAGAGGGAGGGAGGGAGACGGAGGAGGGAGGGAGGGAGACGGAGGAGGGAGGGAGGGAGACGGAGGAGGAAGGGAGACGGAGGAGGGAGAGGGGGAGAGAGAGGGGGAGAGAGAGGGAGGGAGACAGGGAGGGAGGGAGACAGGGAGGGAGGGAGACAGAGAGGGAGGGAGAGAGAGGGAGGGAGAGAGAGGGAGGGAGGGAGACAGAGCAGGGAGGAAGACGGAGGAGGGAGGGAGACGGAGGGGAGAGGGAGGGAGACGGAGGACGGAGGGAGACGGAGGGAGACGGAGGACGGTGGGAGACGGAGAGAGACGGAGGACGGAGGGAGACGGAGAGAGACTGAGAGGGAAGGAGAGGGAGAGAGGCAGGGAGGGAGGGAGAGAGAGAGGGAGGGAGGGAGACGGAGGAGGGAGGGAGGGAGACGGAGGAGGGAGGGAGACGGAGGAGGGAGGGAGATGGAGGAGGGAGGGAGACGGAGGACAGAGGGAGAGGGAGGGAGACAAGGACGGAGGGAGACGGAGAGAGACGGAAAGGGAAGGAGAGGGAGAGAGGGAGGGAGAGGGAAAGAGGGGGAGGGGGACAGAGAGGGAGGGAGACAGAGAGAGAGGGAGACAGATGTTTTGAAAGTTTTTTTTTTTACTCTAGCTCCGCCCCCCACTGATCCCACCCCCACTGACTCCACCCCTACCAGTGCGGCCCTCGGCCACTAACCACACTGTAATTTTGGCCCCCGACAGAAAGTTTGTGAGTACCCCTGCCCTAGATAAATCTTTCACAACTATGAGATATTAGTAAGCCTACCTCTTCCCATTATCTGGGTTGACCACCTCCTATTAAAATTCGTCATTCCCAACTCTGCCACACCCCCTCGGGCTAACGCAGGGCAGAGGGTCCATAATTACAGGACGTTCCATAAAATATCCATCCCGATGTTAGCTGACGCCCTCGGTCATTTCTCACCGGAGCTGTCTGGCTGCCCCGACTCAGACGCCCTCTCAATAGATTCATGGCTCTGAACCAACATTGATGCAGCGGTACCGGTTGGTTCGTGCTCCTCAAAGAGTTTGGCCCCACCAGCTCCATGATTTAACGATTCCCTCAGATCTAGCTAAATAAATTGTAGAAAAATGGAACGGAAATGGCGTAAATCCTATCTACCTGAGGACAGGAAGGTGTATAAAGGCAACTTAAAAGCTAATTTCATTCTCGTGAAGGCAGCCAAGAAAAACTTCTTTCAAACCATGATAAAAAATGCCCAAAATAAGAGTAAGGAAATCTTTAGCATAGTTAAATCCTTTACCGCCCGAAAGCCGGCACAAAGGAAGGGCCATGCACAGAAGAATGGTCTAAGCAAATAGCTCACTTCTTCCACAAAAAGATCTCCGTGATCCAAAAAGTCTTTACTAACATCTCAGTGGAAGAACTGACCGTCTACCTTAATTATAATAGCACATTTCACATCTTGGATCCTCCATCTTTACTAGTTTTCCCTGAGTTTCAGCTTGAAGAGTCACTGACCCTTCTCCAAAGCATTAAGTCTGGCTCTCCTACCGTCTCATGTCCAGCGAATATCCTGAACCTATTAGCTCCCACCATAAAGCCCACGGTAAACCAGCTCTTTAATGCTTCCCTCTCCTCAGGCAACATGCCGAAATTATGGAAGAATGCTAAGGTTCTTCCACTGATAAAAAAGGCTAACGCCAAACCGACGGACCCTGCCAACTAGAGGCCAATCTCCCTTCTTCCGGCTCTCTCCAAAGTATTAGAGAAGCATGTAAACAAGGCCCTCCAAAAACACATTGAAGATGGGAAACTCCTTCATGAGTCCCAATCCGGTTTTAGGGCTAACTACAGTATGGAGACCGCTCTGCTGGAAGTGACAGAATGTCTCAATAGTAAGCTGGACCAGGAAGGCAAGACTGTTCTGATACTGCTCGATCTGTCAGCTGCCTTCGATAAGGTCCCACGAGAGGCTCCTGGAGAGACTTGCTAACATTGCCTGGGGAGGCCCCTCTGAACATGGATGTCATCCTTCTTGGTAAATAGATCTCAGGACATCTGGCTTCCCCCTTTCTCATCCCCGGTTCCGGCCATAAATGTTGGTGTCTCTCAGGGCTCCATTCTCATTCCTACCATTTTTAATATATATCTATCCCCCCTTGCATTTCTGGTAGACGAAGAGGGCGGCAAAATTGTTTCCTATGCTGATGACACTCAGCTGATTTTTACGTGTGAAAAAGGAACCGACTTTGACGGGGCAATGATTAGGTCTTGCCTCACAAAGGTTTTTAACTGGCTTAAGATCTATCATCTGAAGTGCAATCCTGACAAAACTGAAGTTGTTTTCTTTGGTAATCCAGAAACACCTGAAAGGAGCTCTTGGTGGCCAAAAGATCTGCCACCCCCGCCCGCGCAAAAGGAGAAAGTCAAAAACTTAGGAATTGTCATAGACAAGACACTCTCCATGCGCTTTCCAATCCAATATGTAACTGGCACTTGCTTTGGCATACTGCGGATGCTAAAAAAATTCCTGCCACTGTTTCCTCTTGAGAGCCGAAAGATCGTGGTGCAGGCTCTGGTGACATCAAAGCTTGACTATGTCAACAGCTTGTACCTCGGTCTTCCCAAATCCCTTATCCAGCGCCTACAAGTAGTACAAAATGCGGCGGCAAGAGTCATCCTGAGACCTAAACCCAGATCTAGTATGACCCCTATTCTTAAGTCTCTACACTGGCTCCGCATAAAAGAACGGATAAACTTCAAAGCGATGACCATCTTCTTTAAAGCTTTCCACAGCTTAGGAGCCGGCTACCTAAATAAGCTACACAACATCTAGACCCCTAAGATCTTCCAATGCCAACCTGGCCATCATGCCTAAAATATGCCCTGCCTGCACTGGAGGCAGATCTCTGTGCTTTCTAGGCGCAAAATTGTGGAATAGCCTCCCTGAGTCTCTGAGACTAACCACAGACCTACTATCTTTCAGGAAGAACTTAAAAACCTGGCTTTTTAATAACTGATGGTTCTTTTACGCACGTTTTCCTCCCGCTGCCCGCGCCAGGACACTCTAGTCTGAGTAGCTGCGCTCTTTATTAAATACACTATTTCATTTCATTAGGTTCCTGACAGTGCAAAGGAACACTAGCCCACTGGTGCGTCACTTTTTGTGACGCACCGGCAGCGTAAAAAATGTGCCATGTTGCGCCCTATTTACAAAGTGACGCATCTAGGCAGATGCTTTACTTTGTAAACCCCTACACCACATAATACCTGCGCCAGGTATAATGTATGCAGGGTGGGTGTTGCCCCGCAAAAAGCCTCGTAGAAGTGGTGCATTGAAATCTATGAGAACTCAGTGCGCTACTTCTAGGACGCCACTGCGTCAATATCTTACACCTGCCTCACAGCAGGCTTAAGACTGATGCAGGCCCTTTCAGATGGGGCTTGCCCCATGTGAAAGGACACATTGCTGGAGCTGCATCTATTTTCAGACACACCCCAGCAATGCATCACTTTTGCGCCTACAAATACATCAGAAATACTGACGTATCTGTAACTCCTTGCGAGATGATGCGTCATACAGTAAATATGACACATGCATCATGTCGCAAGGAGGGCGCGCTAAGAAGTGACACATCCCTGTTTTCACACAGCGATGCATGACTTCTCATAAATAAAGCCTTAAATGTGTTTACATCTAATATTCAGGGATAGTTATGTGTGTTTTTAATATTGTAACACAGCAGCAGCTCACCAATATTACTGCAAATAATCTTGTGACACCCTCCCATTTCTTATATGTTAGGCCTTGTTTTGATCTTAAAGTAATGTTTTTTATGTATATTGCATGAAACATAAACACAACTTTCTCTGCAAAATGGCTGTACTAGACTCTCACACATCAGGTACATAAAAAAATAAATTAAAGGAAAACAGTATTTAAAACAATCTGTTTGAGAAATATTCAAGGTCATTAGGGTAAAACTCTGGAGAACGGAGCTGACTCTGTCAGGGGGCCCCCTGAAAGGCTGGGGCCCTGGGCCAGAGCCCACTTTGCCCATGCATTAAAACGTCTCTGGTTTAAAGCGCAGGGTCTCGGGGGCTTGTTAAGTGATGTTCGGACACCAAAGGGAATCGGTGCGTGTTGTGTAGGAAAACACGAAAGTGCTCGCATGCACTGCTACTTTTGCGTGGGTGAGCAATGTAAAACCAGGCCTGTTGGCTTTGTCAAGGCTCTTTTCTGACGCAATCGTGAAAATAAATGTAACTCTTTTCTACTTTCGTTTCATGTTAAACGTTGTTCGTTGATTGGATACTCGGACCTAGACTGTACAGCGCACTGAAGCCCGGACTTCACTCTGTACCAGTTGTACATACAAGATAACAGACTAGAGCAGCTTTGCACCGCAAGCACTTTGTGAGACTTGGACCGACGGCCCTGGTGAAGAGCCGAGCGGGTTGGGGCTGTGCCGTAGACCGTCCGCCCTCTGTACAGCGGGCTCAGCAGCCACGGCTGGTAGTAGGAGTACCTGCAGGGCGGTGACGTGGGGAGAGTGAGGGGCAGGGTGGGGGGTAGTAAACTATGGATTACGGAGGTTTACAGGTAAGTTAACATATACATTAATAAAACGAATTTAGTTGCGTGCACTGCATCCCCAAATGCGCCATTTTATATTATTATTATTATTATTAAAGTTTAATATCGCGTGAACATGGCAGCGGGTGAATCTGAGACCTTAGTTTGAGCGTCTGCAGTCATTGCGCGCGCATGCAGTTTACACAGGTGCAGAGTCAGTCATAATAAGGTTAACACACTCTTTCTTTGTGCGTTTAAATTAGTAACCGCTCTTGACATCTGATTGTGTGTCTTCATGCTATACATAACTCAGGGCTGGACTGGCCGTAGCGGCACCTTTCAATCCCCGGTGGGGTGGGGGCCGATTTTGGGCCCCTGGGGGCCGTTTTTGTTACAGGGCTATTCTTGCAGCTCAGTTCACTGGTTGCAGGAGTCTCCTACCGTGACCGCATTATGTGTCTGAGCAGTCACATGAAGTAAAAGCCTCGGGTAGCAACTTTGCATCCATCCTGGCCAGTGGCGGCTGTTGGATTTTAAAAGTGGTGAGGCGGAATTTTATACCCGCATACTATGAGTGATCAAGCATAGCGAGCGAGCCTGAAGTGCAAAAGGAGGTTGAGGTTTCTCCCCCCCCCCCACCAACATTTTGAAAAAAATGGATTCAAATGGTAGATTTTACACCATATATTTACTGCAAATTGTGAAAAAAGGGGATCCAATTATAGCATTCACAAGTGTGAAGTAAACATTAGAAACAAGTCAAAATTCTGCCTAATCCTTAAACTCGTCTGCTTGCAAAATAACCCCGGGCCAAGCACATCCAACCAACGGAAATAGGCACTATAAGTGTTTCCCACGTGTAACACATCTCTGCCTTTTTAGTGTATTGGTCGATCAAATCATCAAGGCCCAGAATGGTGGTATCACCGCACATGGTAGCATGACATGAGAGGAGGGGTACACCCAGGGCCTCCCCCTTTGGCCTTTGATGTCTGCCGCCTTATCAACTGACCTTTGATATGAGACGACATGCAAAGCGAATTACAGAACCTTTCGTAATGTTCATAGCGCGTTGCATAACCTAAGTAAATGGTTTTGATTTCACAGGAGTCTCTTCCTCAGCCAGCCAATTAATCAATGGGCTGGTGCACTGCTTCTTCCCAATGGGGACAGATGCTAAGCAAAAGTGTTGCTGGACATTTCTGAGGCTTCGCAGCAGTGCAAGGTAGCAATGAGTGACCATCAAAGGGTAGCTGGGAGGGACTCGCCCTCTAGAAGTCCATGCTTCAGAATGTTAATGTAAAGGGTGGCTCCTCAAAGTCGAGAACATTTAGCTTATATGCCCCCCCACCATTCACGGTAACATCCCTTTGGAGTCTGCCTGTACTATGAGTGGGTGGTCTAAAAAAAAGTTTCTTAAGATGTTAACTTCTAAGACAGATGTTGTTTAGGTTGTGATGCTGAGAGAGCTTCAGACTGCTCTTGAATACACATTAAATATATAAATCAAATCTGTCGTGCTGTATCAGTAAGGCAAGAGTTATTATTTTTCTATGTATATTTCCTGATCACATGAATTGCGCCAGCGCACTATGTCCGCCCTGTCCCACTTCTCAAAATGAAACCCACTGGATGCAGTGAATGCCCTGCTCCTACAACCCCAAACTGGGCCGGCCGCCTTCAGCAAGCACCAGAGAGACCTGCACACATGTCAGGGGTCAGGCAGAGCACGTTATACTTTACAGGGACAAGACACTGGGAGGAGATCATGCTCCGTGTGCACTTGCAACGTGGGGCAGAACACGTCACACATGTTATGCACAGAGGAAAAGCTCATACACCACGATGGACCCAGCTGCGCCCTTGGCTCTGTTGTCAGCCTCCCAGCCGAAGCCTTTAAATGTGCATTAAGTGCTCTGACCCCTGCACTTTCCTTTAAAAGGGAGAGTACCTGCACTTCTCGACACTGCTGCAATACATTGAATTGGCGAGTATCTCTTCCAGGCCTCCTCCCTCCCACAGATGGTTACCCCTCAACCACAGCAATGACCGGATCTGTTCTTCCAAGGCAGTGGTCTCCAACCAGTGGAGAATCCCTTTGTGGCTGGGAGGGAGGGGTAATGGAAGGTTTGCTGGTGGACAAGGCTCTGGCAATATGGACATTGTAAATGTATTTACATAGTGTTTACCACCCCTGATGAGGCGTTAGTGCTATGCGGTCAGTAGCACACTACCACTGATCCCAAGAAAAGAGGTTCATGGTAGATTAGTCATTTTTTTTCCCTCATTAGTTTTGTTAGGTTTGTGCTCTTCTTTTCTTGTTTGTTTCATAGATTGTAGAGTAGAGATAGAATGATGGGAATGGATTTGAAAGGAAAGATAGTATGTGGCTTTTGTAAGTGATTCTTGTGTGTCCATGAGAGTTGGGTGACGGTAAAAAAGGGAGGGAAACGTTTGAGAAGGATGCTTGTAGGTTAGGGATGAGTCGGAGAGGAAGGATGGGACGGATGTTAAACGGAGGATTTTTTTTTCTTCTTTATTTTATATCAATGATGTCTTGTGGTTACTCCAGAAATAAATATGCTCATTCCGACTATAGACAAGCACTCTGGCAGTCATATCGGTCAGCATTATACATTATGCAGACCAATTTATTAAAAACATTATCGGTTTAATCGTTTGGGAGGCCTGATCACATTTTTTGTTTTACTCAGTTGTTATGAGCTCTACGCACAAAGTTTTCAATCCCCAATCATTTAAGAGCAGTAAATATAATGAGAAGAGAGTTGAGGTGTGGCTCCCAAGCAAGAGCTTGAAAATGAATTCCTTTGTGCATTTTTGTGCCCGTTCTTGATCTGTTTATCAAAGCAGAACAAATTGTATATCAACATCAACTTTGTGGGCTTAAAGGCACACTCCAAAGAATTTCACACAAGAGAGGTACATGGGATTCTCATTGCATCCCATTGCCAGTTTCTCCAAATGAAATGCAAGACCGCTGTATTCGCAGCCTCAGAAACAGTTCTGCTTCCTGTAAGGGCTGGCAGACAGGACAATAAAAGACTTTAGTATCAGAGTCCCCAAGGCGTCTCTTCCTGTTGCTGGGGAGACCTCAGGGTCACCTGCATTTCATAGGTTCGAGTTCCAGCATGTCTTCCTCCCACTATTGTAAAAAATTACTGTTAGTGACTTGGGTGACATGAACATAAAATAGTTTAGCACTAAATTAAAATGCACTTTATAGTTTTGGTATAAAAATTGTTATTTAAAATGTATTTTATTGGCCTTTCCTCTTGAGGCCCTTCAGAGGGGCATGCGCCTCGCTTACCGCCACGCTTCCAACTGTAAATGCATAGCACAAGAAAAGTGTCTGCACACTGGTCCAGCTGCGTCAGTAGTCCCTGCTCCATCCTTGTCCCCCTCCTGGTCCAGCTGCAGTAGTGTCCTCACCCTGGTCCTGCTCCATCCTTGTCCCCCTCCAGGTCCCGCTGCAGTAGTGTCCTCGCCCTGGTCCTGCTCCATCCTTCTCCCCCTCCTGGTCCAGCTGCAGTAGTGTCCTCGCCCTGGTCCTGCTGCATCAGTAGTCCCTGCTCCATTCTTTGAACAACTCTAGTGAGGCCTCAAGACCTTTATTCTGTAAGGCTTTAAAGACCTGGCTCTCTTTTAGTCCTTCAGTATGAGCATGTTGCCTTTCTCCCATCCTCCGATGGTTTGCATCTAGCGCCTTGACGCCCTTGGGCTAAGTTTGCGCTTTTACAAATTTAATTTCATTCATTCATTCATTCATCCTTGTCCCCCTCCTGGTCCCGCTGCAGTAGTGTCCTCACCCTGGTCCTGCTGTATCAGTAGTCCCACCTCGGACCTCCATCAGTGGCCATAATCAGTGCCTGCATCAGTGGTACCTGGCAGTACATGCACCGGTGCTGCCCTCACAGTACATGCATCTGAGCCTCTTGCGGTACACGTATCCGTGGCTCCTGATAGTGGGCACATTAGTGGTCCATCAGTGCAGAGGATCAGTGGTCAGTACCGCTACATTCACAAAATAAAACCGATGTGACGAGCCAGAGAACAAGAGTTAGCATCAACATAAGCAAAGTTCCTAAAGTCAAGTGGGGTCCACCATTATCAGAGATTAAATGGGCAGAAAAGAAGTATGAGAAGATCCATTTTGAACAAGTGTTTGCTCTGCCATGATACGTACCTTGGCACAACAACCTGCAAATGCTGTGTAATGAGTAGCGATGGGTGAGTCTCTGACAGCTCGAGCCTGAAGCCTGGCTCTGGCTCAGTTTGCGGTCCTGTTGGACCCTCAAGCCCATAACGAGCTGAACTTTCAAGTGGCTTCTGCCTCCCGTCCTCCCTCTACCTAGCAATCAGGATGTGGTGTTATGGCCAGAGCTGCAGACTTTGGAATTGTGGGAACCAGGTATGAGTCTCTGCGTCGGCTCAAAATACTGTGCTGCTCACCTGACCACTTAATCTTCTTAAGGCTATAAAAAACAGATGCAACCTTGTATAATGTAATTTGATGTTCATGTAAAGTGCTTCAATACATTTGGGTCAAGTTAACTGTATAAAAACTGCAAAAAAATGGACAAAAATATAAAAACAAAGTGTTAACATAAAAAAGGAAGACCACTAGATACCCATTTAGTGGCTGATTTGTACAATGTGACACCAGAAAACTTTGATAATGTAGATTTTCCTAATAATACTATGACGGAAAGTCTTAATTTTCTTAAAGACACGGAGGCGAGTATTATGTTTACTTTTCTTGCTTTTATTTCAATAGCTAGTTACAAAAAAGGGTCAACCCAAAATCACTGGGACCTGGGTATAGAACAGTATAAGCAAAACTGGTCCCAGCATAGAACAAACTATACAATTAACATTGATAAACATTAGGACAAAAATTGAAGAAAGTTCTAGTGGTGTTTTAATCACACTGAACAAGCGTAGGCATATAGCTGATTCAAATCATTAGATATAATTCTTATCAATGAATACTGAGTGTGCCCCGAAAAAGGGGGGAAGAAGGGAGGGTTTGGTGAGGTTAGTGATTGAGTGTGGACTTTCAGGGAAGAAGTGAAAATAATAATATATCCACTTAGTCACAATCAAATTGGTAGGCATTATTCAATTAATACCACATATTGCATGTAGAATACATCATAAGATACAATATAAACACAATTTCTGAAAACGCCATGTACAACAAGGAATCACAGTGCACCATGTACTAGTGATGATACTGGCAGTGTTGTGGTGTCGACGTTTCGACCCCTTGATAGGTGTAGATGTACGTTTGGACCTTACAAAGTGGGGTCTTCCTCAGGACTAGGGTGTACGTGGCAAAACGGGGGGAAGAAGAAGGGCACCTACAAAGAAAACCAAATAAAAAGAGTATAAGGATAGTCAAACTCAATTTAACTATGGGGACATAATAAATTCGAAAGTTCAAAAGGATTACCGTATCAGCCAAACGGCAGGGTTCTGTGGCGCAATAAGTCGTCAAAGAACAGGGGTAGGAAATCTCCCAACAGTAGAAGCGTCAGAGAGGGAAAGTCACCTAAAAGGATTAGGGTGATCATTATTTTAACAGTCTCCCAGAACTAAGAGAACAGTAAAATTAGTGTATTAAATTACTAAAAACTTACTAAATGTCAAAGACACGAATCCACTATCATGTAATCCACAAGCCGTCCCAAATACAGCCTGGACGAAACCGTGGCCGCTAATCCACGTGTTGGGGTACGGAAAAACGGGGCTGTGCCTCCACTGAATATCCACCAAAGGATGAATCTAAACACAAGAGAAGAGAAATCAAAGCTACGGACCATGCAGCCAATTTATAAGGTCGCGGGAGGGTAGTGGGAAAAGGACAGTAATAAAATGTGATGTGTCCTACCCTGTTGGAAACGAATTGTAATTTTAAATGAATAGTGACAAAGTAGCATTAAAGTTAGAGTGTGAGTAATAAACTAGCGTGGCCCCAATTAAAAGCAAACCGGATCGTAACACAAGAAAGGGCTCTATCAGTAACAAAACCTCGCTCCGGTGGGGGTCCCGGTGTCAAAGTAATACACTAACAGTATCTTGGGACTTAGCGAAAGAAAACCTGAGTGCGGTGTTACGGAGCAGCGGTACTCACCCTCTTCGTCAAGCCTCACTACATGAATGGAGAAGGCAGCGCGCGGTCGGCCCGATCCTAAGCCTATTTGACGGGAGGCGTGCAAAAAAACCACGCGGCACCCGTTACCGTGCTGCAGCTAGATGCCGATGAGGCATCGTGATAGAAAAAAGACTCGAACCTCGCATTGGACAAAAATGTTATTAGGTTGTGATAATAATTTGTAGTTGACCTTTCACGGTGAAACAGTTTGAAAAAATTGTTGAATAAAATAAAATAAAACCTGAGTGATGGATGGATACAAGGCTCATGCCCAGCATACCTAGATAGTTACATTTGAAAGCACCCATTTATGATAATAAAGTGCGTTACAGTCCTTAAAGTTGAACTGGACACATATTCGGATTCTAGTCAAGAATCCTGGTGATTTAAATAAGGAAAACCTTACTCGTGCGTTCAGTTCATAGATCCCATTAATGTCTAAATTGACAAGTTGTCGATTAAAGTCCACACTCAATCACTAACCTCACCAAACCCTCCCTTCTTCCCCCCTTTTTCGGGGCACACTCAGTATTCATTGATAAGAATGATATCTAATGATTTGAATCAGCTTTATTTCAATAGCAGCAAGATAAAACCACAATTCCCAGAAGGCTTGGTGAAACAACTACCAACCAATGGGAAACAAAGAAACCACAATCATCCAATCAGAACATAGATAGTAGTATAAGGTCTATCGTGACTGCGAACAGCCCTCTTTCTTGTGCGAGCAATTACAGAGAAGTCAAAAACAAAGGAGTAACAGATAACAAAATGCAAAAAGTCAAAGTCCACGTGAAAAACTCTTTTCCAATGACCACCAGAGGAGACTCGGAGAGAAGGTCAAATCCAGGCACCGTAGGTGATGGAGCAGAAGAAGCGATCGTGGCAGAATCCGGGATAACCTCAGGATGATGCAGGTGGAAGCGCTGGCGTGCCTGTAGGGAGGGAGAACACCAATTAGAAGTGTTGCGGCGGGATAATACTCGCCTCCGTGTCTTTAATAAAATTAAGACTTTCCGTCATAGTATTATTAGGAAAATCTACATTTTATGGCAAGACCGGAGGCTCCTATTATGCTTGTTTAAAGCATATCTACCACTAGAGAAGATGCAGTAACCACAGGCTTGCAATAAAATGTACGAAACACTTTATCATTAGACCAATCAGCTGATTTCAGGATGTCCTCCAGACGGGAGCCAGCCCAAAAGGCTTTAGAAGCCATGGCTCCCCTAGTGGAATGAGCTCCGAAAACGGAGACGTCAATACCGGCCAGGGACATGACCCAACGGACCCAGCGGGCCAGAGTAGCAGAGGAAACAGGGCGGAAGGGTTTACGGAAAGAAATAAGGAGTTGGGAGCTGAAGGAAGTCCTGAGATCAGAGGTCTTACTTTCATAAACATTTAGGCATTGACCGACACACAACTTGGGATTGGAGGGAAAATAGGGATAGAAAACAGTATGCAAATTAGTCTTGGTGCGTTTGTGAATATGAAACAGCACACCAGTAGGAGTGAACTGGCGAGAAGAGACATCCATGGCTTTCACATCAGATACTCGTTTAATAGAAATTAAACATAACATAGTGAGTTTAGCTGAAATCATTTTCAAAGAAAGAGCAGAGTTATCAGGCCAAGTAGAAAACAATTGCAAAACAAGATTAACATCCCATAAATTAGAATACTTAGCCAACGGAGGTTTGGAAAAACGAACTCCTCTAAGCAATCTGCAGATCAAGGGATGAGCTCCAGCAGACTTTCCATCGATATGGACATGATTAAGAGAAATAGCTGATCTGTACAGGTTGATGGTACGATAGGATTTGCCAGAGCTGGCCTCAGAAACCAGAAAATTAACAATAAAGTTTAAAGAGGCTGAAAAGGGATCGACAGATTTTTGCAGACACCAGCTTGACCAAAGAGACCAGGCGGATTTGTAAGCCTTGGAGGTGCCTGGGGCCCATGCACGACTAATGAAGTCCGAAGCTTCCTGCGAAATGACGAGATCAGAAGAGGAAGGCTGGAAATTTTCCAGGCGGACAACACCAGGGAGTGGTCCATAATTAAAGGATGAGGATTGCCCAGAGGATCCGACAGTAGATTGGGGAAAGAAGGACGGGAAAGTCCACAGCCAATTCCAGAAGAGATGGAAACCAAATCTGGGACTGCCAGAAGGGAGTTACTATCACCAGGGACGTCATTTGGCGACGTACCTGCGACAAGACTCTGTTGATTAACAGGAAAGGAGGAAACGCATAGTTGAGGTGAAGGGACCAATCTTGAAGGAAGGCATCGGTCGCCAGAGCCAAGGGGTCCGGACGCCAGCTGAAGAAGAGGGGTAACTGAGAATTGAGTCGGGAAGCGAAAGTGTCTACAGAGAAAGGACCCCACAACCGAGAGAGGGAGAGAAACACGGAGGGAAGAAGCTTCCAATCGCTAGAATCCCGGAGATACTGAGAATGCCGATCGGTGACGGCGTTGAGATCCCCCGGGAGGTACTCCGCAGTAAGCGAGAGTTTGTTGGAGAGGCAAAATTCCCAAAGACTTTTTGCCAGATCCGCTAGAACCTTTGACTTGGTGCCACCGAGATGGTTTATATAGCGAACCGCAGAAACATTGTCCATGCGAAGGAGGATGGTACAACTTACTTTGTCCTTTGCCAGACTCTGAATTGCAAAGGAGCCTGCCAGCATCTCTAAACAATTGATGTGCAATTTGGACTCCTCTTTTGACCATGTACCTCCAGTCGATATTGGTCCACAACGGGCGCCCCAACCCGACAGGCTTGCATCGGATTCTAATACAAGATCTGGGGCGGAAGCGAAAATAGTTCGTCCGTTCCAAGCTTCCAAATGGTTCATCCACCATTGAAGCTCTAGGCGGGACTCGAGATCTAATTCTATTTGATCGGAATACGCGAGACCTTGTCGAATATGTCTGATTTTTAGGCGTTGAAGAGCCCGATAATGGAGAGGACCTAGAAAGATTGCCTGAATAGAGGCAGAGAGGAGGCCGACAATTCTTGCTAGGGATCGGAGAGATATCAAGGGACGGCGCAGAACCTGGGAAATTTCCGTATGAACAGTGGAGATTTTGGACTGAGGAAGGAAAAGGGAGGCCGTGGGAGAATCTATGCGAAAACCCAGAAACTCCATACTCTGTGCCGGAATGAGAGAGGACTTTTCCGAATTGAGGAGGAAGCCCAAATCGAGTAACGGAGAACGAGTAGTGTCGAGATTGTTCAATAAGGCCTGTTTGTCCAGATTCATGATGAGGATATCGTCGAGATAAATGATGAGTCTGATCCCCAGAGATCGTAGATAAGCTACGACAGGTCTCATGACCTTTGTGAAGCACCAAGGTGCTGAAGAAAGTCCGAAAGGCAGAGAGCGAAAACGATAGGTGACGCTTTGCCATTGAAATTGAAGGAATTTCGTGTACGAATCGTGAATGGGGATAGAAAGATAAGCATCTTGAAGATCGATGCGAATCATCCAATCGTGGTGACGCAAGGTATCCCGTAGATGTAGTATTGTCTCCATTTTGAAGTGGCGATAAACCACAAACTGATTGAAAAATCTGAGATTGATTACTGGTCTCATCTTTTTGTTCTTCTTTTGAACGAGAAAAAGGGTACTGAGAAAACCTGAGGGGTCGAAGGGAGAAGCGAGAATGGCTTTTTTGGCCAGAAGGGCCTGTATTTCTGAGGTCACCAGAAGAGACATTTCTGTGGAGAACATTAGAGGAGGAGGAAGAACCCTTTGAAAAGGTGGAGCATAGAACTCGTTACGATAACCTTGGATGGTGTCGAGAACCCAAGGATCTGCAGTCAGGGATTGCCATCTGTGAAGGAAAAGGGATAATCGACCCCCCACAGGAGCTGCTGCACCTACCTTGTTGAGAGGTGTTGTAGCGGAAGCCACGTTGGCCCCTGCCTCTGTAACCCCGACCTCTCTGGGGGTAAAACAGGGGCTTGAAGTCCTGTTGGTTTGAGTTGAAGGAGCCACGGGAGCCTTGAGATTGGAAACCACGGCCGGTAGAGCGGCTCCTGCCTCTTCCGGCCCTGCCAAAAACCCGAGATGGGAAGACTTTAATGGATTGCTGTGCTTTATCCAAGGAGGCAAAAGTGGTGACGAATTTACTCAAATCTCTCACCAACGATTCCCCAAAAAGAAGACCGTCAGCCTTGACGCCAGGATCAAGAGGGGCAAGATTGGCCAGTTTTGGGTCCAACTTAGTTAAGAGGCCCTTGCGGCGCTCATGAGTCATGGCAGCGTTGGCATTGCCAAGAAGACAAAAGGCTCGCTGGACCCACATAGATATATCCTCCGGGTTGAGGTCAGCGCCCTCAAGGCGTGCTGTCTCTGCCAAATCAAAAATACGGGCAAGGGGACCCACTAAATCAAGCAACTTGCCTTGGCAGGAAGACCATGCCCTATCAACCCCTTTACGTGGACCTTTACCAAATTTGGAGAAAAAGGTAGAGTGGTTGGTCTATAGCGGGAGTAGAGGTGATATGCGAAGGGAGAGAAGGCTTTGGGCACTCAGACTTTAGTTTTGCTCTGACAGTCTTATCCAGGGGAAGGCGAAGCCTTGCAGATATATACTCTCCCACTGATCGATGGGAAACCACTCTGTTGAATTCGGGTGGCTGATGGAAGCAGGATCAAAGAGAGGAGTACCTTCGGGGTCAAGCACTGGCTCAGATGCAAAAGCATCCAACTTCATTTTCTTGGAAGGAGGAGACGATGGGTCTACAATCTCAAAGAGATCAGAAAGATCAGTGGCGTCACCCATATCGTCGTCCGTATCGTAAACAGTAGAAATGACCAATTTCTGAGGTACCTCCGGGAGATTGGCCTTGGCTTTATGCTTGCCATCTGAACATTTTAACCCCTCCTTGGAAGGAGGCCTGGGAGGAACCGCGTCCTCTGTCATAAGTGAGGAAGACTCACCAACCACTTTTGACGCCAGAGAAGGAACCTTGGAGTGTACCACCTTATGTTTTCTGCTATCCCCCGCAGATTGGGCCATTGCTTTGGTCATTAAACTCATAATAGAATTTTCCATGTTTTTAGAAAAACGTTTTATTGATGCTTCAACAGCATTTTCAACAGAGGAATTTATAAAAGAATTTAAATCCTCCTTAAACACTTCCCCTTCATTCTCATTGTACTCCTCAGAATTAGGCATATTTTTAGAAAGCAGGGAAACTGGCCAGAAACCAGTAGAGAAAGGGTTAAAAGCCCGAAGAAATACAATGGGCGTGTTAAAAGAGGAAACTCCTCCTTCAAGTGGCGTGTAAACACAAGAAGCGTGTGACCAAATTCACCGAGCAGAGAGGAGCGGAGCGCAGGGAGACCAACAATGCCTGAGCAGCGAGGAGCGTCGCTTGACAAAGTGATGCCGGGACGTGAGGGCTAAATAAACGCTGCGCCACCAGCTGAATAACACGGAAGCCGGTGAGAGAGGCGCGCGCGGACAAGGCTACGCGTGTGAATCACGGTGGGGAGGGGGACAGGGAAAGCCCACTTATACGCGCGCAGGAGCGCAAAGGACAAAGGAGAAGCGAAGCTTCATAAGCGATAACCCAGCTTATACATAAAACAGCGCTATGAGCATAACAATGTTAAACACTCAATTAAATGAAGAAATAAAGATAGAAAGGTACTTATCTTGACTGCGAGCAGCAAGAAAAGAGGGCTGTTCGCAGTCACGATAGACCTTATACTACTATCTATGTTCTGATTGGATGATTGTTGTTTCTTTGTTTCCCATTGGTTGGTAGTTGTTTCACCAAGCCTTCTGGGAATTGTGGTTTTATCTTGCTGCTATTGAAATAAAAGCAAGAAAAGTAAGCATAATAGGAGCCTCTGGTCTTGCCATGAAATTCGTGGCTTCCCTGCTTAAATTGTGTGATCTTGGGCAAATATTTTATTTCACTGTAACATCTGTTTCTTTATTTCACCATATACAAGCACTTTTAAATGTCAGTTTGGAATGCCAGTTGTATAAAGAACGATTGTGTTTGATTTAATAGACTACAATGTTGCTCTATAATAATCTGAGCCAGTACAGGTTTTACATGACAACTGTCTTGCCACTTAGTTTACTAAATTCACTAATGGTTTATCTTCAAATGTATTTATTTGTGTACTTCTCGGTTCAGAAGAATAATGTGACATATTAATGTCAAAACTTTCGCATGTTAAAGATTTACTTTTTTTAAGTTTGAGGAGACTTTGTCAAGATTTTTCATGATGTTTGTTGTAACATTTACATAGCAAATATTTTCAGGGCCCGGCTCATGCAACGGCTGGAAGAGTCGAGCCAGACCTTAAGCTCAGCTCGGCTCTGCCTGTTAATCTGTTGGCTCGCCCACCTCTAGTAATCTAATTTTCCAGAGAAAATGTGGCTAATACAAACATTGACGTCAATTCACCAAAATGCCTGGGGTAGCGGAAGTGACATTGCATGCCATATCACCTTTACTTTAAATCACACACACAGCATTTTTTACTTACCATAGCTTTCAAATAGGGTCATATTCAAGCTCATATGCTCCTTTTTTTATTACACTAATAGTGGATAATATTATTCACTGTTTGTATAATAACAAATTGACAGAAAACCAGGCAAGTAGAGCTTCAAGCAGTGTCCAATAGGAAGAGCTGCCCCTGTGTTCCAGGGACTGAGTTTGCCATCTCTGAGGCCAGGGGCTGCAAAAGCAGTGCCAGGGGTAGCCAGGGGCAAGACAGGGGTCGCAGCTGCGACCCCTAAATGACGTCCATGAATACAAACCCTTCTTCAGAGAATAGTTCTAATGCCTGGTACAAAATGTCTCAATCCATTCACCGTTGACTTGAAGTATTAGGGAACACATTACCTGATGGCCCAAGAACTGCATCATGTGTTGCAGCTCTTATTTCATTCGGAGTATAATAAGTCACATTGTATGCACTGTAGCGTCTAAATAGTCACAGATGGCTTTGAGACGCTTTGTAAATTAAGTTTTAACTGCCAGAGATTACTTCCTCTTGTTCCTTATCCACGACCTCTTGCTTGTATCTCTTATGATTTTATTCCCACTGTTTCCTCTCTGCTTCTCTTTCCTCGCTCCATGATTCCTCTACAAACCTTTTTAGCTCTTTCTTGTCATTGCTCGAGGTTCAGCCGCTTTCTTTTCCTTCCAGCGATTCTCACTCTCTGCTTTCTTCTGCTACAATTGTTCTCCCTTCCCTGAGTCTTCTGGCTGGACTGCCTCCTAAGTAGCGCAACTAGACCCGAACTTTGGGGGAGGGGGAGGGGGGGGGGGGTCTTAGACTCCCAGCCAGGGGTGGCTGGTGCACTGGTGGCAGCCGCTAAGACAGTCTTTTTGGGCACTCTCCTCCCCCATGACCACCTTCTCCGTGAATTCCATCTCTACCACTCTCCAACAGTGCACCTCATCTCTCCATAGCCTCTCTGATGTACATTTCATTTTTTTTAATAGTGCTACTCATAGTTCACTCACCCTCAGTTCTGTGATCTGCATGGTACATGTTCTTTGCAGCAGGCACATTAACCCTCCGATCTACTGTACGATGAACCAAAACTACCACTGGACAACATTCGGAACTCTCACCAGTAGGAACATTAATCTCCAGAGTTTTCTTGACATTGTTATTGTTGCCTGAAAACTGCCTGATGCACAAGGAAGTTCATGAGCTTTTACACTAAAAAATATATTTAAACGCAGTGTCCTTCACCAAAGTCCACTGCATCAGTCGCACTGCCATACAGCCAGTTTTGCTCCCAGGAATACGACAGGACAAGCATTTCCAGAAATGGGGTGCGAGCTCACCTCATACTAATTATGAGGAAACTGATCTATGTAAGTGATGGGGTGTGATACTTCCCCCAAATCCCAGCAAGCAAAACAAGTGAACAGATCTCTTGTAGATGATTTAAGGGAGAGTAAGTAGACTTCTACCATGATCATTTTTTGAAACTTTTGGGATCATATTTCTAAAATGCTGCAGACCCTTATAGGGCATTCATGAAATGTTCCAATGCTTTCATGTTGCACCAGTGAAGCCTGGCCTTTCCTAGGAGTAGATCTTTTTTTTTTTCTTCAAATGTCTTAAGTCAGAAATGACTTCCACTATACCACGGTCATCATTTTTTCATGGGTGAGCCACTTATGCCAAGGAGTACATTCAATAAAACAGTGTGGCACAAATTTACCATGGATACTTATTCCACACTTATGGGTACCTTTAACAATTCCCTCCAGTATACAAGGGTCAGCGTTTTGCCAATGACACCACCTATAAAATGAGCACAGGAAACCTTATGACAAGAGTTACCTCAAATATGAGTCCCAATATTTTGCTATGGATCCATCCCATAAACTAAGAATTATATTAATCACGTCAGAGCCTTCGGCCAGGTGTGGTGGCGCGTGCTGTGTCCCTCCCACTGGGTATGACTGGGTTAGCGGATTTCTCAGTAAGACAGTTCGAGTCCCACAGCTAATGATAGTGTTTTCATAGAAGCTTGTCAGGGCCTGCAGTTCGCCATAGGTAGCCCCCCCCCCATCAATATGCTATTACTGCCCTTGTCCATTAGGCAACAATAACCTCTAGTATGCCAGGCCAGCAGGACACTTGTTCGCCCTAAGTTGGCAGGGTATGCCCAGACGTGGGTCCCTTGCTCACTTTGCCACTGGATTCAAGCTAGCCTGGCAGATGACAGCTGATTAGCCAGAAACCGGTCCCAGGATGCTTGTTTCCGGTCCAGGGAAGGCATGGCTTTGGCAGTTCGGGATGGGCTGTTCCCATGAGGCACAGGGTTAGACTGATTTGCATATGGCCATGTCTGAACTGGTGTGGCAGAGTGACCTAAAGAATGATGACTGGGGGTGAGTGCTTGCAATGTTCAACACTCCGTCCATCATCCCCTTTGGTTCAGCAGCACACTAGGACGCATAACAAACAAACTCACACATTCTCACTATACCTCTTGCACTCTTTCGTACATTTAAAATCTGTCACACTCGCACACGCACACTGCCACTCACACTTCCATTGGTCAATCTGCTTTTATTGTGTTAGAAAAGTGTGCCCTGCTGCTTCTGCTAAACCTGCCTTGCCTTTTAGTACAGCTTAATAAAACCTATTCTCTATACGCTATTCAAAAACAATATATTGCCATTTCATTGTGTGTTATAAGTATGATGTGAATGACAATTGCACTTCCGTAAAATAGCTGTGCGGGGCTTAGATTTGGTTTCACGCATGGATCAAGCAGTTACAATATTGGAAATCCACGTTCCAACATGTAATATCACAGAATACAACTGATCTTATGAAAAACTTGAATTCTTCGGCAACCATGGATTTTATCAAGTAATCTGCATTTTTGTGTTTTTAAGATCCAGCTCTCCATGTATAAAAAAAAAAGTCTTGGAAAGAAGAATTTGAGTGAATAGGAAGCCAGAAATGGTGAGTGGGAGGAATGAATGCATGGTGAGGGATGTGCCTGTTTGAGTGAGATAGCAGAGTAAGCGGTGAGAGTGACAGGTGAGTGAAGGGTCACATGAGCGCAGGGTGAGTAGTGTGCTCGTCTAAGAGCACAGTGAAAAGCAGGAGTGGTGTGAGTGCAGGGTGATCACTGTGTCTGCAGGGTGTGCGGTGTGCTCATGTGAGGGCAGGGTAAGTGAAGGGAGAATGGTGCAAGTTCATAGCAATGGGCATGAATGCAGTGTGGTCACTGAATGCAGGGTGAGTGGTGTGCTCATGTGAGCGCAGGGTAAGAGGAGGATGAACTGTGTGAGTGCAGTAACAGCATGAGTGCAGTGTGATCGCTGTGAGTTTAAGGTGAGCGGTGAAAGTGTCAATTGACAAGTGAGTGGTGGGTCATGTGAGTGTAGGTTACGAGGAGGGTGACCGGCATGAGTGCATGGTGAGCATTGTGAGTGCAGAGTGAGCGTGAAAGTGAGGGGTGAGCGGTGAAAATGAGTGAGTTGCCAGAATGCAGGTGATGTGTTTTCCTTAGTTGTGTCCCTGCGCGGACACCCTAGCACCCACGCTTATGTATTGGCCCAGCTGAGATTCCATACCAGCTGTGATGTCATCAGCTGCCAACTCTCCGTTTTTTTTTGTTTTTGTTTTTTTTAAGGCAGATTTGCAAAATATATTAACAGAATGTAACTGTACTTTGTTGTGTTTCTTAGACAGAGAAACATACATTTTAGAATACACAAACAATTAAATTGTCCTACATTTTCCAGTTTTATGGTAGTTGTGGTCTGACTTGCACATATCAGCAACTGATAGCTGAAATGGTAAACAGACAAAATATTGAGTTTAAATTATCCACCTACCAGAACATCGATGTTGAAATATCGTCATGCCAGAATATTGACAGTCAGAATATCGTTTTTTTAAAAAAAAACATATTTTATTGAATTTCTTATTTTCATTTGCATCACTACAATGTGTACAGCTTGCACCACTTTTTACACCCAATCATGGATACATAAGTCCGCTGCAGTTCTCCACTACAACCCAGATACATGTAACATCTTAATGCAGCTATTGAACTGTCTGTTAAGGAACTAAAAGAGGGTGATAGTTTGCGACAATCATATTTCCACAATATTATTTCTAACTTTCCCCAACTCCCCTCTCCCCACCCTCCCCGGTCTCACGCGTACTTCTCCTTCCAGCCTTGCATGTATAAGAATCAGTCTAGGCTTATTGCATGATCGTTTGCATGCATCTTGATACCTCCTGCGTATGCTTCGTCAGCAGGGCATGGTTATCCTGTTGTGTACTAGGTGATGGCACCCATAGCGGGACTTCGTCTTTGGCTATGGACTTTATGGCTTCTAACAGAGCGTCCCACTCTAATGCTATTGGTACTTTCCGTAACCCTTTAAGCTCTTCCCTACGTAATGTTGCGCTCTCTGCAGTGCCCCAGCGTATTAGTTCCGTGTGCCATGTCAGCATGTCCGGGGGTCTCCGTGACTTCCATCTCATCGTAATGTTTCGTATAGCTAATATAAGTGCTAGGTCCATAAAGCGGTATTGCACTTTGTATTTGGACGTTTGTGTATGTAGCCCTAATATGCACTCTTCCACCGTGTCCTTCACCTCTCGGTCCGCCGCTTCCCCTATTCTATGCCTTATGGTGTCCCAGTATACCCGTAATCTTGGACAGGCCCATAACATATGAATTAGGTCAGCGCTTTCTAACAAACATCTCGGACAGTGATGTTGTGTTTGGGGGAACATTCTGTCTAGTCTGTGTGGAGTGAGGTAGGCCCTGTGCAATACCATGGTCTGTATAAATTTGAATTTCGTATTCCTCGATATCTTTCTTGGGTGTTCTAATATCCTTATCCATTCTTTGTCTGTGAAGTTCCTGCCTATATCCCCCTCCCATGTAGTCTTCAGCGCATCCGAAGAGGCCGCAGTATGTGTGCTGATGCCGGTGTAGAGCCATCTAATAAGATGCCGACCCCTTCCCATATAATGTACCATTTTAACCAGGTCATTAGTAGGGGGCTCCTGCCTACACGGCCCAGTGCCTTTTAACGTATTGTGTCAATGCAGCGTGTAAAAGATACAACTGTGCCGGAGCCCCAGTTTCGTTAACGAATGTGTCATGGTCTAGTAGTATTACAACAAACAAATGATGGACGGAATGCTGACAATGCATACATTCTCCCCCAGTCAAGAGATCTGGGTTAAATCCATCGTTCTTTTGCCCACTACACCACCCCAGTTTAGACATGGCCATATGCAAATCAGTCTTGAACCTGTGCCTCATGGGAACAGTCCAGCCCGAACTGCCAAGTCATGTCTTCCCTGGACCGGAATCAAGCATCCTAGGACCGGTTTCTGGCTATCAGCCGTCATCAGCCAGGATAGCTTGACTCCAGTGGCGTAGTGAGCACGGGTCCCACGTCTGGGAATACCCATCCCACTTAGGGCGAAAAGCGTTACAACAAACAAATGATGGACGGAATGCTGACAATGCATACATTCTCCCCCAGTCAAGAGATCTGGGTTAAATCCATCGTTCTTTTGCCCACTACACCACCCCAGTTTAGACATGGCCATATGCAAATCAGTCTTGAACCTGTGCCTCATGGGAACAGTCCAGCCCGAACTGCCAAGCCATGTCTTCCCTGGACCGGAATCAAGCATCCTAGGACCGGTTTCTGGCTATCAGCCGTCATCAGCCAGGATAGCTTGACTCCAGTGGCGTAGTGAGCACGGGTCCCACGTCTGGGAATACCCATCCCACTTAGGGCGAAAAGCGTTACAACAAACAAATGATGGACGGAATGCTGACAATGCATACATTCTCCCCCAGTCAAGAGATCTGGGTTAAATCCATCCTTCTTTTGCCCACTACACCACCCCAGTTTAGACATGGCCATATGCAAATCAGTCTTGAACCTGTGCCTCATGGGAACAGTCCAGCCCGAACTGCCAAGCCATGTCTTCCCTGGACCGGAATCAAGCATCCTAGGATCGGTTTCTGGCTATCAGCCGTCATCAGCCAGGATAGCTTGACTCCAGTGGCGTAGTGAGCACGGGTCCCAAGTCTGGGAATACCCATCCCACTTAGGGCGAAAAGCGTTACAACAAACAAATGATGGACGGAATGCTGACAATGCATACATTCTCCCCCAGTCAAGAGATCTGGGTTAAATCCATCGTTCTTTTGCCCACTACACCACCCCAGTTTAGACATGGCCATATGCAAATCAGTCTTGAACCTGTGCCTCATGGGAACAGTCCAGCCCGAACTGCCAAGCCATGTCTTCCCTGGACCGGAATCAAGCATCCTAGGACCGGTTTCTGGCTATCAGCCGTCATCAGCCAGGATAGCTTGACTCCAGTGGCGTAGTGAGCACGGGTCCCACGTCTGGGAATACCCATCCCACTTAGGGCGAAAGTTGTTGTTTTTGCATTTGTCACCCCGAGTGGGAAGGGTATGCTCAGACGTGAGTCCCTTGCTCTCCATGCCACTGGAATCAGGCTATCCTGGCTGACGAGGGCTGAAAGCCCGAAACCGGTCCTAGGATGCTTGTTTCCAGTCCAGGGAGGACCTGGCTTGGCAGTTCGGGCTGGACTGTTCCCATGGGGCACAGGGTCAAGACTGATTTGCATATGGCTGGGTTCAAACTGGAATGGCATGGTGAGCAAAAAAACGATGGATTTAGGCCCAGATCTCTGTACTGGGGTGAATGTATGACATTGTTCTGCATTCTGTCCATCAATTGTTGTTTTTGCATTTGTCACCCCGAGTGGGAAGGGTATGCTCAGACGTGAGTCCCTTGCTCTCCATGCCACTGGAATCAGGCTATCCTGGCTGACGAGGGCTGAAAGCCCGAAACCGGTCCTAGGATGCTTGTTTCCAGTCCAGGGAGGACCTGGCTTGGCAGTTCGGGCTGGACTGTTCCCATGGGGCACAGGGTCAAGACTGATTTGCATATGGCTGGGTTCAAACTGGAATGGCATGGTGAGCAAAAAAACGATGGATTTAGGCCCAGATCTCTGTACTGGGGTGAATGTATGACATTGTTCTGCATTCTGTCCATCAATTGTTGTTTTTGCATTTGTCACCCCGAGTGGGAAGGGTATGCTCAGACGTGAGTCCCTTGCTCTCCATGCCACTGGAATCAGGCTATCCTGGCTGACGAGGGCTGAAAGCCCGAAACCGGTCCTAGGATGCTTGTTTCCAGTCCAGGGAGGACCTGGCTTGGCAGTTCGGGCTGGACTGTTCCCATGGGGCACAGGGTCAAGACTGATTTGCATATGGCTGGGTTCAAACTGGAATGGCATGGTGAGCAAAAAAACGATGGATTTAGGCCCAGATCTCTGTACTGGGGTGAATGTATGACATTGTTCTGCATTCTGTCCATCAATTGTTGTTTTTGCATTTGTCACCCCGAGTGGGAAGGGTATGCTCAGACGTGAGTCCCTTGCTCTCCATGCCACTGGAATCAGGCTATCCTGGCTGACGAGGGCTGAAAGCCCGAAACCGGTCCTAGGATGCTTGTTTCCAGTCCAGGGAGGACCTGGCTTGGCAGTTCGGGCTGGACTGTTCCCATGGGGCACAGGGTCAAGACTGATTTGCATATGGCTGGGTTCAAACTGGAATGGCATGGTGAGCAAAAAAACGATGGATTTAGGCCCAGATCTCTGTACTGGGGTGAATGTATGACATTGTTCTGCATTCTGTCCATCAATTGTTGTTTTTGCATTTGTCACCCCGAGTGGGAAGGGTATGCTCAGACGTGAGTCCCTTGCTCTCCATGCCACTGGAATCAGGCTATCCTGGCTGACGAGGGCTGAAAGCCCGAAACCGGTCCTAGGATGCTTGTTTCCAGTCCAGGGAGGACCTGGCTTGGCAGTTCGGGCTGGACTGTTCCCATGGGGCACAGGGTCAAGACTGATTTGCATATGGCTGGGTTCAAACTGGAATGGCATGGTGAGCAAAAAAACGAAGGATTTAGGCCCAGATCTCTGTACTGGGGTGAATGTATGACATTGTTCTGCATTCTGTCCATCAATTGTTGTTTTTGCATTTGTCACCCCGAGTGGGAAGGGTATGCTCAGACGTGAGTCCCTTGCTCTCCATGCCACTGGAATCAGGCTATCCTGGCTGACGAGGGCTGAAAGCCCGAAACCGGTCCTAGGATGCTTGTTTCCAGTCCAGGGAGGACCTGGCTTGGCAGTTCGGGCTGGACTGTTCCCATGGGGCACAGGGTCAAGACTGATTTGCATATGGCTGGGTTCAAACTGGAATGGCATGGTGAGCAAAAAAACGATGGATTTAGGCCCAGATCTCTGTACTGGGGTGAATGTATGACATTGTTCTGCATTCTGTCCATCAATTGTTGTTTTTGCATTTGTCACCCCGAGTGGGAAGGGTATGCTCAGACGTGAGTCCCTTGCTCTCCATGTCACTGGAATCAGGCTATCCTGGGTGACGAGGGCTGAAAGCCCGAAACCGGTCCTAGGATGCTTGTTTCCAGTCCAGGGAGGACCTGGCTTGGCAGTTCGGGCTGGACTGTTCCCATGGGGCACAGGGTCAAGACTGATTTGCATATGGCTGGGTTCAAACTGGAATGGCATGGTGAGCAAAAAAACGATGGATTTAGGCCCAGATCTCTGTACTGGGGTGAATGTATGACATTGTTCTGCATTCTGTCCATCAATTGTTGTTTTTGCATTTGTCACCCCGAGTGGGAAGGGTATGCTCAGACGTGAGTCCCTTGCTCTCCATGCCACTGGAATCAGGCTATCCTGGCTGACGAGGGCTGAAAGCCCGAAACCGGTCCTAGGATGCTTGTTTCCAGTCCAGGGAGGACCTGGCTTGGCAGTTCGGGCTGGACTGTTCCCATGGGGCACAGGGTCAAGACTGATTTGCATATGGCTGGGTTCAAACTGGAATGGCATGGTGAGCAAAAAAACGATGGATTTAGGCCCAGATCTCTGTACTGGGGTGAATGTATGACATTGTTCTGCATTCTGTCCATCAATTGTTGTTTTTGCAATGGTCTAGTAGTATGCCATCCCCAAACAAATCCGACGTCGTGGTGATCCCCGCATTTGACCACGGCATTAATTTGCGCTTCGTAAGTCTACCACTCATCAGGGGGATCCCCACTAAAGGGATGTTACCTGCGTATGCCTTGGTCGGTTGTGTATATTGCAGCTCCGCCTTCCAGCATCGAAGTGCCGTGGTCAATAGCGGGGGGGGGGGTCTCTCGGGGGTCTACTGTCTGGCAGCAGCAGTGCATGTAGTTTACCTTTATCTGTGTATGCCTCTGTGTACCCAATTTCCTGCAAGTTACGGCCCGCCGTCCAGTAAGAAGCTGCCAACTGTCCGTTGACAGCTGATTGCGTTGCCGCCCTGACGTTGTTTTCTGTTCGGGATCCCAGAGCCTGTGTTGGCGCATAACTTCAATAAAGTACTACTTGCTTCAACTTCACGTTTCATAGTACTTTACAAAGTGGCGACGAGCGTCAACACGAGAACCCACGACGGAGCCTCAAAGAATATTTATTGAAGAAAAGAATTTACTTGACGCAGTATGCTCGAAAAGAAGAAGTGAAATAATTAAATGGATAAAGACTGAATGTACTACTTCGGTGATTTGCAGAAACGAGTTGAAAGGTCAGTGAACGAACTCGTGGAACACGGGAAAAGCAGCTGCCACATAAGCCATATTTCTTATAATCTGCAGTGCTGTGTCGCAATATTGTAAGGCTGCGCGTGTGGTCTAAGAAGCCATCTTAGCAGAAAAAATTCTGCTATTTGGATTTGAGTTGATTGAGATACCTACACGCGCATTTGGCTACTAACACATTTTGCCAATCTTCAGCGAAGGTGAAATTTCACGTAGTGCTGTGACCTCCATAGGTAGAGCCAGTACGTGTTTACTGAACAGCCTGTTATGTCTTGAGTGCTCCCCGTGTACATTCGGCATTGATTCAACTCTGTGTGGTGAAGAAACTGACAAATGGTTCCCCAACCGTAACAACGATCAGCTGCTGTACACGTCAGCAACACATGACAGCTGACGTAGGCAACGCAGACGCCGAGAACAAAAACGTCAAGCGGCCATCTTGGAAGAAACTAGTTGTGCAGTCTAGTATACGTGAATCGACATCGGCGCCATTTTATGAAAATGAATGCACTTTGCAAGCGCGATCGAAAAACTGTGGCAAAGTATTTACACAGCGCAGGAACATTTGAATATTTACCGCATGGTTACACAAGGTAAAGAAACAGTGTATAATAAAGCTATCGCGCCCCTAAGTAAATTGATTCAGGATATACACGTACAGTGAAGAACTTATGATAACCTTTCCTAAGAACAGTTTAACCTGAATACGTCTTTGCAGTGCTTACTGAGATCCTAGAATCACCCTATAAATAACTCTACACGCTTAGCAGCCCTGTAAAGTTTACACCAATTAAGTGATAGACTTTAAGGAGAAACTATATATATATATATATATATATATATATATTTCTATTTCTCCCCACTCACAAAAATATTCATTCAGGTGTGACTTAAAGTTCTTTCATTCGAATGCTCCTTTGAGAACCTTCTTCAAAGCTCATACTACTTTCCATAATCGTCATCTACCCCTAAAACAACATGGCATCAGGTTGTGTCTGGAACTGGTCTCCCCCAGAAACTTTCTTACATGGTGGTGGTGAACCAACTCTTAAATGGGAAGAATGGAGGGAGTATTTCTTGAATTATATTTCAACGTTGGAGGTGGATGAGGAGGTAAAACCTTAATAAAAAATACAAAATGTTAATGCACTGTTTAGGAGCTGGTGGTATAAAGGTGTATAACTCTATAAACAAAAAGGTGAGAGCAGAGAATGAAGGGAACATTTTTCTAAATGCTATCGATAACTTGAACACTTATTATAAACCTACAGTTTGTGTTGGCGTCGATCGCTACAAATTTTTTCAGCGTAAACAAGGTAAAGACAAATCGATAGACGACTGTCTCAGCTTTAAAAAATCTTGCAATTAATTGTTGATTCGGTGCACTACACAATGAATTCATAAGAGATCAAATTGTAATGCAAGGCTCGAATGAAAATATTCAAGACAACCTATGGGGAAAAGGTGAATATCCTCTGCAAAACATAATCAACATAGCACGCAAAGCTGAACTGACAGGACGCTGCACGGAAGCCGTCCTTATAGAAAGTAAAGAAAAGAAAGACAGTGAAAGTGTGAGCAGAGTAAGCGATCAAAAAGTCAACACAAAACAGAATTGGAATAAAAGTAGATACAAATAGCAAAATGAAAAATATGGGCAAAGAAACTGGGGACGATGCTACAGATGCGAGAGCGCATCTCATTTGGCAAACGATTTGAAATGTCCGGCACGCGAAGTAAAATGTTCACATTGCGGAATAAAAGGACATTTTTTCAAAGCATGTAACAAAAGAAAACCGAGACAAATAAAAATAGTAGATGAATCTGATGAATTCAAACAAGACTTATCAGATGAAGATGACATCAACATGTTCGTTCTTAATATAGATGATGTTCAAGTTGAAAAATCTACTAGTGTAAACCTCACCAAAACTAAAAAACCTGTATGTAACATGACCATTGGAGGAGTTAACATAAGTATAGTGGCGGACTCTGGTTCACCCTATACCATTGTTAATGAAAGGGTATGGTCAGAGAATTTAAAGGAAGAATCGGTGATCATTTAAAAAAAACAGACATAGTGATAAAATCATTTACTGGGGAGCCAATTGACGTACGGGGCTACAGAGAGCTAAATTTTGCATACAAAGGCAGAGAATCCTCAGGAAAACTGTATGTATCTAAGGTTGGTCCATCTGTTTTGGGATGGATGGACCAGGGAAACCTGGGAATTATCCTAGATCAGAGTAAAATGGATCCTGTTTTGAGCGTAGCAGAGCATGGAGACTACGCAAAATGTTTACTTGAGGAATTTCCGCGTGTATTCAGCAGAAGAGTTGGTGCTCTTAAAGGGTACCAACATAAAATCAAACTCAAGCCTATCACAACCCCTGTTGTACATAAAGTGAGAAACATCCCTTTTGCGGTAGGAAAAGAGGTAAAAAATCAGCTTGACAAACTTCTTGAAGAGGGTATAATTAAAATGGTAGAGGCGTCTGAGTGGGACGCACCATTAGTTGTCGCAAAACGGTCCAATGGCAAATTGAGACTTTGTGTGGACTTGCGCGATTTAAATAAAAACATTGTTGTAGAGCAGTACCCACTTTCAAAAATAAACGCGATGCTGGTCAAGACCAAAGGACTGAGGTGGTTCTCCACAATTGATTTGAAGTCAGCTTATCACCTGGTACCACTTCATCAAGACAGCAAGAATCTTACAACTTTCATAACACCCTTCGGGTGTTTCAGGTTTATACGTGTTCCATTTGGTCTCGCCTCAGCGGCGGCTATGTTCCAGAGACTGATGCATAACATTTTTGATGGGGTCCCTGACATTTAAATTGTTCAGGACAACATCCTTGTCATGGGTAGAAATAGGGCGGAGCATGACAAGAGGGTCAAACAAGTTCTTGGTATCCTGAATGAAAAAGGGTTAACTGCAGAACTTCTAAAATGCAAATTTGCATGTAACTCAGTCAATTATCTGGGACATCAATTTACTGGAGATGGTATAAGCCCAAAAAAAGAACTGATGAAAGCTATATTCGCCAGTGCCCACCAACAAGGATGAACTGCGTTCATTCTTGGGAATGGTGGAGTTTTATGCGAGGTTTATAAAACATTTTTCACAGAAAACATACGAACTGAGACAACTTCTAAAACTGAAGAATAAATTTGTATGGACTGATGACTGTGATAGAATTTTCAAAAACATCAAAAAGGATATGTGCACCGCACTACCCCTACAAGGATTTGACACATCACTAAAGAACTTCGTGACTACAGATGCGAGTAACAAGGGTTTGGGTTCAGTACTCACTCAAAAAGACTCAAGGGGTGTAGAGTATACCATAGCCTTCGTGTCACGCTCACTCATCAGAAGAGAACTTTTCAGTTATCGAGCGTGAAGCCCTTGCATGTGTCTGGGCATTAGAACATTTCAGGCATTTCGTTTGGGGCAGGAAGGTCACTTTGTGTACAGATCACAAACCTTTGACTAAAGTTTTCACCACCAAGGGATTGTACACAGCCTCACCAAGGTTAGCCAGACTTTCCGTACGTCTATTTGACTTCATGTATGACATAGAGTATGTTCCAGGAATAAAAAACATAGTGGCAGACTTCCTTAGCAGGATGCCCGTAGGTAAAGCTAGCAATGAGGAATGTACAGAAATATGCAGTTGCTTTGGTACTAGAACAGACTTATGGTATATCCAAGGACGAATGCTTCATTGAACAGAACAATGACAGTACTATAAATCAAGTCATACAAATGTTGAAAGATGGTTGGGTTGCGAAAAACAAACAAGCAGCAAAATTCAAACCCTATTGGGAAGTAAGAAATGAATTGTCATTCGAAGACGGATTCCTCCTCAGAAGCGGGAAATTTGTACCACCCCACAACATAAGGAGTAAAATACTCAAACTGTGTCACGAAGGGCATTTGGGTATTGTCAAGACTAAAGGGAGAGTTAAAAACATGTACTGGCGGCCAGGAATCAACTTAGAAATATAAAGAACAGTAAGGGAATGTGCTCTCTGCATGAACTCAGATAAAGCACAAGTCACGTTTAGACCACCCCTCCAACATATACTCAGCCCTAGCATGCCTTGGGAGAGAATCGGAGTGGATATAATGGGCCCAGTATCTGATGGTCAAGAAAAGTGGTACGTAATTGTAATGATTGATCATTTTACTAAGTGGCCCGAAGTAAAATTCACCAACAATCCTGAAGCGTTAAACATCGTAAAATTCATGGATGAGGTTTTCAGTCGTGAGGGACTGCCCAAGCAAATAGTGAGTGATAATGGTACTCAATTCTCTTCTGATATTTTCAAAAATTGTGTCTTGAAGAATAAAATTTATCACAAAACCACGTCTGTCTACCATCCAGCTGGAAACGGGGCTGTTGAAAGGTTCAACAGAGTTATAAAAGGAATAATCCAAATTGCTAACAGCAACAATCTAAATTGGAGACATGAGACACTTAAAACTGTTTGGGCGTACAGAATAACTCCATGCGAGACAACTGGTCACAGCCCTTTTGAGCGTATGCAGGGAAGAACTCCCTTAACAAAGGACAATGTGGGTTGGATCAGGGCAGCAAAGAGAGTAGACTGGTCTTCCCAGCATGTTTTGAAGAAGCTTCAGAATTCTCAGTCTAGAGTAAAAGACATGGAAGTAAACCTGTGGATCTCAAAGAAGGAGACATTGTCAAAGTAAAGAAGAGTGGTCATATTGCCAAAGGCAAGGACAAGTTTACACCTCCTTTGTTGGTCTGTGAGGTTTATTGCAATTCCGCACCCCTTAGTGACGGAAGGGTTTGGCATTTCTCCAACCTCTCATCCCTTAGGCACCCTAAGGATAACACCAATACTACCACATCTGATGAACTTACAAGAAGAACTGTACAGGGTCAAAAGAACACGTCTACACAACCTTGTGTGTCTGATTATGACTCTGAGTATGAGTTTCCTACGGAACCCACTCCCATGGACAGCCAGAGGACCGGCGTCCCCTCCGAGCATATTGGTGGGTCACCCACTCAGGTTGCCTCGGGAAGAGTCAGACGGAAGTTGCCCATTCCACCGGCACAAGACATTGTTGAACCAGTAGTTACTAGTAGGGCGGGTAGGCTACTGGGCCCACCGGCTAAATTTGGAGACTACATTTGTGAGTAGACTCTACCCCTCTCCTCTTCCCCTTTACTTTCCCCCCAACTTTTTTCCTCCCCCCCTTCTCTTCTCCCAAGGGGGAAGATGTGTTGTGTTTTCCTTAGTTGTGTCCCTGCGTGGACACCCTAGCGCCCACGCTTATGTATTGGCCCATCTTAGATTCCATACCAGCTGTGATGTCATCAGCTGCCAACAGTCCGTTGACAGTTGATCGCGTTGCCGCCCTGTCGTTGTTTTCTGCTCCGGATCCCCAGAGCCTGTGTTGGCGCATAACTTCAATAAAGTACTACTTGCTTCAACTTCACGTTTCATAGTACTTTACAGCATGATGTATTCCCAGACACATAGAGGTACTCAGCATTGTATAGACAGCGGTTGTAGGGTTTAGTTATAAGTTGAACTTTTGCTAGTATGGCATCAATCCGGGATGGAGGGTGGAGGAAATAATGTGCTGATCCTGCAACACATTTTCAGTCTTTAGGGTTGCCAGCTGATCGGATTTCTACCAGCACCACTGGTATTTTGATGTCACAACCAGTACAAAAAGATACAAAATCACCTAAAGCTGGTATTTTTCGTACTAATCTGGGCTTACTTCAAACAGCAACAATACTTACCTACCTATTTATATACCACACCCCTTGATTTTAATAGCATGCTTTTTTATGTACTTTTATAGTTTTGTGCCGATTAAAGATTTTTTTAAACAAATATAAATAGAAAGCACTTTTATATTTGTCCTAAGATTGCATTCATGATTTATGACTAATAATAACAGTTGAACTTTAATTAAACATAAGTAAAGTGAGAAAAGTAATTTTACAAATTAATGCATACCATTTTATTCACAGCTCCATTTAGTGTCAAGGCGGGGCCTTTGCAGATTCTTCAAATATCAACACATGGCCGATATGTTTGTTGTAGACGGGTGGCCTCGTGAACCAGTTCACAAAAGGCATCTATATGGTCTTTTAAAGATCCGAGTAAAACTCTGGTGTGGCGAATATATTGTTTTTGCATTTGTCACCCCGAGTGGGACGGGTATGCTCAGACGTGAGTTCTGTGCTCTCCATGCCACTGGAATCCAGCTATCCTGGCTGAAGAGGGGTGAAACCTCGAAACCGGTCCTAGGATGCTTGATTCCAGTCCAGAGAGGACTTGGCTTGGCAGTTCGGGCTGGACTGTTCCCATGAGGCACAGGGTCAAGACTGATTTGCATATGGCTGGGTTCAAACTGGAATGGCATGGTGAGCAAAAAAACCGATGGATTTAGGCCCAGATCTCTGTACTGGGGTGAATGTATGACATTGTTCTGCATTCTGTCCATCAACTGTTGTTTTTGCATTTGTCACCCCGAGTGGGACGGGCATGCTCAGACGTGAGTCCCGTGCTCTCCATGCCACTGGAATCAAGCTATCCTGGCTGAAGAGGGGTGAAACCTCGAAACCGGTCCTAGGATGCTTGGTTCCAGTCCAGGGAGGACCTGGCTTGGCAGTTCGGGCTGGACAGTTCCCATGAGGCACAGGGTCAAGACTGATTTGCATATGGCTGGGTTCAAACTGGAAAGGCATGGTGAGCCAAAAAAACGATGGATTTAGGCCCAGATCTCTGTACTGGGGTGAATGTATGACATTGTTCTGCATTCTGTCCATCAACTGTTGTTTTTGCATTTGTCACCCTGAGTGGGCGTGAGTCCCGTGCTCTCCATGCCACTGGAATCAAGATATCCTGGATGAAGAGGGGTGAAACCTCGAAACCGGTCCTAGGATGCTTGGTTCCAGTCCAGGGAGGACCTGGCTTGGCAGTTCGGGCTGGACTGTTCCCATGAGGCACAGGGTCAAGACTGATTTGCATATGGCTGGGTTCAAACTGGAAAGGCATGGTGAGCCAAAAAACGATGGATTTAGGCCCAGATCTCTGTACTGGGGTGAATGTATGACATTGTTCTGCATTCTGTCCATCAACTGTTGTTTTTGCATTTGTCACCCCGAGTGGGACGGGTATGCTCAGACGTGATGCCACTGGAATCAAGCTATTCTGGCTGAAGAGGGGTGAAACCTCGAAACCGGTCCGAGGATGCTTGGTTCCAGTCCAGGGAGGACCTGGCTTGGCAGTTCGGGCTGGACTGTTCCCATGAGGCACAGGGTCAGGACGGATTGGCATATGGCTGGGTTCAAACTGGAATGGCATGGTGAGCAAAAAAAACGATGGATTTAGGCCCAGATCTCTGTACTGGGGTGAATGTATGACATTGTTCTGCATTCTGTCCATCAACTGTTGTTTTTGCATTTGTCACCCCGAGTGGGACGGGTATGCTCAGACGTGATGCCACTGGAATCAAGCTATCCTGGCTGAAGAGGGGTGAAAGAGGGGTGAAACCTCGAAATCGGTCCTAGGATGCTTGGTTCCAGTCCAGGGAGGACCTGGCTTGGCAGTTCCGGCTGGACTGTTCCCATGAGGCACAGGGTCAAAACTAATTTGCATATGGCTGGGTTCAAACTGGAATGGCATGGTGAGCAAAAAAAAACATGGATTTAGGCCCAGCTCTCTGTACTGGGGTGAATGTATGACATTGTTCTGCATTCTGTCCATCAACTGTTGTTTTTGAATATATGACTCCAGTCCAGACACTGCCCACCGAGCCCACAGCTGCAGCTGGGCTGAGAAACACACAAAGGGGGAGACGGGGGTGGACAAACCCCTCTTAGCCGTATGAGCGTCGCGCGCCTGCTCGGAATTCTCTCATTACTTCTCGATTCTACCATTCACGTTGTCTGGGCCAAACGCGCTACTGCAAAATAAAAACTGAATTTAAACCACGTTTGTTGACTTACTTATATGTTTTGGTTCTTGTGCCGCTTTCGGTCTAATGAATCTCTCTCGGGGTCCCTGAAGCCACCCGTACACCTGTTAACTGTATTTAATAACCTTTACCCTAAAATCAGGGGGCTGCTGTAAATTGTAGCCCTTGTGGTGGGACAGCACAGAAGTAGACAGACTCCCTCCAGTTCAGGTGCTGGGAGTGTCGGTGGCACGGGACCGGGCACCGCGCACCCAGCTGCTAGCCCGAGGGGATGCTCCGCAGCCCCCGGTCCAAGGTTCAGAAGCCTGCAGCAGCGGGCAGCGACTCATCCTCGAAAGCGCACAGGAAATACTCTAACACTGCCCATATTTGGCGCACCAATCACAAGTGTACTGTGAAGTTGAGATCCAATCCGGATCTGTCCTTGCCTGGCAAGTAGAGCTGAATGAGAGGAAAGGCACCGGCGGTAGCTGTGCGGCTGATGCGAGGGCGTTACTGCGGTGCAGCCATCGCCTCGACTAACACTTTTCCAGTACTTGTACCGTGACTTCCACTGAGCACCTCTGTCAGGGCTGCTCTTCTCGCCATGGAAGCGCACCTGCCATCGGCGGACCGAGTAGGAAACCACACGGACCCGGGCCAGGAGACAGTCGCGCTGCGGGACCCGGGGAACAGCGGCGAAGCGGGGGAAAGAGCCGGGGGTAAGGACGTGATTGTGTGCCGATCTCCGCTTACTGCCCCCGTTCAGGACAAGTGATTGTTATTGTTAACTTGAATTTGTAGAGCGCTTAATACCGACAGGTCTCTAAGCGCTGTGAGCAGAACTACGGAAGAGCCAGGAAATGAAAGTATTGTAGCGTGGGCTAGGCCCAAGCCTCCGTGAATAAGAGGGTTTTCAGTTTCCTCCTGAAGGGCAGAAGACTGCTTTCAGAGCGCAAGTCGCTTGGTAGTTTGTTCCAAATTTGAGGCATAAGTGTGGAAAAGGCTCGGCCCCCTATTTTGGAGTAGTGGAAGCGTGGGCATTTTAGTAGACCCTCTGTGGAGGACCTGAGAGTGCGACCAGGGGTGTAGACTGCCAGACGTTCTCTAATATATTTGGGGGCTTGCCCAAACAAGGCCTTGTGTGTGACGCAGAGGCCCTTGAATTTGGCCCTCTGCTTGATGGGCAGCCAGTGTAGTTGTTGTAGTAAAGGGGAGGCGTGCGTGTGTCTGGGTAGTTTAAATATTAATCTGGCTGCATCGTTCATAACCACCTGTAGTCTGTGCAGTAGTGTGGAAGGAAGACCAATGTATAATGCATTACCATAGTCGAGCCGGGCCAAGATCAGGGCCGATACTACGGTTCTCATTGTTGAGAAGGAGAGGATAGGGGAGAGTTTTCTTAATCGCCTGAGAAGGCTCACACAGGTCCCGAAGACGGAGGTGATCTGATTTGACAAGGAGAGATTTGCATCGATTTTAATTCCCAGACTTTTTACCATTGTGGCTGGTGCAGGGATTGCCCCCAATTCATCGGGCCAGAACTGTGAGTTCCAAGGGTTGCTATTGTTTGTGATAGCTAACACCTCAGTTTTATCGGGGTTGATCTTAAGTGAATTAGAAGTCATCCACCTGACCACAAATCTCAAGATATCTTTTACCCTATCGTGTGCTTGCGTGCTGTTGTCTATTTGGATAATGATTTGTGTGTCGTCCGCATAGTTGAAGACTTGGCAGTCCAGTAGGGCGAGCTTCCTGATCAAGGGACCCAGGTAGATGTTAAACAAGAGGGGGGATAGAGCTGACCCTTGGGGAACGCCGCAAGGAATGGGTCCCTTCTCTGACGTCAGATCCCCCATCTGTATTTTAAGGGTACGATCTGACAGGAATGATTCAATCCAGCGGAGGATCGACCCTCCAATGCCGGTGTCTCTAATTCTCTCCAGGAGTTGGGCATGATTGACCGTGTCGAACGCTGCCGACAGGTCAAGAAGAACTAGGACGCAAGGTTTTTTGTTGTCTGCTTTGGTCCTAATTTCATCTAGAACGGACAGCATCACCAATTCTGTGCTGTGATGAGCCCTGAAGCCGGCTTGCCTGTCCTCAAATAGATTGTGGGACTCCATGAATTTGGAGAGGGTATGGAGCACATATTGCTCCAGTGTTTTAGCTAGGAAGGGCAGTTGAGATATAGGTCTGAAGTTTTTCAGGTCGGATGCATCAGCCCCGGGCTTTTTAAGAAGGGGGATAACTCTAGCTTCTTTGAATTGGGGTGGGACACTTCCAGAATCCAGTGAGGAGTTCATCAGGGCCAAGATTTCATCTTCGATTGCTGGAAGGGCCAGTTTGAAAATCTTGGGAGGGCAAGGGTCAAGTGGTGAGCCGGATTTTATTTTGGTCACAATGCTTCGCAGTGTCTCTAAGTCAAGGGGCTGGAAACAGGATATCAGCTCAGTTCCTTTCCCTTTTGACTCCACCCTCATATTAAGGGGGAGTTTAAAGGGGGAATTGTTAATGTCCGTCAGGATATCTTGGACTTTATCCGAGAAAAAGGATAGAAATTTGTTACATAATTCCTTACTAGAAGTGGCGGCTGGCACCTGTTTTTGACTTAGTTCATTGAGGATATTAAACGTTTCCTTTTGTTTATTAGTGGCCATCTGAATCTTGTTCTCGTAATGTTTGGCCTTGTAGCTCAACAAGGTCTTTTTGTAGGTGGCGAGTTTTGCCTTATATTCTGCATGTGCTTGTGGTTCATAGGCTTTGCGCCAACGTCTTTCATATTGGCGAAGAGTGCTTTTTAGGACTCGAAGTTCGTTTGAGAACCAAGGAGAGCCTTTGCCCTTATTTCCCGTTTTTTTCCTTTTAATTGGGGCCAGTGTGTTTATTGCAGATATAAGATGGTTATTGATGGAATCTGTCCATTTTTCCAGATCCAATGTAGTAGGCCTCTTGACAGGGTTACTCCGAAGGGTACTCTCTAGGGTAGGACCGGAAATATTTTTCCAGCTTCTAACTGCCTTCCAGGTAGTAGGTGGGCTGGGGTTATGTTTAACCGGAGGAAGTGAAAGGCTAATAGAGTGGTGATCAGACCACCCACAGGGGGTGATATTTATTAAGTTTACGGAGGGTGAAGTAGTCCATGCCAGGTCAAGGGTGTGGCCTTTCTCATGGGTAGGGCCTGACACCAGCTGGGTGAATCCGAGAGAGGTGAGCATTGTCTCAATAAGTAAGGCCTGTCCCCCTCTGGGTGTCTGATCCCAGTGGTAGTTGAAATCACCTACTATCACCATTTGTTGGAAGCGTGAACGAAGGTTGGTAATGCAATCAGTGAAAAGGTCGACAAAGGAGGGTGAGCAGCTAGGTGGGCGGTAAACAGTCACGATGACTATGTTAGAGGCGCTATTGCAGACCTTGGTGACCAGTATGTCTGCTGCCTCCAAGTTTTCCCCAGACAGCTTCTCAATTGTGAGATGATCTTTGAAGATAAGGGCAACCCCACCGCCGCGCTTCCCTGCTGACCTATTGTGCCAAAGGGCATCAAAGCCTGGGGGTAGGGATGCAATTAGCGTAGGTTCTGGGTCCTCGTCGAGCCAAGTTTCGGTCAGGGCGAGGGCGTCAGGGGCATCCTCTTGTAGGAGGGTGAAAATTTCTGGGGCGTGTTTATGAAGTGATCTTGTATTGAGGGAGACGAGTTTCATGGGGATGAGATGCTTTGAATGGGTGAGGGCCGGATTGCGCGGGGGAGAGGCGCAGCCTGTCCCCTTTACCTGTGAATTGAGAATACCTTCTCTCTGGAGGGTAAACAAAGTTTCTGATGTTAGGGGATGTAAGTCAACGCCTAAACTTAGAAGCTCATTGTGTGAGTATTTGAAAGCAAGGGCAGAGTTTTTGGTCCCTGGGCCCGTTCGGGCGCGGACGGGCGCAGACGGGCTTGCCTTTGGCGCGCCTTCGGCGCGCCAGCGGCGCGCCCGCTGCGCGCGTCCGCTGCGCGTCCGCTCCAGCGTGTCTTTTCAATGCTTCTCAATGCCCCTAGGCCCCTCCCCTCCAATCAGCCCTGCTGAGCAGCAGCTGAGGCCCCTGAGACTCGTGGGGAAAGCGGGGAGGAGGTGGAGGACTAGTTGGCAGAGGATGTTTGCTTACAAATTCACAGTATGTAAGTACAATTTTAAAAACCAATGTTTGGGGGAGGATGTTTGAGGGCGGGGAAGCTAGAAGGGGGAAGAGCGAGGAGTGGGGGCGAGGTGGGTAAGGGGGCGGGCAGCAAACAAAGACATGAGGTGTAAGTTTTTTGTCGGTAACGTAACAGAAGTCACAGGACCGACGGGATATATTTTGGTCGTAGACTGAGGGCGGAGAACATGTGGGGGGGGAAAGGGGGGGGAACAAATGCATTTCCCCTCTCTTCTGTCATTCCCATGCCCATTGGCACGTCAATGTACTACCTACAATGGCCCTGCACTTGGCCTGTGACCTTCCCTTTTGTTGTGCTGCAAACCTCCAGGATTTATTCTCGCCTCGCCCTCCCCGCCCCAGCTGCCTGCAGTCTGCACTTCCAAGACAAGGGAGAGGGGTAGTTTGTTGTTTGCTGCCTGCATCCTGCCCCTTCTCACTCTCTCCCTCCCCCCCCCTACCTTATTTGACTGTTTCACACTGCGCAATTCAGCCACTCAAAGGCTAAGGTTTTGTTGAAATGTTTATTTGAAGCAGTTGAAGCCTCGCCCCGAAACACGAAAACAAATATAATAAGACATGGTCTCAGCACACAACTTGCGGTACTGTCAGATGTGTTGGTCTGTCCTAGGATTTACACAATTAACAATTTAAATACCATTATTTTATCTAATTTCCTTTGTAGCACTACTCAACCCAATCCAGGGTGTCAAAGAGCTTTACATCACACAAACAAATTATATATTGACAATAAATCATTTGCTTAAATCAATTTACAGGGTGTTACATAAGATAGTGAGGGTTACGAGGTGTCACATGTCCTTTCCTTCTTAGCTCACTGAGCTATATTAGAATTATTACAATTTATGAACTGCAAAGAACTAAAGGATCCCTGTGTTCAAAGCAAAAACCCACCTACCCATCTACATAAAATAAAAATCCATCATCTGTGTGTCTCATGATGTACCTTGCGAGAGAAATATTAACCCTCTACTAAACTGTGACTAGACAAAACACAGAACTCTCCAGAAAATGCATTAACCACCAGAATGGTCTTACCGTTCTTGTTATTTGCCTGAGATTTAGCTGGCACGCAAAGATCTCTGCAGCAGGTGCCTTAACCACATAAGAGATTTTAAAATACAGACATTGCATCCAATTAAGCAGAACAAATAGCCTGCCATGTTTCTCCTTGTTGCCAATTTCTTTCTGGTAGAGTTTTCATAAATATATAAGTGAAGACCTAGATTTTACGCTGGGGTTGCATCACTTTTTTGGCACAACTCCGATGCAAAATCTAATTTGTTCAATATTGTACTGCGCTCAAATGTACTCATGATAGGCCTGCTTAACATATGTGAGGTCTTAGAATCTGATGTGATTCTCTGTGATATCACTTCCTGTGATGTCACATGCTGTGATGCCACTTACATACTCCCTAACTTGATTAGTACACCACTTCTTTTTAAGGACTTGTGCCTTGGTGGGAGAAGTCTAATTGGGAACTGGTGTTGGTTGTTTTGTAGGCTACGCATCAATTTTAAATGTTATCCTTGCCTTATTAAGAGGCCAATGTAACTCGATGGGAATTGGCGTAATGGGATCGAATTTCTGAGATAAAGACTTGCATCTAGTTTGGCGTGTAGGACAGTTTTCAGTGGCAAGAGGCAGACTTGTGAGATGCCCAAAAGGACGGCATGGCCGAAGTCCAGTCATGACACATGACAATATTTTTAGTAGACAAGAGACAAGAATAGCTGAATCTTTTCAGGAACCAGAGGTAATAGTTTGCCACTTTAAAGATTTTGATTATACGAGCAAGCACTCACTCCACCTATGACTGGGGACATGGAGGTCGATGTCAGTTTGTCAACTCCTGGCTTACACAGGTGGCTAACCACATCACACCTATTACACACCGAGATGTTAATTCCTCAGGAAAAAGATAGTCAACCCCTTGTGTTAGTGAGGAGCTTAAAGTGCTTTGTAAGCACTGTAAGAAAACTGAAAGGGATTGGGGTCTTCATTACCTTTGTAATGCTAAAGCACTCTACAAGAAGGCTCTAAATATCTAGCATCATGCAATTAAGAAAGCTCAGTCTGACTTTTTTTACAGATCAGATTGACATGTCTCAAAACAAGTCAGATGAGATATTTGAAATCATCAAAAAGTTTATGCATCCAGAAGCCTTGCTTCAGCCTTTAAAACCTTCTCTTAATTTATATACCCAATTGTTCAACTTCTTTGACACTAAATTCCAAACCATTGTGGATGCTTTACATCTCACGGATGCTGCCTCAATGAGCTTAAGTGAACACAGGCCACTGCAGGTAGAACTAGTGCCCTCTCGTGGACAGTTGCTACAGGAATTTGCCTTGATTTTACCTGAGGAGTTCGCTCAATCCTTGAGTGCCTGCAAATCAGGGTCACCACATGACCCCTGTCCTCATTACATTCTTACCGCCAATTGTACAGCCATCACCCCTGTTCTAAACCAGCTTCTAAATCAGTCAGTTCGTTTGGCCACAGTGCCCAGTGGTTGAAAGCAGGCCAAGTTAATTCCACTTTTAAACAATCCCGCGGCAGACAAGACTAATCTTGAGAATTTTCATCCCATTCACTGTTGCCATCCTTTACCAAGAGTTTAGAGAAGCTCATAAGCAAGCAGCTCCCTGCTTTTAAAAAAAACAAAATGTGCTTCTACACCCTACCCTGTTGAGCTTCCGCCAGGGTTTCAACACTTAGACCACACTGTTCGAGGTCTCAGATACAATTAGGCTAGTGGTAGATCAAGGGAAGTAGGTGGCACTGATCCTCCTTGCTCTAGCAGCGGCTTTTGACCTGGTCACACATTCGACGCTCCTGCACCACCTCAAAGCCATAGGTGTCTGCAGTTCTGCTTTGGCATGGCTCAGTTCTTTTTGACAGACAGGTCCTAGCCAGTCTGGATGGTTCCATTTGCCTCTGATACTAAACCATTGGGTTATGGGGTCCCTCCAGGGTCTGCACTAAGCCCCACTTTGTTTTCAATGAGCCCAGCTCGTCATGAGTCACAGTGGAGCTGTGCTCATGACGAGCTAGGCTCGTCACAACTCCGCCCACTGATTAATTCTCCCGCACAGGTGGGGAATCAATTACGCGTGGGCGGGGCACAGCCGTTATGACGAGCCCAGCTCGTCATGAACACAGCTCCAATGTGACTCATGATGAGCTGGGCTCATCATGAGCACCGAAGGAGATAAAATAATGCGTGAAGTTCATAGTTTTGGTTCTGGCACACAGAGCTCTTTACCACAAAATCCCTCAGTATTTATCAACAGATTCACACCTTACCAACCAGCTCAGTCTCTTCGGTCATCCAACTCCGACGGAAAAAGTAGGGCGGTAGCTCATTTTCTTATCTGGCCGCCAGTGAGTGGAATGCCCTCCCAGTTCATCTCCCTGCTTCCAGAGACATTCTGGCCTATAAGACTTCTTAGGACCTGGCTCTTTGGTTCTACCTTTTACTACCTCTGTTATTTGGGGATCAGCCTTGCTACTTAGCGCTGGGACACTCTATTGAGTAGCCGTTGTGCTTTACAAATCTTTAAATAATGATAATTCTTTGTAATTGTTTCATCGGGTTAGGGTTGAAAGACTTTTTGTCCTTGGAGAAGAACAAGATGTATCCTCTTTTTGAGGATTTAGAAAAAATAAGTTCTTTAAATGTTGTAAACGTTTACAAGTACAGAATGAGCGTGTCTATTGGTAAAGACATGTTAAGGTAGATTAGGGTGTTGTCTAGGTATTGTTGGATGGAGTCCTCTTTCCACCAGTTTTAACTGGGTGACCATGTGCCCTAATGCAAACACACAAAATGAGACCACACTCCACCAGATAGCTGTCCCAAATCCTCAGCGAACCTTGCTACTCTTTAACCTTCCTCAGAATTTTCCAAACAAATCTGTCTGTCACAGGAGGTGACAGCAGTGACATACCTTTACTTAAGGTAGATATAATAGATGTCACTGCCAGGACACCTCACATCATATTGTCTTTGGTATTAGTGTTCATGATGGCTCAAATGAGCACACAACCATAATAAATAGAAGCCCCATTATTAAAACATAATGTTACATTCTAAAGACAGTGCAAACAGAGTACTCCACCATAGCATGTATTTACTGTTTCTAGAATCCTATATGAATTAATGTCTGCCTCGGTTTTCACTATCCAAAAGTGAGCAGTAGGTCACGTTTTTGCCCAGTGTTGACATTGAATCTGTAATGCACATATGTTCTAATTTTCCACAGTGATACTGAAAAGTCCACATTTCCAATGTTAGTTAACCTTTTGTGGTGGTGTTCATTGCTTTTTCTTTGTGTAGGCAAAACTACCCATTTTTCACCAGCATTCAGTTATTTGCACAGTTTAGAAGATGTGATGTTTGTTTAAAAACAATGCGTTATGTTGTGCGAAAGCTCCTCCTCAGACAAACTCATATTTTAGTTACTCGCTTCCAAGAAAATAGAAGTCATTTCCCTTGACACGTCTGAGACTTTCCCATACTTGTTGCTGTTTGTGTCTGGATAATGCTGTATTTAATGAGAGGAAAATACAAGGTCTTCACTACAGCCAGTGTGAGAGCGAAACTCTCTATTCCAATTCTAGCTCCCCCTCCACTCAAGGTAGGGTGATCCTGGACACGTCGTTCAATTTAACTTAACTTCAGGCACTATTAAACTCTTAGAAAGTGGCAAACTAAGAGGCACATATAAAGTCTCTTTCAGCCCCCCCTTACTGACTATTGGTTGGCTTCATTGTCACCCTTTTTTCTTTCTTTCCATTGATGAACGCATCTCTATGCATGCCAGCTTCACTCCGTCTCCATGTTTCAGCATTCTTGGCTGAAGCATGGCCCAAGTACTGTTTCCTAATCTCTTCTTATCCCAGCTTCCCCTACAAACAAGTTCTTCCTCTTCTCACTTCGCAAAAGTTGCAGGTTTTTTTTTTGGAAACATTTTATTATCAGTAACAAAAATAAAATAATACAAAAGAAATAGCTGGGTACATTAGGCATTGCCTACATCATATGAGTCCAGTGCGGGTCAGTTACACAGGTATAATAATATCACAAAGTGTTGTAAGTTACATACTAAGATATAGCAAGAGAAAAATTTTCAGAGCGCCGATCCCGGCCTTTGCTTCGCCTCCTTGTTGGACCCCTTGGGTTAATCGCTCAGGTCAAGGTCCGAGTCTGGTGTTGGAGGGGCACAGATGTTACCACGGAATGAGTTCCATCTACCCCATACCCGTGCCCTCTTTTGGGGACACCCTCTGCGTATGAAGACTGCTTTTTCAGCCAGCATTGAGCTATCCATGTCCCGACACCATCGTCCCCTGTGGGGAGCCGTCGGTACCCCCCAGTGTTGTGCAATATTACGTTTTGCCAGCATGATCCCCAAAGTTGCCCAGTCTTGTGCTGCATGATTCAGGTCAGTCGGTTCCCATATATTGAGGAGGCACCGCTTTGGTTCGGGAGGAACTGGGAAACCACTCACACTCGTAATTGTGTCCATTACCTCCTCCCAGAAAAATGCTATGTGCGGGCATTCCCAGAATGTATGGTAGAATGTACCCCTTGCCCCACAGCCGCGCAGACAAAGTGGTGTTGTAGCTCGACTGATTTTGTAGAGCATAGCCCTAGTGTAGTATGTCCTGTGTAGGACCTTCAGCTGTACCAGCCGTAGCCGGGACGGGATCGCCACCTCCCTCGGGGACGCTAGTGCTTCCTGCCAGTCCTGTTCATCTATGTCTCCAAGGTCTGCCCGCCATTTATCCCGCAGAGCTAGTGTGGGGTCTGTTTGGTTATTAATAAGTTTGCGGTAGGTGAGGGAAATGGCTTTCTTGGTAAGGTGGTCCGTAAGAAGACGGTCCTCGAGCGGGGACGATTCAGGAAGAGCCGTGCCTCTAGGTATTGCCCTTGTGAGTGCATGCTTAATTTGTGTATAACGGAAGAGTTTTGTATCGGCCATTTGATATGTCGTCTGTAGTTGAGTAAAAGGCACCACGTCTCCTTTTTTCCACAGGTCCCCAACTCTGGAGATTCCAATCAAGTCCCATTGTGCAAACCCCTTGCTATTGCGGAGTGTACCCAGTTTTGGTGTATCCCACAATGGTGTGTGTTGTGGCATTACTCCTTCCCACCCGACCGCTCGTTGCGCTATGAACCATGTGTGTATTGTGTGCGCGGTTGGACCCCTCCATATATCTTTTTAGTTCCTGTGGTAAAGGGCCCTTAGGGGTCCCCCAGTCCCAAAAGCATGCCGGTCAAGCCGGAGAGACGGCTCATCCCAGCAGGTTTATTTATATGTGTGGTATTTCCTCATAGTAAACTCTATGTACGTTATTTGTCGCACAAGACACAGATCTTCAGCCTAAGTGCAGCGCAAGTAGTTCTACAAAGAAGTGGTTAAATACACGAGGCCATCCAGTACCACAACCACAAATGAGAAGTTATTTAGTCATATCTATAATCCACTATTCCATAAAATATGGGAAATAGTGTTTCATAAAGGCATAGTGAATCATACACCCCTCCAAGGCTCAATGTTTTCTTTTCTACCACATCAAGGGAATCTTCACTCAAGCTTCTCCAAGCAATCAAATCGTGCATCTCTAAATTCTGTAACCTTTGGGCAAATATTGTGTTCAAAGAGGCCAGGCACCAATAATACTCCCCCCCCCCCCCCTCACATCCCAATATTGTCAATGTTATCACACAAAGAGTATGTTTTTCCTCTGAGCTTCTTAACATAAAAGCAAATACACCAACCATACATATTCTTCGAGAAAATGTCCATATCACAGCTACCAAACCAGGTTTACTCCTTTTCTTTATAGCAATAACTATTCACCTAAGATTACTTCACTATTAATATGCAGCTTTCCAAATGTTTCTTGTAAAAAAAAAATCATCATAGGCTTGAGCATGGCATGCACACCTTCAATTATTGTTTCAATTAAATGCTCAATAATTTGGCTCAAATAATCCTTGCATGAGGCATATTTTCTAGTTCTGTGCGCTTTATAGTTTGTGTGCCTCCCTATTGGAAAGTGGATTTTTAGTGGTGGTAACGATGCATCTACCACTGGCAATAAGGCCACAAGCACCGTCTAGGGCTCAGAATAGGTCTCAGAAAATTATTCCTATGCTCAACCCTTGATAGCTTGGCTGCGAGCAGCCAGACTTAACTTCAGAGACAACTATATAAAGCATTTAAAAACACCAACTCAGTAAATTAAGACACCACACCCAATAAAAATCCAACATCAATTTATAAAAATAGGAAATATTTGTATCTTTTAAATGACACCAAACTGAAAAATAATCCAATGTAAGGAACCAGAGACATGATTTTTTAAAGATTAAACACTTTCTAGTGCTTGGAAACCAATGGTGACACTTCTGGACAATTGGTCACCTCTGACCTGGACAAAGTCAAAGTTTGAGGCTGACTGTGATGGAGCCCTGGTCGATTACACTTAGCAGGAGGCCCGTGTCAAGACTTTACGTTAACACTTGGAAACTTTTCTGAAGGATTTCTCACGAGACGTCATGCAGCATCCTCCAGAAGACCGGATTCGGTGAGGGTTCGCTGGATTGCCTTTTTTGTGAGGGTCCGGTCACCCCCTGGAGCTTTCTCACAAAAGTTCACCAAACGTTTTCAAACTTCTATAACTTCATCCTGGAGTTCCTCTTAAGGGTACAAAGTCTCCAAAACACAATTCAAGGGTCTGGAATCCACAAGATAGTCCTTGAAAGTTTGGGAAAAGAATTCCCACAATTCACCTGGACAACACCCTTAAAAGTCCACTAGATACACTCCAGGCAGAAGCTGTTGTTGTTGATGCAGTTGAGGTCTGTTAACCTGTTGCTTGCAGGGAATCCACTCTTTGATCCTTTTGAAGCAAGGTGCATCAAAAGGGCTGTATTTACAGATAATGCAGCAGGTGCAGCCAGTCAGAATGCAGGGCCTGATGGTGCAAATCAAGTTTCCAGCTTGGCAAGCCTTTGTCTTAGTTACAGCAGCAGATCTAAACGGCTCTGCCCCTCGCAGATACTTATTTAGTGTCCTCTGGGTCAAGCAGGAGAACACTCCTGTCTAGTGAGGGGCAGGGCAACACCCCAGAGCATGACCATTTCCTCTCGATTGTGGTATTGTGGTCTCTCAGAAAGCACTATCTTTCCAAAGTTCAATATGGCTGAAGTCTCAGCAGAGAGGCAAGAGCTAGCTAAACCAACCTCCAGGATGGCTTGCCTTCCTCCCCCTGGCATCAGCACATTCCTTCCTTAAGCCTGCCATCTGGTTGGGTTCAGAGGGGATGGGTATAAATGGACCAGGCTTCTTCTGCCTGCCCCCTCCTTCCTTTGAAGATCATGGTTTATGACCTCGCTCCCTTGCTCTGGCATTCCTGTGCAGCAGAACCCTCTCCTCCCAGGATGGCCCTTCACAACAGGTGCCACCTATCACTTCATCATCAAAGCCACCTGGCTAATCCACTTTTCTCTTCCCAATCAGAGCAGATCACTAGAAGGCTGAAATTTGGCTTCCAGACAAAGACGTATAACTTTGTTTTGCACATTTTAATATAAATTCAACAACAGGATGTTGTTGGATTTATCAATACCATTCTCCTAAATCCTTGACTGATATTTTCCTGCACAGCCTAGCCTTAGTTATTAATTAATAACTGATTGCCATGTTAACCTATGTGGCTGGGGATCTAGAGGAGGGAAAATAAACTAGGCACTTTCTCTAACACCAGGGCCTATAAAACATATTTTATAATGATCCTGGGTATATCTACAGCCCCCCCCCCCAGAACACCTAGGGGAGACTTTAGGGCTACGGAATATGAACATAAAGTTTAGATCCTCCCTCCACAGTGCTCCTAGCACAAAAGTCATTTTTTGGAAGCAATTTCTCTATACTCAAGGCATATAAACCTCTTTTATGAGGGTCCTTCTTATAAGTACCGGACCCTCACTCCTGGGACACTTAGGGGAGACCCTGGGGGTACCTAATATGCCATAATATTGTAGTTTATTTATTACGTACACCAAAGTTGAGTTTGGGCACATTTTACATTTAAAAGCAGGCCTGCAACAGATAGTGCTGCTTTTAAACTGATCTCAGGCTTTCAGCAGTGCACACATGCAAGTGCAGAAATGGCTGCTGGCCTCTAAACTGCCATGCCCTATTATATACTAGGGACTTAAAGGTAGTTTTGACCCCCATGCCTTATTATGTACTAGGGCTTTATAGGGTAGATCATGCCTATCGTAGGGGTATCCTAACCCATAGTGTTCCCTAGTGTATGTATGTTACCCCGAATACTGCCTGTTCCCGGAGCCGCTGGTGCCCTAAGCCCAGTGAAGGTGGGGATGGTGTGGGCACTCCTCATAATCTTCAGATAAGGAGCTTGGCCGGTGCCAAACCGCTGATTAATTACTCCCAGTCCCCTGATGCCACACCATACCTTGGGTTCCGTTAAGGCAGTCACTCCTGACGTGGAGGCACCCACTGAGGGACAGATGTAAAACATTAGAATACTCATCTCCATTAAAGGCAGAGGGCACACTTCAATTTCAGACAAATTGATCCTACGTAGGACAAGGTTCACCTCATATACCTCGCAATGTGTTTCACATGTTTTGTTGTGGGAAATTGGGCAACAGATGCACTGGGGTGGAAGTGTGGAGTGGGGGTGATATTCAGGGGGTTTCTGGGGATTTTGTTTAACAAGTTTGGGCTCTTTTGTTCTGACTGCTTCCTTGCATGCTCTGCACTTTTTGCCACAATCTGAGCGAAAGACCCATTTTATCCTTCTTAACCCTATGCACGTACCCAGTGGCTGAATTCAGCCTTCTCCTAAGCGTACAGTGGTCCTTGCATTCCTTGAATGCCACCAATCAGGATTTGCCTTTTTACAGGAGATGCGACTCATGGGCACCCATTGTCCTTTCCTTCGTAGGTTTGGATGCAACCATGCCTGTCACTCTAGTTTCAGTAGGGGCTCCAGGGGGATAGCGATACTACTTCACAAACCTCCCCCTTGGTGTTTACCCAAGTCATCCACAATGCCCATGGCAGATATGTGGGTTGGCGGGGTCACTAGTGGGGAAACCATACAATATCCTCCCCACCTACATTGTCAAACCTTCAAGGACCTCACTGAACTAATCGCTACAATCCCATACGGGGTACTGCTTATCAGGGAGGACTTTAATGCCACCTCGGACATAGACATCACTGCCCCCCACACACAGCTAAAGGGATTTGTTCGAGGGCTTTTTGTCTTAGGTGTACTCACTAGGGATGTGTGGTGCTTGGCGGGTGTTGGATCCTCAGGAACAAGCATACACCCACACCTCTGCCTCCACAATTTTTTTAATTATCACATATTGACCACATACACCTTCTGGCCACAGATATGACCTCCTCATCCCCCGTGGTATCTCGGATCACTCTCCCATGCCGCTTCGATTTGGAGTTGCGCGGCAGTGCAGAAGACCCATATGGCATCTTAAAACCTGTTTGACGATTTTCTGGACTACCTGTTGGAGGAGTTGCGCCCCTACTTAGTCATTAAAGACAGGACAAAAGGGGAGCACCCTGTGAGTGGCGAGCAAGGCTGTGCTTCATGCATGACCATGTCTTACCTTACATATGCAGACAGGGTCTGTCACAGACGTATGATGGAATTGGGAACTCGCATCTCATTTCGGAGGAAACAGTGGCATCCAATGTGATTAAGTCCATGAGCCAACAGTTGAAAATAGACTGGACCTCCCTACATTAAGTCGCCTTCATGAAGCCAGTCTGTGTTGGTGAGCATCTCTTTACTGTGTGTATGAGCATGGCACAAAGAGAAGCACACTCCTATGTAGATTGGCTGCCAGAGGCACTAGCCCCCGATTTGTTCCCTCTATTGCTGAAGCTACTAGATCCTCGGTCACTGGTCTAGAGGCCATTGCAGTTGTCTTTGCACATTATTACCAAACACTCTATGCCTGGCATGCATGACCTGCCTGTTAACTTGCCCAGACTCTCCTACCTGATGTCTCCCTCTCCCAGTTCACTCAGACCCAACGGGCAACTCTGGACTCCCCCAAAACTGAAGTGTAGAGTCTGGCTGCGATTCAAGACCTGCAGCCCAGTAAAATCCAAGGCCCTGATGGTTTACTCCTTGAATATTGTTCCAAACTCTGTAAGGTTGTTGTCCCTCATCTGTTTCCCCTCTATAAGGAGGCTGGGAGTACTGGTTCCCTTTCTACAGATCGGGACCTTGTCGCCATAGTGGTCATTACTAAATCTGACATCAAACTGTTCCTCCTTCTGCCCTATCTTCTTGATCAATACTAGCGTCAAGATTTATGCTAAGCTCCTTGCTAACTGATTACAGCCAGTACTTAATACTCTGGTCCACCCGGATCAATGTGGCTTCATGCCGTACTGTAGCACAAGACATTGCATTTCTCGAGTCCACACGGGCCCTTGCTAGTATCCAAGACATCAGGGGAGCGACTTATCTGCTGCTTGTGGGCTTTGAAAAGACCTTTAACACTGTGGATTGGGGCTACCCTGACTCTGTGCTACATTACATGGGCTTTGGTGCCACGCTTTGTAGATTGGTCAGGCTCCTATACACGCGGCCCTCAGCAGAAGTCCTCATCAATGGGGTGCTGTCCCATGAATTCCCAATTTGTTATGGAACTTGGCAGGATTGCCCACTCCCCCCTCTCCTCTACACGCTGGCCATTGAACCCCTGGCCTGTATCATTTGTTGTGATGCTCAGCTGCGTTGTTGGAGTGCATCGCTCAACATCAGTATCGCTCTTTACGCGGTCAACCTCCTTCTCTTTTTGGCTGACCCTTTGACATCGGGTTTGCGTATACTGGAAATCCTGTGACTCTTTGGGGTTGGAAATAAAACCCGGGTAAATCAATCCTAGTGTCTATACGCAGGGACAATGCTGTGTATGACTGGCAGACTGATATAGCGATCTGTCGCCTCAGGTTCAAATACTTAGGAGACCATATAGCCACTGTGCCTGAGCTCACACGCATTCTTAACCCTGAGCCCCCTCCTCCGGGCAACTAAAACCAGCCTCAACCTGGTCAGCTCTGCCCCTTAACATCCTGGGAAGGATTGCACTGATAAAGATGATGCTGCTCCCGTGACACCTTACAAAACTTTCCACTTCACATTCCTAACAGCGGGTTAATTTAAATCACGGCTGGACTTTGATCTTTCCTTTGTAGAGATCGACCCCCCCCCACACTTATCGCACTTGCTAAATGTTGCCGATCCATATATGGTGATCGCCTGGGTGCGGTGGACCTCCACCTGTATTACTGGGCGTCCCAGCACCTGGTCATCAATGATTGACTGATCGGTGGGTCGAGTGACCCAGCATACCAACTTGAATTGTCTCACCTGGGTCTGAACGGGGTGATACACTACCTCACAGTAGACCGATCCCTCTCAGTACTATGGAGGTTACCAAGAAGGCTTTCCTGATAGGGCAGGCATCCAACAGACAACTTGGGTGGGGCAGGAAACTGACCCATCAGACCCCCCTCTTGGGAGGGTGCTGGATTGACCATACCTCACGATTGGAGACGTTCCAACATTGGGATCGATTGGGGTCACGGTCCTGAGGGATGTGTGGCGGGGCTCCTGCATGCACTCCTTTGCGGATCTACTTGCCGATCAAACTTTTCCAGATGCAGTTCCATAAAGATCTGCTATGAGACATGTGCTTGGTAATTATCAGGCTCACTTGATAGACTTTCCAGAATTTAACCTCCTTTAGGCCAGACTGCTGATGGGAGGCCTGAGTTGTGGGGGGTCGGGGGTCTATTTGCTTTACCATTCTCTGGGCTGGACTGAGCAGAGCTGGAAGGGATGCGTTGGTGAACTAGAGGTTGTTAAATGTCCGGAGGCTTGCATGGCCCCCAGATGCTTGCTATTTTAGTAGATTAGTTCAAATACACTATTTGCACATCACTTACATGACCCCCCCCCCCCAGGTTCTGGCATGCAGGCCTTCTCTTTGAACCAAAGTGCACCCGCTACTCCTATCCCAAGGCAGACTTCTTCCTTGTAGTGTGGCAGTGCCCTTTGATTGCCCACTGCTGGAGCCCATAGGTAGAACCCTTTCTAGGATCCTAGATCGACCTCTCATGTTGATGCCGAAGATTGCCCTCTTGGGTCTTTAACATGAGGTTGCCGGAATGCAGGGCAATACAATAGAACACTAGTTGGGCTCGCCACGCGGGTGGCTGAGAGATGGCAAGAAACTGGAAGTTACCACAGCCACCTAGCCTGGCGCTGGGGAGATCCGGCATGGATTGGTGCGCCTAATGGGAAGAATTGATCTATCTCGCTTGGGGCTGTACTTGGATATTCTCAAAATTTGAGGGAAAATGGTTGGAGTGTTCTGGTCTGTCTTCTACGCCGGAGGATGTGCCAGCGGGTGCTCTGGATCCCTCATAATTGCTGATGATTAGGGACGGGAAGGCGGGGTTTGAATTGTAAGCTATTGTCGTTATACTTTTGTTGTTGTCTCTTAATATAAATCAGTAAAAATGTTATGTATAAAAAAACACTCCATCAGGTCTGAATCTCTTATTCAAACAATCTTCTTAATTCAAATTAGTAAAACAGGGTTTTTCCAGATCATGATGCCCAGTATGTTTGTGAAACACACTTGGCCTAGCAATGCTGAGACAATGCATCTTCAATTGACATTTCTTTTCCCATCGCTTTTCATCTTAGTTGATTTGTTCACACAGTAATGTGCATAGAGCCTTTATAGGTAGTTCTTATCCTTTTGACTTCTTTGAAAACCCACAGAGTCACGACTGGTAGCTTGGGGCCTGACCTCGGCAATTACAAACATTTAGTTTAAAAATTATACACACGAATACAGAAACACTTAGAATTAAATACGTACACAAATATGTTGAAATATTTGATTTCATTTTGCAACCAAATATACAAAAATCCCAACTTCAATAGGAAGTGTGGAGGTTTACAGAGTTGTATTTTAATTCTAAAAGATTGTGATCTACTAGATTCTAGCTGTCACTTTGTCTTTTTTGCTCCTAACACATTCTCTTTTTGACAGCAAATGGACGCAAACCAGGGCTTGAACTGAGCCAGATTAACCAAATTATACTTGTGCTGCTCAGACACTTTTTATGTTTTTTAGTGTTCAATTCAAATTCCCCCATATTTTATAGAACATTTTAAAATGTTTAGTTTTACATTTTCTTCAACTATCAGTTAATATTTCATTTTCAAAACTTGCATAAAACCTCTGCACTAGATGGTCCGGTAAAGAACCCCAGTACTAGATGACTTGTTGATTAGTATAGGAGGATGGATTTATATATGTCAAAGGTTTTTATTGTACGTTCTTGAGTTGCACGTTTGTAACCCGTATTGGGCCCATCAGATCAGCGTTATTATCACAGTGCATAAATATTTCATAATCCAGTGATGTTTAAATAGGAATGCTGGGTCAGAGTGTTGCACGCACCGAATGAACGTCTGTTTCTTTTGTAGGTCATAAGTGGTCGGACTGTGGGCCGAAAGTGCTGAAAGGAGTGACCAGATTCCATGTGGTGCTGGGACTGTTGGTGGTTATGGTCCTCGTTGCAACGGGTCTCGGAGCGTACGTCATAGGTGAGTTGCTGTCACGTTGTCTACTTCCCTCCTTGAAGGCGCCGATATTTTTCTCAACTCTTGATAAAGGGATCCCAGATTTATCCTGGCAATATGCTCTGTATAATATAGACTTTCAATATCAGGGAAAAAGGCTATAGCCTCCCATCAATACGAACACCAGTCAGTAACTGTTGAGAAGACTATTAGTATGAAGGAACTGAAATTCTGAAGCCCGGAAGAACCAAATTAATTTCGTGAAACACGTGTTGGCTTGGCTGTTCTGTACCACTACTATGTGAAGAGAATTTTGTGATCAAGCATATGATGTACATAAAATGTTATTTCTACCAAAGTTGAAGACAACTTTTTCGTGTCTGAACAAGGACGGACGATAATGAAATAATTTTGCATGGACACTTAAGATGCAAAGAGTGTTTTTCTCAGTGCATAACCTAATGTGTGACTATTCCATGAAGTGAAATCAGGGATCTGGGACCTAGTGCCAGGCATTTCTCTAAACTTCCTCTGTTGTTGATGTTAAATACACAGTTTTATATAGCGCCAACTCCATACGAAGGAATTGGAGCACTGTACATGAGTACCAGTTACATTACACAAGGAATCATTCATTTTCGGTAGGCATGGGTAGATGAAGCCATTTGCCCAGAATCACAGGATGTTGAGCCTGCGCTGAGAGACAAACTTGATTCCCTAGTTGCAAAGTCAACAGCTCTGACTGTTATGCCACATTCTCTCCACTATAGCGCAAACTCGGCACGAAGGTCAAGTGCTTTACATGAGCTCATTATAGACAGGGAGATTAGGTGAATAATGAATAACTATGGGGGTTAAACCTTAGTTTGCACTGGTAAGTCTTCAAAAACAAGTAATCAATACAATAACTATTAATGAATTCCGATGCTCAACTTCATGTGGTCCACCGTCAGGCCACTATCGTACCAAGAAATAAACCAAAATCCAGAAGGAGCGCCTCTTTCAAATCAATCAACAATAAAATATTGTAGTCCAAATAATTAGATTCCGATGTCTGCTTCGTGTGCATTTCTTTTATTTTCAAGAAATGTATTATCCTCCAAAATTGTTGAAATAATTTGTAGTCCAACATCCAACAAAACAATTATAGTTTGTACAGCCTACGCGTTTCGTCCCTCGTAGGGACATCATCAGGGCTGTAAAGTAGAGAAAAACATAGAATCACAATCCATTTCATACAGAAGCACAAAACCTGCCTATTTAACAATCTGCAATTTCGGAAAGAAATACCTACAACAAACAATTTGTTCAAGTAATAAATGCAACTATTTTGCATCAGCTTTAGAAATCTAATTGGCTATTGATATTATAGCCACACACAATTAATGTTATCAGAGCTATTACTCCTACAAATCCCTACAATCCATCAACCCATCCAAGTAATTTGAACAATTCATCCCCCAAAGAAGCTATATGATAAAACAGAAACCTACACTTTTTACCCCTATACCCTAACACATTACTAATAAAAAGAAAATATTTAACATACCTCCCATATTCCACAATCCAATTAACTGGAAAATCATAAGAATCTTCTCTCATCCTTCCTGGATGACAGAATTCCCTTCCTCTCAGAATATCTAAGCGAAGTCTGTATGAAAACACACATTGGCATCCCTTTCAGTGTTACATTGGAACCCAATATTATTTAATCCTTCTGCTACTTTCCTCTAATAATTGTCTAATAGTAAGGCCTCCCACCTCTAGCGTTTCAAAGGTAATTGTTTTCTTTTCCTGATCTTATCGTTAATAACTATATTTTCTGGCCCCAACCATTAGGTAATCTGTCAAGAATTGGTGCAAGAATTGTGTTAGGGATATACCTCCTATTCATAATATACACAGAATCCGCTCCTTATTCCACAATACTTTATCCATATCCCCAGTGCCACACCAACCTCACCTATATCTTTGATCTTCACATCTGAAATGTTCCCAGCAGCAAAGTCTTAGTCAGTATTAATGCACAATCCCAATCAGTATCTACAAAGTGTAAAACCCACCATTAGTACCTATTCCATTCATCGTCAAGCAATTACCCCTCCTCAATACAAAATGTTGCCCTTTAAACATACCTTACACAACAGCTGTGGTCAGCCTCCTCTAGTCCTACTGCCTGTCCGACAAATCCGCCTTAATGCGTGTCTCCCGCTCTACCCCTAGTTAAATCTCCAAATCACCAATCACATCAGCGAGTTTCGCACCTACTCATTTGAATTCCAAGTCTCCAACCAGGTCCGCTGTCTAGCTTCCATTCTAATGTTGATCCCTGGAACGTCCCCTTCGAAAAACCGGATATCCTGCGTTCGACTGCAGATCATCAGTAAGGCTTGCTGTCCATTTATCGGTCTTAATAATATCAACACCAATAACAAGTTTTTTTTTTACCCGTTTCATTCCAAGCTTAATTCATTTTTCATTTTGAATCCGCGCTCAATCTGATGTCCGATTTACTGTTAACTATTGATTCTGTGGCGGCAATCCCACTGCCAAACCTAGAGATCACGTGTTCTCCATTCACCAATAGTAGATCATACAGGATTGGATACGTGTTTCCAATCCAGTCCGCTACCTCTTTTCCTTTCGTTTCCGGCCTATTCAGACCGGAAACACTATAGTCATCCAATCACCATTACTAGCCATCCTCCGCCGTATTCCAATGTGTAACATTTATCGCCTGTATTTTGATCATTTGATAACTTCCACCGTTGTATTCATGGCATATTCTCACTATGTAGAAAGTAAAATTCTTTAAAGTGTTCAAGTTACATTACCCCCATTAAAGCCAGTAGACATGAAATCTATCGGATTAACCACACTTCATTTTACAACTGATATACGATCGAGTCACACCCTCCAAATTTACATAAGTGCTCCGTTCTGTTTAAACGGGAAACATAGATTCATTCTACATTACTATTCTTTTTATTTCCAACCGGTTAGCGATAGGTTTGTCAATAGGAAACCCTTCCATTGGCAGATGAATCTCTACAGTAAACCCTTCCCCTATCAGGTGCTACCCAGCGGGCAAAAAAATAAAATAATAATAATAATAATATATATATATATATATATATATATATATATATATATATATATATATATATATATATATATATATATATATATATATATATATATATATATATATATATATATATATATAATCTACTGGCGGTCGCCAGTAAATGGTTATAGTTAGGACCGTGTTTCCATAGGAGATCTGAAAATTCTATTTTGAATAACTTTGGCGCCGGTTGACGAATCCTGGCGAATTTTTCAAAATAGGTGGGGCGCTCCGCTCCGCTCCTACCCTGAAAGTCTCTGGGTGATTAGTCAAGCGGGGTCCGAGAAAAAAGGGGGGTCCCAAAACGCGTTTTCCCCATGCATTTTTCCATAGGGACCTTTAGTCCAAGGTACAGCCCGAACGGCTGAACAGAATTACTTGAAATTTGGCAGAGAGGTAGTCCTCAGGTCAGGGATGTGCCTTTTGAATATCTGGAGTCAATCTGTTCAGTAGTTCCTGAGAAAATTTCAGTTAAAAGTACATATATATCTATAAGCGCGCACCGTGCGCGTACGGTGCGCGCACGGTGACGTGCGCGAGCGCATTTCTGATTGGTTGTTAGATGCCAGTAAACATTCGAATCGGTCGAAATCAGGAAGTGTCGGCCACCATTTTGTCTCTCGCAGTCTGAGGCAGTGAAAAACAAAGGTGGAGAACGTGAAAAGGGGGCAGGGTGGACAGTTCCTGACCCCCTAGCTTTTGTCAGGGGGTCACTGAAGGACCCCCAAGGGTGAAAAAAACATTTATTTTTTTGACGAAAAAGCGCGGGGTGCGCGCACCGTGCTTGCACAGCACGCACAACGCATCGTGGGGGCTCGGTGCGCGAAGCGCACCGAGTGCCCACAGCGAGCGCACGGTGCGCGTACGGTGAAAAACCTGAAAAAAAAAAATAATAATAAATTCATAACTTAGCATTTAAAAAAACGTACAAATTCACTTAAAAAACCATAGGTTTCACACACGTTATAGTTAGGAATTAGCATTTAAAAAACCTTGCAAATTCACATAAAAAACCATAGGTTTCACACATGTTATAGTTAGCTGGACATTTCCCTCGTAAAAAACCAATGAAATTCCCCCGTTATAGTTAGTGCAGGCAACTATAACTCACGCGACCGCAATCCTCTGCTGATGACGTCAGATATTACATCACTGATTACATATGTGTCTTTCTGAAAAATAAATATTTGTAATATATGTATAGCTAAAGATTAATGGAAGAAGACATGGGTAAATAGGTGTCTAAATACAGTGATGTAAAATCTGACGTCATCAGTAGAGGATTGCGGTCGCGTGAGTTATAGTTGCCTGCACTAACTATAACGGGGGAATTTCATTGTTTTTTTACGAGGGAAATGTCCAGCTAACTATAACATGTGTGAAACCTATGGTTTTTTTAAGTGAATATATATATATCCACATCTTATCACTAGTTCGAAATCAAGCATAGCACATAATGTCCCCAATTTATAAGATGGCGAGCTCCTTGCACAAAGAACTTTATTTACGTTAAACCAATTAAATCACTCCCAAAAAATATATACACATCTTATCATTAGTTCGGAACCAGGCATATCAAACATAGCACATAATGTCCCCAATTTATAAGATGGCGAACCCCTTGCATAAAGAACTTTATTTACGTTAAACCGATGGAATCACACAAGAAGTCCCCATCTAATTACTTTTGGTTCACAGTAGGTCGCTGTACAATACCAAGCAATCTATCAATTATCTTGTTCAACCCTCATCGAGATATCACTACTCACTCACTACTCTTTCCTTATCCACCTCGTGTTCCCGAATGGCCCTCATTATTTAACTTGTAATCTATAATTTAAGCTGTACCCCATTTTCCAAATGTACACACAACTTCAGACACATTGATTTTGCTCTATTTTGTTGTAGTGTCGTAAGTGAGTGCAATCCACGCATCTCAAATTTCAGACAGTTTTTAGGTCTCGCCTGGCGAACGCAGCGCGAAGCGCTGTCGCCAGCGAGATCTATTGTTACTGACTTGCCTCGGAAGTGGGACAGGTGATGGGCACGCGCATGGTCTCGGCGGATTTGATTTGGTGTACGCGCCTACAGCCACGCGGCGTGCACATCTCCTGTCTCTCTTCCCTCAGCAAGCCAGTATCCAGTTTCACTTTCGTCCTCATTAGTCTCTGTGAACGCTCATACATACGCCCCAGCATTCAGTGATTCACATAAGCGTCTGCTTAGGTGACTGTTCGCGCCACGTTAATTGGCTTTCTGCGTTGCTACATGATTAGCATAGCTCCAACTCGTAGCAAAACATTGGCAGCCGTCTAACTGCCGCCATAGTTTTCTTAAAATACGGAAGGGGATTAAATAACAAATTACTTGTTTCTAAAGCCGAATAAAGTTTATATTGATTGACTGACTTTCTTACCTTTGGAAACCATAATAGTAATGTTCAGTAGCAAAAACCCAACCTCCACACGAAGGGGCGTCCTGAGCGGAGGGTACTCTCCATGCAATGGGGAATCTGCTGCGTGAGGCGCGGGCATTACCACAAGCAAGCCCTTCTCCTCACAAACAGGGTTAGACTCGCGCACCCTAAAGCTGAAAACGTCCTCCGGAAGTTCACGTTCTAGATGCCTTAACCAATAGCCCTCTTGTCACCTTGAAAGTGTGCGCACGCCCTAGCCGGAAGATCCTGCCAGTCTGCTGTTGACGCAACCAATCGCGCAGATCTTCTCGGGAGCGCGTTCCTCCCACCAGAGGAAGTCACAAACATTGTCTTTGCCTACCTTTTTGGATTGTGAACGCTTAAAACACGTGTTCGGGATATAATAAGTATGTGAGGTGGCAGATTAGTTCCAATAGCCTGTGCTTTATTTTTCACATCGATAAGAAGTTTTGCAGTGCTGCTGCACATCGTGTAACTGTCGTGAGTAAGTTTGCGCCGTCACCGGTTTTGTAGCTTCAAAGTAAGAGAAGTTTGCATTTAAATAATGCTTGGTGGACATCTCTCAGTTGTACAGAAAGTAAAATAATTTCATTTCTCAGTGTAAGAGTAGCTTACATGTTATGCTTGGGCAAAGCATTTTCACAGGAGGCAAAACTATTGACACTTTTCAAAGGGAATGTGGTGCAAGGTGCACATTGGGGATAGCGCGGACAGCAAAATGGGCAGCAGAAATGGAACGGAACACACAGGGTAAACTTCCTTGACACGCAACGAGCAGCCCCAATGCATACTTTCCTCACGGAAAACTACACATGCCTGAACAAACAATTCAAGCGACAAGCTCTCTGTTCTTTACCCATTATGCGTTGCTAAATTTCTTCTGCTTACTTCGTTAGTCGGTGGGATATTAAATTGCACCGATTTCTGTTCAAAGGCTTCCACTTTCCTGTTCTCAAATGTTGGTATGTATGCACATGGGCATCAGCAGTGCGGTCTTCCTTCACCCACAAGATACTTCTGGCAGCAGAAGTGGTAAGATGAATGTCACTTACATTTGCTAGCAATATTTCTGGTGTATACCCAGTCCCTGATTTAGAGTTTGGCAGACGGAGTGTACTTTACTCCTGCCATGGCAAGGGTACTCTGCTCGCCAGATTTACAGATGTCCGCCAGTCCAGCAGAATCGCTAGCAATTCTAGGGACTACTGTCAAAGCATTCCTGTCAATGCATTGAAAGTTTGATGGACGGCTCTGTCAACATCCCATAACCATATGTCAAACTTTCAACATTTTATTTATTTAAAAAAACATAATCCTAAAATGGCATTTTATTTTTGAAAATAAAAATCAATGCCCCCACCCCTCCGCCATACTAAAAAAACCTCATGGGAGAAAAGTGATTTTACTGTTTTCACTGTCCCTTACCACCAGGTTCTTACCTGACAGTGATGAACAGTGAAAATTGACCATGTGTTTGCCAACTCTAAATAGGGCAGGCTGACACATGGTCAAACCTTCCACAGCCCTTACTTCGTCGGTCCGTTGGAGGTGTATGTAGGCAGCTGAGATGGAGTAGTTTATGCTGTCTACATACTGAACTTTGCTTTGGCGTAGAGGGTTCTGTGTCGCTGTTGTGAGACAGAGTACCCCCTCCACCAATGTATTAATTAGGGACATAGTCTTCCTGCAGATTCCTCACCTGATGAACATCCCTCCAGGCACCAGATGTTCAAAAACTGTGCCAATAATAGCTCTCCAGTATCACCAGGGGCTACGTCGGTTCCCAGACAGTTAATTTTGATCATAATTTTGTTGTTTTCGTACTCTAATGATTTGGGACTATACACTACTTTGAGGACTCTTGAGTGGCAGCCTTCTTTTGAGTTGCTATGGGCTCTTACAAATCCTGCGCTTGTATTTTGGTTGCTAATTAGAGGCTTTTCGTTTGGCCGTTGATGCATTGATGTTTGATCTTGGCTTGGCATAAAGAACGTGGGATATCACTCCGATTTGGGTAAAAAGACTAAGGCCGACAGTTTGTTTTTGAGACATTACAGAGCCAATTTTTTCCTTATACCTTCAGGCCATTTTTAGTAGATTCTTGAATTTCGCCTAGTTGAGTAGGTAGAAATTCTATTTTTATTAACAATTGATCAGAGAACATGTGTTCGCTTAGCAGAGTTTGTGTTTAGAAATGTTTCCCCAGTTTAAATAATCATGCCGGAATTTCAAAGTGTATTGTCGATTTGGTAATATGATGTGTTTGTAAGTTTCCTCCTCGTTTGCAGCCAGTTGTATTTCATTTCTTTTAGAGTTGCTTGTGTTTTTTTTTTTAAATGTTTGATTCTGTCTGAACACTTTTGTCTGCTTGTGTGATTGACTGTTTTGTTATCTCGAGGTTATTTATACTTTTGGCCAGGTTGCTTCATGTTTTCTTTCACTTACTATATATACATATGGTCGACCGACCTTCCCCATCGGTTGAATGCTAGACCCGATTTTAGGCTGCACAGGTGTTAAATTTGTTTGCTGCTTTACTGAGGCGGTGGGCTCGGTAGAAAGCTTGGTCCGAACTTTTATAAAATAATGTAGTCCTTTTTTCAATAGCTCAGAAGGTATGTGGCATGTGCAATGCGGAGGGTGAGGGTGCCAAAAACAAAGCGCCTGATTTAGAGTTTAACAGATGGGTACCCAGTCACAAATTCAACACATTTTCCATCCACCTTAATACGGAGTTTTATATAGCGCAAAGTTGACCCGACGGTATCAGAGCGCTTTACAGGAGCACCAGTTGCGTTACATGAGGACACATTCATTTTTGTTAGGCACAGGGAGATTAAGTGATTTGCCCAGAATCACAGGATGTTGAGCGTCCTTGCCAAGGCTGGAACCCGGTACCCCAGATTTGAGTTCGACCGCCCTAGCAGCTAGGCCACATCCTCTCTCCAATTTATTATAAGTCCATTATGTTATAATGGACTTGTAATAGGGCTGACGAAATATCCCACCCACAACTCAAAATAAGGCCAAACGACTGTACAGGCCCTAGAGTGGAGCTTTTTGGACTCTATAGAAGGTGATTTAAGAAAAGACATTTGGGGCCAAATGTACAAAACCTTTTGAGGTCGCAAACGGCCTGATTTGCAGAATCAGGACATTTGCAAATGCAAAAAAGGTTTTAAAAATGTACAAAAGCCAAATTGCGATTCGGTATCCCATTACCAAATCGCAACTTGGGTTTGTGAATTGGTATTTGGAAGGGGCGTGTTTAGGGTGTCCCCTCCTAATACCGATCTGCAATAGTATGTATGAATGTTGTGCAACCAAAATACGGACACAAAACATTCCTTTTTTCCAACACCTCAAGTGTGGTGGTAACCATTTGCAAATGGGAAAGGGTAATCATGGGACCCCCTTCCCCTTTGTGAATGTTGATACATATATTTCTCAAGAGCAGGCAGCGGTTCCACGAACCACTGTCTACTCTTAAAAAACAAGCATTTGTAATGCAATAAGTCTCGCATTTGTGCGCGTTTAAGCCATTGTCTTTGTAAATGACAATGCCTTCTATTTATGTTTTCAAAACTAATATGTAAATAAAAGATATTGTCATTCACAACGCCAATGGCTCAAACTCTCGCAAATGCGAGACCTATTGCATTGTAAATGCTTGTTTTATTAGGATGCAAAAATGTTTAGTTCAAATTTTATGCAGGGTGCAGGTTTTTTCAAAAGTTAATGACTCCTAAATTATGTATGACTCAGTATTCCTTCATTAAAACCGTTGTTACTGAATGAAAGTGATTTTAAAGCAATACATGCTATGTTTGGTTTCACAAACCACTTTAACAGGGGCATATTCTCAAGCACGGCGCTAAAATTATCGCCGCTTTAGAGGCAGAAAACTGCCACTAAAGCGGCGATAATGAGCTTGATAATATGTCGGTGAGAATTCCAATAGAAGCCCATGTTGACACCAAAACATGGGCTTCTATGGGAATTCTCAAGGGCATATTATCAAGCCCATTATCGCCGCTTTAGCTGCAGTTTTCTGCCGCTAAAGCGGTGATAATTTTAACGCCGTTTCTTGGTAATATGCCCCTAAGGGGCATATTATAAAGACAGGCGATAAAATTATTGCCCCACTGACAGAACTCGCATCCTTTGTTTTTAGCCCTACCAAGGGGAACTCCCTTTATTAAAACTGATAACAGTACTCCATAGGCAGTTTTAAACACACTTCACTACACACACTACCCTACTTCCACATTCCCTTCTCATCATAATGGCAAAAAGAGAAGACCGCCAACAAAGTGCCCTCTCGCAGGACCCATGGGGCATTGCAGCGCTGGCCCTGCGACGAGTAAAGCCCCATGATGAAGCATGCCCCCCCATTTGGTTGTGTGAAGGCTCTATCATCCTATAAGGAAGACTCTTCTGAACACGGGATATTCCAGCCGCCCCCCATTTTCACTCTTTCCTATAGGAACAGCTACCCTCTTGTTGTGTACAAAATGAAGAGAAGTCACTTGTCTGCATGACATCAAGGAAAATACAGTGGCGATCAACTGAGCTATGCAACTCAACAGGTAGATTACAGATTCTGTTTCAGAAAATCAGGGAGGAGAAGCACAAGAGAACCCACTAATCATAGAAGAGAGTGTTGGAGAAGCACATGGGATGAGAGAGCAACACGAATTGCAGAAGGGAGAAGAGAAGCACACTAGGAAGGCATCTCGTAAACACTGACACTCTTGTGGAGTGCTTAAGACTAAAGGAAAAAAGTAGTTCCTCACAAGTGAGCAGTGGAAGGACATAAGTAAACTGTTTATGCTCCAGAAGAAGGACCAACTCAAGATGGACAAGGCAAGCCATCAAATAAGAAGTAGGCAAATGAGTGGCAGTAAAACCAAACCGTGGTACGCACTGGTGTGGCTAGAAGTCTCTCTATGTTCTGGGTAAAACAACATCTTACGCAAACAGACTGCTGTGCTGTCTGACTGACCCAAACTAAAAACTGAAGTTTTCTCTGAGCAAAACAAACGTCCTGGCTTTGAAGTAATCAAGACTTTGTTAATGTTCTGGTAGAGGTTAGTGGCTCGTCATTGCAACCATGATGGTTTCTCCCCATTAGCAGCCCTTGTGGTGTTCAGCTGTCATGTCTGGCTGCTGGAGAGCCTTACTCTCTCCCATTCCCAGTACCTCATGGACTGTTCTGCCTCTAATGAAAATTAATTCACCACTTTAAGAGTTTTCGATTTTTGAAGAAGGTTTATCTAGATTAACAGAGACTTTTGCTTGCACCCACATTGTACTGTGAAAGCAATCTTAGGAGGTTTTGTCTTCTTGCATGTCAAAACTGATGTTAAATTGGTGACTGTCCCTCTCTCTAAACCAACAACACTTCGGTTTCTTACAGTGTCCTGATGAGACTTTATTATACTGAGATGGCGGAAACGTGTCAACAAGTTTATTGAGGATATGTGATGACACTTCAAGTAAAGTAACAGGATATCATTAAAGGAAAGCAAGGAGAGGGTATATATCAACCGCCTGTCAAATAGATGTGTTTGTCAAGGTAAAGAAAGGAAGGGACTTGGATGTGTAAATGAAATTGTTCTCATATATTAAAATGTATGGATTTTTTTTAGCTTTAGTTGGTGTTAGTTACAATTATTTGTGACTTACTGGACATTTGGGGGATATTGAGAGGTGCAAGAAAGTGATTTTGTAAATGAAGGAAGAATGTTTGTAAAAATGCATTCTTTTTTGGTAGTAAGAGACAGACTAATGCAGCTACTCTTGAACAGTATTGACCCATTAACCCATGACCACAAATTGTGCACAAAGGGAGCAGCAGGTTTTTACACATAGGTTTAGATGGTTGTGAGTCCTGCAACTTAGTCTCTTCACCTGCTTCTCCCCGCCTAAGGAATCACACTTTGACAATTGTAACATATCAAATAAGTATGTCCATTTCAGCATCACATATTAACCCCTTCGCTGCTAGGCCTTTCCCCCCCCTGTGATAAGCTTTTTTTTGGCTATTTGAGGTAGTGCGCGCTTAGGCCCCTGTAACTTTTTGACCACATAAGGTATCCACACCAAATTTGTGTCCTTTTGTTCCAACATTATGGGGGCTCTAAAGTTACCCAGGATTTGTGGATTCCCCTGGAGGGGTCCCAGAAATTAGCCAAAATACATCAACTTTTAGTTTTTTGGGGGGGAAAATGGGAAAAACGGGCTGCAAATGAAAGCGTCTGGGTTTATCCCTGCAAATGGGATCTAAAAAGGGTTTGTGGGGTTGAAATCACCGTTTCCCCAGCTTTTAGGGAATGATAGACTTTTGTAAGAAAACCAAACATTTTTACACTGTTTTGGCATTTACCTGGGACATAGCCTATTTTTGCTATTTTTTGTGCTTTCAACCACCCTCCAGTTAATAGTAGAAATGGGTGTGAAAGCAATAATGGATCCTGGAAAGCTATACATTTTAGAAAAGTATACCAAATTCTGAATTCAGCAAGGGGTCATTTGTGTAGATCCATCAAGGTTTCTTTATAGAAACTAACAGTTAAATATAGGAAAAATTGAAAATTAGTTGAAGAAAACAGCCTTTTGTGTCAACGTTTTCACCTGTAACTTCTTCTAATTATGGCAGCTTTTTGAAAGCTATATACCGTTACATCCGCTGGACCTTACTGGTTGTGGGGATATATCGGACTTGTAGGTTCACCAAGAACCCGACGAACCCAGAGTAAAAAACTGAGCAGCAATTTGCAATGGCTTTTTATTATGTACCGGGTATATAGCAATTGTTGTGGGAACATTTATACAAGGAAAATCGGTATGAAAGACACCTATGTATTTCAGAAATGGTAAAAAATTATAGAGTTTAGAAACAGTAGATATTTGCACATTCTCTAAATTGGGAATGCTCATACTAGCATGAGAATTAGCAGTCATTTTTGAAAAATGGCGTTTTTTTTTACACAATGTCTTTCATTTGGAAGGCAGAAATGCAGCAAAAGTCAATACGTAATAACAGTTGCTTTACAAATCTGAATTATTCCAAATCTCTCAATAAAAATGGTACCTCACTTGTGTGGGTAGGCATAGTGTCCACAACAGGAAATGGCTCAAAACCCAACATGAACACTCCACATTTTCACAATAAAAACGTACCCTTTTTTTGTGAAGTGCCTAGCTGTAGTTTTGTAACCCTAGCTCTGCTGGCACCTAGGGAAATCTAGAAAACCTATATATTTTTGAAAACTAGACACCCAGGGGAATCCAGGATGGGGTGAGTTGACTGCCTCCCACCAGGCTCTGTTACCCAGAATCCCTTGCAAACCTAAACAATTGTAAAAAAAAACACTTTTCCCCACATTTCTGTGGTGGAAAGTTTTGGAATCTGCGTGGATTACAAAATTTCCACCCACCCACGTTCCCCAGTCTTCTGAGAACAATGGTACCTCACTTGTGTGGGTCAGCCTAGTGCCCCCAGCAAAAAACAGCGCAAAACGCAACATGGACACACCTCAATTTCGCAGTGAAAAATGACCCTTTTTTTGGCAAAGTGCCTAGCTGTAGTTTTTGAGCCCTAGCTCTGCCGGCACCTAGGGAAACCTAGCAAACCTATACATTTTTTAAAATTAGACACCCAGGGGAATCCAGGATGGGGTGACTTGACTGCCTGCCACCAGGTTCTGTTACCCAGAATCCCTTGCAAACCTAAAAAGTTGTAAAAAAGAACATATTTTCCCCACATTTCTGTGGTGGAAAGTTCTGGAATCTGCGTGGATCCCCAAATTTCCTCTTACCAAGCGTTTCCCCAGGTCTCCCGATCAAAATGGTACCTCACTTGTGTGGGTGCGTCAAGAACCCGCGAAACAGGCAAGAGCCCAAAATCTATTGAGGCGACATCAAAATTACCTATCACAAACCAACCTGGTTCTGCAAGGGGGGTCCCATAAGTTTTTGGTCCGGTGTTCGTCGCCCATCTAGGGAAACCTACCTAACCCACACATTTCTGGAAAGTAGACACCCGGGAAGTCCAGCGAGGTATGGCTTGCGTGGGTCCCCCATCATTCTCCTACCCAGAATCCCCTGCAAACCTCAACTTTCGCCCCAAAATTCACTTTTTTCTCAAATTTCTGTGTGGGAAAGTTCTGGAATCTGCGTGGATCCACAAATTTCCTCTCACCCAGCGTTCCTCCAGGTCTCCCGATAAAAATGGTACCTCACTTGTGTGGGTAGGCATAGTGGCTGCAACAGGAAATGGCCCAAATCATACTGTGGAGACTTCAAAAGTACCTATAGTAAAACTACCTGGTTTTGGGAGGGGGGGGGGGCACCTGAGATTTTGGCCCCGGGCTCGGCGGCCATCTTGGGAAAGTACCAAACCCAAACATTTTTGAAAACTAGACACCCGGGAGAGTCCAATGAGGTATGGCTTGCATGGATCCCCAAAGTTTTTCTACCCAGAATGCCATGCAAACCTCATTTAGCTGAAAAAACCCAAATTTTCCACATATTTTTGTGTGGAATCACTGTGCCGACACAAGTGTCCTACCACCCAGTGTTCCCCTTATTCTCCGGAGTAAAATAATACCTCACTTGTATGGGGGGGGGGCAAAGGCCTGTAGCTAGGAAGAGTCCAAAACATAGGGACTTAGATTATAGCACCGAAAATTCTAAGCGCTACATAAAAAATAAATACATTTTTAGCCAATTCTGCTTTGGACACCCACACAAGTGAGGTATCATTTTACTCGGAACACTAAGGGGAACGCTTTGGGGTTGGCCATTTGTGTCTGCACGGTGATTCCACACAAATATGCGGAAAATGTGTTTTGTTCAGCTAAATTTGAGGTTTGCATCGCATTCTGGGTAGGAAAACGTTGGGGGATCCACGCAAGTCATACCTCAGTGGACTCCCCCAGGTGTCTAGTTTTCAAAAATGTTTCAGTTTGGAACTTTCCCAAGATGGCCTCCGTGCCCAGGGCCAAAGTTTCAGGTGCCTCCCCCCCCCCGAAAACCAGGTAGTTTTGCTATAGGTAATTTTTAAGTCTCCACAATACGATTTGGGCCATTTCCTGTTGCAGCCACTATGCCTACCCACACAAGTGAGGTACCATTTTTATCGGGAGACCTGGGGGACGATGGGTGGGATGAAATTTGTGGATTCACGTAGATTTCAGAACTTTCCCATACAGAAATGTGAGAAAAAAGTGATTTTTTTTTTGGCTAAAATTGAAGTTTTCAGGGAAATCTGGGTAAGGGAACGTTGGGGGATCCACGCAAGCCATACCTCCCTGGAAGCTCCCAGTTGTCTAGTTTAGAGAAATGTGTGGGTTTGGTAGGCTTCCTTAGATGGCCGCCGAGCACGGGGCCAAAAACCCAGGTGACCCCGCTTGCAAAACCAGGTGGTTTTGAGATAGGCAATTTTGATATCGCCTCACTACGTTTTGGGGCCCTTGCATGTCGCGGGTACTAGGGCCTCCCGCACGAGTAAGGCACCATTTTTATCAGGAGACCCTGGGGGAACGCTGGGTGGTAGGAAATTTGTGTGAGCCCGGTGATGCCACAACTTTCCCACACAAAAATGTGTGAAAAAAGTGATTTTTTTTTAGCTAACATTGAGGTTTGCAGGGGATTCTGGGTAAGGAAACGTTGGGGGATCCACGTAAGCCATACCTCCCTGTAAGCCCCTGGGTGTCTAGTTTTCAGAAATGTGTGGGTTTGGTAGGTTTCCCTAGATGGCCGCCATGCATGGGGCCAAAAACCCAGGTGACCCCCCTCGCAAAACCAGGTCATTTTGAGATAATTAGTTTTTGATTTCTGCAGCGTGAAAATTATGGCACAATATTGCAAGGCAAACGTGACAGACATCTTGAGGTCTGCAGGACATTGTGGATAAAATAACTTGATGGGATTCACAAGAGAGACATCACCATGTACTCCCATGGGTTTACGACAATATCTACAGTTGGTAGGTTATTCTTAGATGGAATGTGCACCTTGGCAGAGAGACTAAAAAGAAAAAGATTCTTGCACAGCCATCTATTTCTCAAACACACACACGTACTGGTTGGATTTGGCACGAGGGCGAGTGATGGTTCAGTATATAAAATGTTATTAACAAGAGATATCACAAAAATGAAATGCACTGTCAATAATTAAATGGACAAAACAATTAATCAGTGACTCGCAGCTCGTGAGCTGTAAAGCCACGGCAAGGCACCAACCGCTTTACAGGCCATTCACACACCTTTCATACATGATACACACAAGACCATTCTCACCACCAGGCATGAAACCAACACATTACAACATTTACAAAAAGGGACAAGGTACAGCCTGCTTCAGGAGGGCAAAAAAGACTAATATTACTGCACAGCCATCTAATCCTCAAGCACACACACATACTGGTTGGCTTTGGCGCGAGGGTGAGTGATGGATCTGAAAGAAACACGTTAGTTAGATTCCTCACCTTAGAATATCCCCAGGCGTCAGACTGGATCCGGAAGATTTTTCGTCAGCAATACCCATTGCGCGACGCTAGGCGTCGTCTGCGGCTCCGCGTCCGTCGTCGGCGTCGTGCGCCGGAATGACGTCGTCGGAGTACTTAGACGCCGCCCTCGCGCGCTGACGTCAGTTCTTCTTTTTTCCGCGCCAGTAAGCGCAGATCCGGGAGAGCTACCCCTTTAGTCACTTTTTGACTAACTTTTTTCCATCCTTTTTGATCTTTTCTCGACTCCGGTGCCGGTAGGATGCCTGGTTTTAAAGCCTGTGCTGACTGCAACCGCTTGATGTCGGTTACGGACCATCACCGCCGGTGCCTTTACTGCTTGGGCCTCGACCACAACGCGGAGTCGTGTTCGGACTGCAAGGCCCTGACCTCGAAAGCTAGACGGGAGCGGTCCCGTAAGCTTCTCGAGCTTCGCCACTCAGCCGACGTCATCATCGATCGTCTGGCTCCAAGTCTTCGGGTAAGTCGAAGCACTCCAGGAAGTCCAAGAGGCGACACCGCTCTTCGGACTCCCCTCGCGCGACTCGGCTGAGGGTCAGGGTGGTTCCACCCCCGCGGCTCCAGCGGAGCCGCAGGCACCTCGCAAGTCCCCATACCCGCCGGTCCCTGGGACTGACGCGACGCCGGCGGAAGTCAGTGCCTTCCTCTCGGCCATGAGGAACTTGGCTCCGCCGTCGACGCCCGCTGGCGCGCCTTCGGGCCCCGCGGACCTGACTGGGCAACCTTGCCTGCCGGCGGCTGCGGCTTCGGTGCCGTCGATGGCTCCGGCCTCGACGCCGCAAGTGCCCGAGGGACCCGTTCCCGAGTCCCCGCCGACGCCGGTCGACCTCGTCACGCCTCCTCCGCCGGCGTCGACACCGGTGCCACCTCCGACGCCGGCTCTGCTCGGCGTCGATCCCCAGTTCAGCCCCGCTCCGGGCCCGGCGCCGTTACGGCGTCGATGGACGCCATGTTCGGCGCCGCTGGAGACACATTATGTCTATCGCCCGGCTCCGATCCTTCCTCCTGCATACCAGGAATCGGATGATGGGGGCGAATGGGAGGGATCCGAGGATCCTATGGCCGTTCAGGCTCAACTGTCACAGGACTGGGCAGATGAACTGGGGGAGGCCAGTGGTCTGGATACCTCTCCAGACACTGGATTAATCTCTCCTCCGACTGTGGCTTCGGAGGAGGGTGCTGCTTTCTCTGTGGTGCTGCGCAAGGCGGCCGCAGCCCTTGGGCTCGAGCTACCTGCCGTGGCTGTGAGGACTAACGTCCTCACTGAGGTGCTTCAGTCTGCAGCAAGCTCCACTGAGCCTCTGCTGCAATTCAATGAGGCCCTCATTGACGTTCTGCAGGGCACCTGGTCCAAGCCCTCCACAGTTCCTCCTGTGGACAGGAACGTCGCCAGGCGCCACCGCCCTGCTCCGGGCGACCCCAGTTTTCTATCCCAACACCCTACCCCCGAGAGCCTGGTTATCCAGGCCTCTACCTCCCAATCCTCCTTCCCGACCGCTCCGCCGGACCGGGATTCCAAGAGACTAGAACAGTTCGGCAAAAAGCTGTTCTCCTCCCTTAGTTTGGGCCTGCGGTCTTTGAACACCGCCTGTCTCTTGGACCGTTATTCCCACTCTCTGTGGGATACGGTGGAGGACGTGCTGTCCCTGTGTCCGGAGGAGGTCCAGACACGACTTACCCAGGCTCTGGCCGATGGGAGGGATGCAGCGCGACATGGTATCCGATGTGGGCTTGACACTACGGACTCGCTGGGTAGGGCGATTTCTACCACAGTGGCGCTTAGATGTCACGCCTGGCTGCGGTCCACGTCCTTTTCGGGCGATGTCCAGAGCACTCTCATGGACATGCCCTTTGCTGGCACTCGCCTTTTTGGCGAGAAAGCGGACAGTGCGCTGAATCGCTTTAAGGACTCCCGGGCTATGGCCAAGTCCTTGGGCCTCTCGGCCCCGCGGTCGCAAACTTCCGCCTTTTGCCCCTTTCGTGGCCAAGGAAGGGGTGCCTCCTCACGTACGCCTAGTCACCAGCCGCAGAACCAACCTGCGCATGGTCGCGGACGTGGTTTCCGCCGAGGCGGTTCTGGAGGACGACGCGGTCAGCCCACATCCACCCCGGCAGCATCCGCCTCAAAGCCTTCCTAGTCCGAGCTTTCAGGCCCATTCCACGCCAGTGGGCGGCAGAGTTCGCCATCACCTGCTCCACTGGCGGTCCATCACATCGGGCAGGTGGGTGCTGCAAATCGTCCGAAGGGGCTACTCCCTCCCCTTCGAGACGACCCCTCCAGCCATGCCACCGCAGCACCACCGTATCTCGGGGGATCATTTGAATCTTCTCCACGAGGAAGTTTCGGCCCTCTTGGCCAAGGGGGCCGTCGAGCGCGTTCCGCGCCCAGAAGTAGGTGGTGGTTGTTATTCCCACTACTTTCTGGTTCCCAGGAAGGGCAAAGGGGGCCTACGCCCTATCTTGGACCTCCGGAACATCAATGCCTTCCTCCGGAAGGAAAGGTTCAAGATGTTAACTTTGGCTCAGGTTCTAGCTGCCCTAGACCCTGGAGACTGGATCGTAGCGTTGGACTTGCAGGACGCATATTTCCACATCCCCGTCCTGCCGGCCCACCGGCGTTACCTGCGGTTCACGGTGGGTCAAGAGCACTTTCAGTTTACCGTGCTCCCCTTCGGCCTCACCAGTGCCCCTCGGGTGTTCACGAAAGTGATGGCGGTGGTCGCAGCTCATCTGCGCAGATCAGGGGTTCCAGTCTTCCCCTATCTCGACGACTGGTTGTTGAAGGCGGGCTCACCCCAGGCAGTCGTCTCCCACCTCCAGACTACGGCGGATCTCCTGCATTTGCTGGGATTTGCCATCAACGTGCCGAAGTCACACCTGAGTCCCTCTCAGAAGCTCCTCTTCATCGGAGCGGTTCTCGATTCGGCGCAGTTCCGGGTCTATCCGCCGGAACAGCGGGTCCGGGATATTCAGGCCCTGATTCCCATCTTTCGGCCTCTATCCTGGGTTTCGGTCAGGCTAGTGTTGCGGCTTCTGGGGCTGATGGCCTCCTGCATCCTACTAGTGCATCACGCCAGGCGGTGCATGCGGGCTCTGCAGTGGGACCTGAAGTTTCAGTGGGCCCAGCATCACGGCAACCTGTCCGACCATGTCTTGATCTCAGAGGGCACTGCACAGCAGTTGCAGTGGTGGCTTACGGACCGCGATTGGGTCAAGGGCAAGAGCCACTCCCTTCCCCAACCGGAGCATGCCATAGTGACGGATGCGTCCCTCCTGGGATGGGGTGGCCATATGGGAGAGGCGGAGATCAGAGGCCTCTGGTCTCCGGCGGAGTCTCGTCTCCACATCAACCTGTTGGAGTTGAGAGCGATCCGACTTGCACTGAAAGTCTGTCAGGGGAAGTGTCGTGCAGGTGTTCACGGACAACACCACCGCCATGTGGTATTGCAACAAACAGGGCGGGGTGGGGTCGTGGACCCTTTGTCAGGAGGCTCTGCGCCTCTGGACGTGGCTGGAACACCAGGGCGTCACCCTAGTGGTTCAACATCTGGCGGGCTCTCTGAACGCCAGAGCTGACGAACTCAGCCGCCGGTGCATGATGGATCACGAATGGCGTCTGAACTCCGAAGTGGTGCAAGGTCTCTTTCAGCAGTGGGGAGAGCCTTAGTTAGATCTATTCGCCACCGAAGAGAACGCGCAATGTCAGCAGTTCTGCGCGTTGGAATTTCCAAGGCGGCACTCGCTCGGCGACTCTTTTCGTCACAAGTGGAGTTGCGGTCTGTTGTACGCCTTTCCGCCTATACCACTTCTGCCCAGAGTGCTGAAGAAGATCAGGCACGACCGGGCCCAAGTCATCTTGGTGTCTCCGGATTGGGCACGAAGGTACTGGTATCCCGAGCTACTCAGTATGTTGACCGATCCTCCGATGCATCTGCCCCTTCGGGAGGATCTTCTGTCGCAGCAGCAGGGGACGGTCCTCCACCCGAACCTGTCCAGCCTCCACCTCCATGCGTGGAGATTGAGCGGCGGCAGTTGATGCCATTTGACTTGCCTCCTGAAGTCTGTGATATCATTCTGGCAGCCAGGCGTCCCTCCACAAAGACGGTATACGCCTGCCGGTGGAACAAATTTGTGGCATGGTACACAGCAAAGGCTGTGGATCCCCTTTCCGCCCCTCTTTCTGAGGTCCTACTGTTTCTTCTTTCTTTGGCCCGGCAGGGCTCTGCCCTGGGCACCCTGAAATGTTATCTTGCTGCCATCTCTGTCTTCTTGCGGCTTCCTGATCAGCCTTCTCTTTTCAAGTCCCCTGTAGTTACACGCTTTCTAAAAGGCATTACTCACACGTTCCCTCCTGTCCCTTTTGTAATGCCTCAGTGGGACTTGAATCTTGTTCTCACATTTCTAATGTGCGCTCCCTTTGAGCCTCTTCATAATTGTCCTCTTCGTCTGCTGACGCTTAAGACTGCTTTTCTGGTAGCCATCACCTCGGCTAGACGGGTGAGTGAGCTCCAGGCTTTATCTTCAAAGCCTCCTTTTCTCTCTGTTCATCCGGACAAGGTTGTCCTTCGGCCTCGTCCCTCCTTTCTTCTGAAAGTGGTGACTCCATTTCATCTTGGGCAGTCTGTCACCTTGCCCACCCTCTTTCTGCCTCCGCATCCTTCCAAAGAGGAAGAGAGGCTCCACCGTCTGGACCCAAAACGTGCGCTCTCCTTTTATCTGGACCGCACAAAGCAGTTCCGGGTGGACGACCAAATTTTCGTTGGATACGTGGGTGCTAAGAAGGGGAAAGCTGTGCACAAACGGACCATCTCTCGGTGGGTCGTTTTGTGCATCAAAATTTGTTACTCCTTGGCAAAAAAGGACCCTCCTGTTGGGCTGCGCGCCCATTCTACTCTGGCCACGGCGGCTACCACTGCTTTGGGACGGGGTGTCCCTTTGCAGGACATCTGTCAGGCGGCAACGTGGGCTTCGCTACACACGTTTGCCAGGCATTATTGCCTTGACAGCCAAGTCCGGAGGGATGGCTTCTTTGGCCGTTCTGTCCTCCAGGACTTTCTGGTGTGATCTTGGTTCGCAGACCCACCACCGGGGATGGTATTGCTTGGGTATCTATTCTAAGGTGAGGAATCTAACTAACGTGTTTCTTTCAGATGAACAAGTTACTTACCTTCGGTAACGATGTATCTGTAAGAAACATTAGTTAGTTAGATTCCTCACCGACCCACCCATCCTCCCCGTTCTGCGAACTGACATCTAGGGTTAAGATTATCCTTTTCAGGCCCCTAGATTTTATTTTTGGCACCAGTGTCGGTCTTTGCATGGCTCTGCGTTCCTGGCGCGGAAAGCTATGTACAAGAACTGACGTCAGCGCGCGAGGGCGGCGTCTAAGTACTCCGACGACGTCATTCCGGCGCACGACGCCGACGACGGACGCGGAGCCGCAGACGACGCCTAGCGACGCGCAAGGGGTATTGCTGACGAAAAATCTTCCGGATCCAGTCTGACGCCTGGGGATATTCTAAGGTGAGGAATCTAACTAACTAATGTTTCTTACAGATACATTGTTACCGAAGGTAAGTAACTTGTTCTTTAGTATGTACAATTGTATTAGCAAGTGATTTCACAAAAATGAAATGCACTGTTAATAGTTGAAAGGATGAGAAACTGAACCATTGACTCACAGCTCGTGAGCTGTAAAGCCACGACAAGGCACCAACCTCTTTACAGGCCATTCATACACCTTTCATACGTGTGACACATACAAAACCATTCACACTGCCAGCCGCGGTCCCATCACATTACAACACTCACACCAGCAGACCGCGCCATTCAAGGGCCCATCACTTTCACACGCCCACATTCCTGACACAGCAACCACACAAGCTGATGGATTGCGTGGAGTGGTGCTTAGCTAGCAGTGTGTGTAGTGACCAGCAGCAAGTCACTACTCACACACTGCCAGCCAAGCGCCAGTCCACGCACACCACCAGCCAAGCGCCAGTCCACGCACACTGCCAGCCAAGCGCCAGTCCATGCACACCGCCAGTCAAGCGCCAGTCCATGCACACCGCCAGCCAAGCGCCAGCCTACACACACTGCCATCACATTTAGGATTTTTTTATACAAAAAAGAAAACACAAACAAATTGCAAATAGATACAAATCTACTAACAGAAATCTGAAACTAAATACATTGCACTAATGCCAACCTTGAAACCAAATAAAAATGTTAAACAGTACAGGCCAGGCAGTTCACTTTACCACTCGTGGATGCTCCCAAAAATTCTTATGCGTGTGGTATGATGTAAAACAAGCAGACACACACCGTCCAGGGTTGGGACAGTCTGGGCAGTACATACGAGTCTCCTTCCGCACACCTCTTCGCCAACGGACTCTACATCTCCTAGTGGGAAAGTCTTTTGAGGTTGTGGGAGGAATGTATTCAGGAAAGTGCCGATCTTTCAATCTGGTACAAAAGGGGGTGGTGATGGACGGAGCATCAGAACCAATCAAACACTCGCACCCAGTCAAGGATCTGGGTTTGATCCATCACCGTTCTTTAGCCCACTCTGCCAACCAAGTTCAGACATGGCCATATGCAAATCAGTCTGACCCTGTGCCTCATGGGAACAGTCCAGCCTGATCTGCCAAGCCATGCCTTCCCTGGACCGGAAACAAGCTTCCTAGGACCGGTTTCTGGCATTTCAGCCGTCTTCAGCCAGGCATGCTTGAATCCAGTGGCAAAGTGAGCAAGGGACTCACGTCTGAGCATACCCTGCCAACTTATGGCGAACAAAGCGGTACAAAAGGGGGTGGTGATGGACGGAGCATCAGAACCAATCAAACACTCGCACCCAGTCAACAGACCTGGGTTTGATCCATCACCGTTCTTTAGCCCACTCTGCCACCCCAGTTCAGACATGGCCATATGCAAATCAGTCTGACCCTGTGCCTCATGGGAACAGTCCAGCCCGATCTGCCAAGCCATGCCTTCCCTGGACCGGAAACAAGCTTCCTAGGACCGGTTTCTGGCATTTCAGCCGTCCTCAGCCAGGCATGCTTGAATCCAGTGGCAAAGTGAGCAAGGGACTCACGTCTGAGCATACCCTGCCAACTTATGGCGAACAAAGCGGTACAAAAGGGGGTGGTGATGGACGGAGCATCAGAACCAATCAAACACTCGCACCCAGTCAACAGACCTGGGTTTGATCCATCACCGTTCTTTAGCCCACTCTGCCACCCCAGTTCAGACATGGCCATATGCAAATCAGTCTGACCCTGTGCCTCATGGGAACAGTCCAGCCCGATCTGCCAAGCCATGCCTTCCCTGGACCGGAAACAAGCTTCCTAGGACCGGTTTCTGGCATTTCAGCCGTCTTCAGCCAGGCATGCTTGAATCCAGTGGCAAAGTGAGCAAGGGACTCACGTCTGAGCATACCCTGCCAACTTATGGCGAACAAAGCGGTACAAAAGGGGGTGGTGATGGACGGAGCATCAGAACCAATCAAACAGTCACACCCAGTCAACAGACCTGGGTTTGATCCATCACCGTTCTTTAGCCCACTCTGCCACCCCAGTTCAGACATGGCCATATGCAAATCAGTCTGACCCTGTGCCTCATGGGAACAGTCCAGCCCGAACTGCCAAGCCATGTCTTCCCTGGACCGGAAACAAGCTTCCTAGGACCAGTTTCTGGCATTTCAGCCATCTTCAGCCAGGCTTGCTTGAATCCAGTGGCAAAGTGAGCAAGGGACTCACGTCTGAGCATACCCTGCCAACTTATGGCGAACAAAGCAAAAACCAAAGGTAATGATGGACGGAGTGTTGAACATTGCAAGCACTCACCCCTAGTCAAATGATCTGGGTTTAATCCATCACCGTTCTTTAGCCCACTCTGCCACCCCAGTTCAGACATGGCCATATGCAAATCAGTCTGACCTTGTGCCTCATGGGAACAGTCCAGCCCGAACTGCCAAGCCATGTCTTCCCTGGACCGGAAACAAGCTTCCTAGGACCAGTTTCTGGCATTTCAGCCATCTTCAGCCAGGCTTGCTTGAATCCAGTGGCAAAGTGAGCAAGGGACTCACGTCTGTTCCGAGGGCTAGAAAAGCCAAAGGGGCGACCACTCTTTCGGCGTTTGTGCCTACATTCTCCACCACTCTAGGAACACTTGCCTCTTCCACTAGAACAAGGCTGCCTCTTACAGACTCCTGAAACTTAGCAAAAGTCATCTTTGACTCAGGACAAGAATCCTTGAACACAACAAAAGCATTAAAGGTTGCTAAGTGGAAAAGATGGATAGCCAACTTCTTATACCAAATGTAAGCCTTACGAAGAGCAGTGTAAGGTTCCAACCTCTGATCTACTCTGTCAACACCACCCATGTGCCTATTATAGTCTAAAATGCACACAGGTTTGCGCGCTTCAGCGACCTGACCCCAAACAGTCACAGGTGCAGTACTTTCATCATGGATGGTAGTCAGCATGTAGACATCTCTCCTGTCTGAAAACTTCACAGCAAGAAGCTCCTGGCAACGCAACGCACTGCACTGTCCCCGCACAAGCTTTTGACAAACAAGTTCTTTCGGGAAACCTTTATGGTTAGAGCTGATTGTGCCACAAGCAACAGTGCCCACTTTGGCCAATTCCCTGAACAACCGCACACCAGTGTAGAAGTTATCTACATATAAGTGGTGGCCTTTGTTAAATAATCCTCTACCAAGTTCCCACACAAATTTCTCAGTCACTCCAAAAGTGGACAGACAACCAGGGGGGTTAATGCTGGAGTCCTTACCGGTGTACACCCTGAAATTAGAGACATATCCAGTCCTACTGTCACACAGCATATACAGCTCAATTCCATAGCGTGTCTTCTTACTAGGAATGTATTGCCTAAAAACCAAGCGGCCCTTGAACAACACCAAAGACTCATCCACTGCTATTTCTTTTCCTGGAGCATAGATCTCAGAAAATCGATCAACAAAGTGATCAAGGGCAGGCCGAATCTTAAAAAGACGGTCACAATCCAGGTGATCTCGTGGCAACGCTAAACCATTATCGACAAAATGCAGCATCCGAAGCAGAAGCAAATACCTATCACGACTCATGACTGCCGGAAATATAGCCGTTGCCATCAAGGGACTAGTAGACCAATATGAAGACATTGAAGGCTTCCTTAGCAAGCCCATCAAAAAATTTAATCCCAAGAACTTCTTCATCTCTTCAAGATTTGTGGGAGTCCACCGGGTAGCTCTAGAATGGGGCTTAAGGCTGGCACTGTTGTCCCTCAAAAACTGTTCGGCATACAAATTCGTCTGCTCAACAATCTCTGCCAAAAACACATCGTCCATAAAGAACTGAAAAAAATGTATTGGCAAAAGGTTTTCAGTGTTTACTCTACACCCTGGAACACCAGTAAAGTCTGGCAATGCTGGCTGCACCATGCCAGGGGCCTAAGAGGTCAGCACTTTCAACGGGAAGCCTTGCAGCCCCAGCCTGCAGCCCAGATGCCTCTTGCCGCACTACACCAACGGGAAGCCTTGCAGCCGCAGGCTGCAGCCCAGATGCCTCTTGCCGCACTATCTGCACATCAATGTCCTCCTCTAACACAGGCGCTTCATCCGCACTGAGAGAAGCTTCAGCATCCGATGATTCCATGTGGAGAGAACTCACTGCCTGAATCATCCCCTCCCATCTCTACCTCAGAATTAGTCAGTCTCTGAACCATGGTCAGAGGAAGACTCAAAAAGCATACCAACAACCTGCTGAGCAGTAATCCTGCGGCTAGCCATTATCCTTACTTAGGGCCATATGTAGGTACCTAAATACCGGGCGGTAACGGCCGAAAATCGGTAAATATCCCATTACCGACCGGTATTTAGGCAATTGAGATGTAGGTGGCTGGATTTCAGGATTCGGTAATTTACCGAATCGGAATTTTAAGAAATCTGTAAAATACTGGTTCAGTAAATTACCGAATCCTGAAATCCTATGTAGGGGGCACTCAAGTGAGTGCATTTGTGGTTTCTGGATTCGTTATGTACTACCAACTACAAGTTGATGGTAAATAACGAATACCTTTTAAAAAGCAATTTGGTGCTTTTTAGGTCTCGCTGAGCCCCAGCGCTTGCGCTGGCTCAGAGACATTTTGTAGTTGGGATTTTTAAAGTGCTGCCTGTGGCCTAAAGCTTGAGTGCACGCGAGCGTGCATGCGCGCAGCCGCCAATCACTGCTGCGCGCGCACCACAGCGCGTCCCGTCCTAGCGATCGCGATCACTTTCGCTTTGATCGCGATCGCTATTACTTTAGCTTTCACGGCCGCGTGGCCGTTACTTTCACGGCCGCGCGGCCAATGCTTGTTGTACTATTGTCTTTCAGATGAACCTGGTTTTCCTTCGCTATGGCTGGCCACACGCCTAACAATAGTGTTGTGCCCCGTTTCCTGCCGGTAAAAATGATCCTCGGTGCCTCCTACCACGGAGGTTGCATTCTCCCAGTCACCGCTATCTGCTCTCGGAGCAAGAAGTCGGCGCCACGCTCAATACCTCTCAAATCACCTATAGTCGGATACAACGTAAGCGCCCGTATGTGGCTTCACAGCGGCGTGCTGCACTCAGTAAAAGTGAACAATAAACAAATGTCAGTAAGTAACTCGACGATGCCTGCGGAGGTGCCCCTCGGCAGCTTCCCGTAAGAACGAGTTTTTAAAACAGTTTCCACTAGACGGCGCTAGGTTCCCATATGTTACGAACAGGAAACAGCAGAACACAGAGGCGCAGTAATAAGCCCTGCGTCAATGGCTCACTTGGGATGGCGTATGTTACAATAAACACAGGAACGGGTTAGCGCCCCATTGTTCAGTTCCACTAATTATTTAACATTGTTTTCTTTTCGCCCCGTTGTCTCCGTGTCTTGGGCGATGAGTTTGCATGCGGTAGGCTAACGAGAATTACCCAGGAAGGAATGCTACCGGTATACATCACCAAATAGAGTTACACACATTTAACAGTTAAGTTACCACTTGGATATGTAGCATAGCAGTCACTGTGAATCCTCGCACGCAGCAGGTAAGAGGCTGGGTGGGAATGAAGGGCAGGATGTTCAGTAAAATACCTGCCCACACTGTACGCCATGGGCCCAACAACTGTAGCATTAGTGAAAAAAACATTTACAGAGGCCAATGCACCTTTGAAGACCTCAATTACACTGTTGGGAATATTTCACTTATATAGTATATTTTTGTTTATTATAGCAGATTGAGCCAGGACATAATGGAACAAGTTTACCAACATCCTTGATCCAGAAGAAAACACCTCAGACTTAACTGCTGTAACTCCCCATAGCAATTTGGTTCCAATTACGCAAAATCTTAATAGTTCTCGGAAAGGCCCAGTTTATTAAACATGGAAATGTGAAATTGTTCCGATGTCAAATGTACACATTCTCGCTCAAAAAGAGGAATGGATGGATCTTGGAAAAAAAGCTGGCAGGCTTAACACGGTTTTAAACAAAATGTATAACCTCATTGTTTTAATATACTTTGGGTTTGCCTGCAACAGGGCCTTGACAAAATTCTTAAGGAGGATCAAGTCTCCTGTCTTCATGTTGAAGGGTGATTTTATGAGCATGCCTAACTAAATTCTAATTTCAACTGACAGTTTGAGCTACCTCCGGAGAGACAATATGTTTTAACTATTTCACAAGCCTTACAGACACGGCGAACAAAGAAAACCTTCTCTTTTCAAGCTCCGGCAGAAAAAGCACACAGATGTCTGTTAACTGTAGTGACGAGCCGGTCTGGCCCAGCCTCTGAGGGGCCTGCACAACATACCACATCAAGGGAGATTTTGGTTGAAACGAGATACGAAATAACTCCCAAGGGAAGCATTCCTTTCACACCTTTCTTCAAATGTGGGCCACACTTAATCTTCCACTCCCCGAGTCAGAGGAAGAAACAGACACAGGCATTCGTTGACCGAGTCATATCGCCATTTTCCAGGTCATCCTTTGTGAGCGGAAGTAGTATGCGTTATTCGCCGTGGTCACCTCAGGACTCTTAGCCTAGTGACCCTCTCCATTTCAATCCTACTTATGAGTGGATCGGAGCACGTAAAACATAGTGAACAATTTTAAATGTCCAAAATCAGACGTGGTCTCCGGCCGCACTTCAAGTATCCACTCACCCTTAGAAGTCATTCATTCTTTCAGCTTTAGTTCCTTTCTTCGGCTAATATCAAGCCCATGGGTTAGAGAGAATGTATGACAGGCAAGATGTTTACAAGGAAGGGAGTCAAATCAAGAGTAGCAACAAAGCCACCACGATGAGTAACTTGTACTCCTACGTCATCCGCCACCATTCCTCTTATGCGTGGGAAGGTTTCCAAGCACAATGTAGGAAAGAAGGGGGCAGGGGGGAAACAGTCCTAAGACTTCAGCAATCGCTGTTAATCATACAATTGTCGAAATCCGCATTGTGTCCCTAAATTTGGATCCAACATATGTTTCAAGAAGCATGCGGACACAGCAGATTACCTCCTGCCAGAAAACCTAGCACTTCTTAAATAGAGAGAAGGGAGATTGGAGAACATGAGATAACATGTGCCTCAAGCGGGTAATAAAACACTGGAGATAGTGTAAAATAGACTTTGCTTCATGAAAAATTAAAGGCACAAATAATCCCAATTAAAACAAGGGCTGACGAGAAACAAAATGCTCATTCGAGCAGTTCATAATTACATATAAAACACCGAGGGATTTCTATAGGCTGCTGAATCATTAGATGGACACAGGAAGTTTAGGGTGAATACCTCAGCAGAGGATTGGACCGATGCGCTGGAGGTCTCAAGACGTGCCCGAATTAGAGAAACTGAAAACAAACGTTGTACGGCTGGTATTTAGCCATGAACAAAATACATATGCTGATTCTCCAAATAAATGTTGGCTTCCTACAGTATAGTCGCTGCTCTGCACCTGGGCTTGCTGGGTAATTCGGGGTTCCCTGAAGGAAGCCCTAGTGGCCATGAAACATAAAATGTGTTTCCTAAATGGTGCTATTTTTGTTCATGCAGTTATTCTGGCTGTACACTCTTGACGCTTCCTAAATCAATAAATGTCCTGTTGCTCCCATACCGACCTAGAATCTGCTTCTCATCTTAGTCTTTACCGTAGGCTTAACAAAGGCAGACCAATAGGCTTTGTCAATGATTGCTTTAAGCTCTGGTTCGCCAACCTTATCTTTGTCTCTGACCTGCATCTTGTCTGAACCCTAAATCAATAAAGTGGCTTCGAGTTGATTCCTCAACAGAAATGCCACAAAATTGGGGATGCGGGCTACATTACAACCCTTCCCAGGCTCCATAACATTCATAATAATGGAAGCGCCGGACACATTAGAGAAAATTACACCTGATGCCAAAGACCTTGTCTCCTAAAGTTGGATTAAGCATACCGCTCAACCTGTCCATTCAAACACTGATAGCCCCTATATATACAGATTGTAACCAAATGCTGTAGAAGTGCTTTCTCCATGGGAAAAAATATTTACCAGCACAGAAAAGAAGCATTTGCAATGCAATTGTTCTCGCATTTACAAGAGTTTGAACTATTGGCTTTGTAAATGACAATGCCTTTTATTTATGTGTTTTGAAACCCTGCAAGCGGTGCGTAAACACGCACTGTGTACTTATAGTCCTTGCTTACGAGAAGCAAGGCTGGCAGTAAAAGAGTCGTAGTTACTGCCAGCTTTCCTACTCATAACCAACGACTAAGTACAAAGTGTGTGTTAACGCACCTTTTGCAGGTTTTTAAAACCGATAAATAAAAGGCATTGTCATTTACAATGCCAATACTTCAAACTCTTGCAAATGCGAGACCTATTGCATTGCAAATGCTTGTTTAAAAGTGCCATGTGGCAGTCATACATGCCCTTAGGGCATGTATGTGCGCCACATGTGCACACATGCACGATTCAGGGATGCAACAGGGTGTCAATGTGACACCCTGCCACCCATGAATATGCTCCCCCTATTACCGATTCGGTATTTACCGAATCGGTAATAGTGAATGGCTTCCCATTCATTCCTATGGGCCTCCAGGCCCATAGGAATGAATGGGAAGGGATGCATTATTACAGATTCGGTAAATACCGAATCAGTAATACCGAATATTACCGATTCGGTAATAATTACTGAATGTTTACCTACATTCTATTTACCGATTCATAAATACCGAATCTGTAAAATTCGGTATTTATGAATCGGTAAATATAAATTATCTACATTTGGCCCTAAGAGAGGAGACTGCACAAACAAGTCAACAACAACCAACACTGTGCAAAGTAAGAAGTAAACAAAGTGTTGCCTTAGCACAAAGATCTATATACTCAAAAACAATATAACTCTTACCAAAGATAGCTACACTCACCAGCACCTACTCTGCAGAGACACAGCAAAAAGCAACGATATACCCCACTAGAAAGAAAAAACCCAACCAATTACTCATAAGACAACAAAGTACACATCAAGCACTAATGCAAAAAGATTTTGACACTCAAAACACAGAAGCCAAACATACTGCTATTACTACACCATTTGCAAAAAACACATTCATGTAGGGACAGGCCCAGAAGTTTACTGAAGAGGTGGTGCCTGGGATCAAAAAATTATACCTGGTGCTCTTAGGCTAGAAGGTGGGAGAAACTTCTAGAGGTTTCTCTTTGAAGTCCACAGGAATCCTGCCTTCACCATTCTGGCTCCAGTCTAACTACAGGGGATATGCAGCCCTTTGTGTGGAGGCAGGGCACAGCCTATTGAAGTGTAGATAGGACTGTGCCCAGCTCCGTGCTCTCATCCTGCCATTGATTGGCCCATCTAGGCACACCTAAGCTCTCTATTGTGTGTGGCTATCTAGGAGAAATACACAAAGACTAACTGAGCTATACCCAGTCACATGACACGGGGACAGGCTATAAGCACCACATGTCAAAGGCAGGAAAATGCCAACTTTCTAGAACTACAAAAAAGTGAAGAAATCTAGCTGGCTATTTAATTTTGCTATCAACTATTCAGCAGACTCAGACCAAAATCCCAGATAAGATGGTCAACATCATTTAATTATTCCTTATTGAAAAATTATTATACAGGTTTGTTAGAAGTACTCCTGATGGAGATGGGCACCACTTCACAGTGTAAGAATTAGATTACAAAAGTGAACAAAAAAATAAATGAAACACAACACATTGGTGATTTCACAAAGAAAAACTACACAGTACAAAATCAAGTGAAGACACAACATACATATATCAATTGAAACTATTACCAGTCAAGGAAAAAAGGCAATACAGTACCCCGTATAAAGAGAAGGAGAATAATGGCTCCAAGATGTATATTCCCCTTTGCATCAAAACTAATTACCCCCATTGGATGGTATCCCAAATTTGTACCATTTAAATAAGTTTCACTGGTTATATGGGGTACCGTATTGCCTTTTTTGGTATAACTTTCAAAAACTGGCATTTTAAAAATATTAATTTAAAAATCAGACATTATCATAAGAGAGGATTTTCATTATGATTCCAAAGACAACAAACATGATCTGGTCACCTGCTCCCATTTGGAAATTACAGCTTATTGAATGTAACACAGTTACTCCAATGTTATACAATGGGAGAGGTAGGCCTTGCAGTAGTTAAAAACAAGTGTAAGTGTTTTTCACTACCTGGACATGCAAAACTTAAAATTAAATGTCCTACTTTTAAATACACTGTGCCCTGCCCTCTGTGCTGTCCCGGGCCTGCCCTTGAGGGTGACTTGTATTTAATAAAAAGGAAGGTTTTGGGCCTGGCCAAAGGTTTGTTTTGCCAGGATTGAAACGACATTTTAAAACAGCACACCAAGGCTGCAATGTCAGGCTTGAATTAAAACGTGTTTAATGGGTACTCAAGTGGGTGGCACAGTCAGTGCTGCAGGCCCACAAGGAGCATTTAATTTGCAGGTCCTGGGTACATGTAGCACCACTTTACTAAAGAGGTTCAACTAAATTAAATAGGCCAACTGGGGATAAGCCAATGTTACCATGTTTTAATGAGGGAGAACATGCCCTTTAGCACTGGTTAGCAGTGGTAAAGTGTGCAAAGTCCTAAGTCCAGCAAAAACGAAATCAGCAAAAATGGAGGAGGAAGGCTAAAGGTTTGGGGGAAGACCACCATAAGGCTGATGGGTCTAACAATGTGTAGTTCTTATGTGTAATTATTGCCGTGAAATATCCTGACTGTTCTGTCTCTTCCTGCTTTAACAGTTCTAAAGAGAGGCCCGCTCCTCCATCGGTGTGGACAGGGTATACAAGGAAGCGCTGCTGGAGATTTAAAGGGCGGTGAAGTGCTGCCACCTTGTGACGAAGACTGGATCTGGTACCACAACAAGTGGTACTATTTTTCTGTAAAACAAGGAAACTGGACTGAGGCCGAAGACTCCTGCGCGGCCCTGAACGCCTCCCTGGCTCTGATTGATTCTCAAAAGGAGCTGGTAAGAGCTGTGCCAGTTTGTCATTCTCCTATTCATGTGAGCTATTGATGGGGATTTTAGCATGAATAAATGTTTGTGCACACATAGCGGTATTGGCGAGTGAATTATTTACTGTGCATTGACCTGTTTAATTGGCTGTAGCTCACAAAGGCTGCATTGCAAGATGGGTCATATTTCACTGCCAGGTCGTCTTTCCCTTTGCTTGAGAAACGCTGTAGCAGCCGCTTCGAATGATGCATCGTTTGCTTTCTCTTTCCCTTGTGAATGTTTATTTTACACAATTCCTAAAGTATGGGTTAATGTGCACCTGTCGAAGTACAGTTTGAGCCAAATGTATCTCATGTTGCAGACCGCTGAAGTCCAAGGACAGTTAGAAAGCTGGCATTGTGTTTATGCTGATGAAAATATTGTATCTTTCTGTTCCTCACCCAATTGGTTCCTCTTTTGGGAATCATATGTAGGGGTAGTAAAATGTTATACAAGACTGATTTTAAACTAATACAATGTACACCTACAGTGGAAGATGCAAGAGATGCCCTTTGCTTCTAGTTAGAAAAAGCTGTTCCTCTGTGCCCTCTTTGACCGCCGTGCTGGCATTCAAGTCTGTGCATTGGCACCATGTGTAGCAGGCCCCAGTGCAGGTGCTCTGACACTTAAAAATATGTCAAGTTGGTAAAATCCTAATTGGCAAAATTTGAATTACTTATAACTCCCTAGTACCTGGGGCCTGTAATTTTAAGGTCACTTGGATTGCAGCGCTTCTTGTGCCACCATTAAAAGTGACAAGGTAAAATATGAGCTCCGGTCTGCAACTGTCACAATAACTCTTGGCAGGGGTAAAACCTTCCTTTGAATACGTATGTCACTGCCAAGGTAGACCTTAAATGCCCATAGGGTAGAGTGCATGGTATATAAAAGTAGGGCATTTATATTCAATGTTTGATATGCCCTGGCACTGAAAAATCTCTAAAGTTGTTTTTCACTGTGGCAAGGCTGTATTTTCCATAGGAAAGCACTAGTTTACTGTATTACATTCAGTAAAGGCTGTTCCTTATTATCAATAGCTAAATAATTAATTCAACGGCGTATTGTACAAATTTAACAAAATCCCACCTAATTGTAGTCAAATTTTGTCTAACTATTAAAGAAAATGTGACTTTAGGCTTCTGGAGGTCTTTCTGATTAAGTATTCAACTGTCACCTGGCAGCCTGATCGATCGCCTGCAAGGAGATCTGAACGGTTCCCAGGAAAGAGAACAAAGGGGCCTTGGGTGGGGGAGGCACAACATCCCTTGTCAGGATGACTTGTGGGTCTGTGCTCCCAGAACTGGTTACACTTCAAAGAAGCCTACTGTACCTGGCACGAGGCTTGCCCCTCCCTTTTGTCTCTTTGTTCAGCCAGTCTCCAATACCAGTGGGAGGGGGAGCTACTCAAGAACTGGTTTAGAAAGATATGGGAGCAGGGTTTGCCCATTTCCCTAGGCACACATCTGAGTAGGTCAGGAAGCTCTTCCAAGGGGAAGAAATGTTCTGCCATGTTGGATTTAGCAGGAGCAGCGCAGTGTGGGAATGTTTGCTGCTAGGCAAATAGGAACTGTTGGGAAAGTGGGTAGGGTTACCCATGGAACCTTTTCTCTGATGGTCAGGGAAAGGCCAGGAGTCACCTCCCACCCACAAGCTAGTGCCAGGCATGCATGTAGCACCGCTGGGTTACCTTCCTTTTTCAGAACACTACAGGACCCTTGAAAGACATAAGGGCTGCACCTGCCGTTGAGACCCATGAGGAGAACCCAAAGGGCAGGACCTGCTCCCACTTGTACACAGAACAAAGGAGTGAACTCCAATGATCATTTGGATGACCTCTAGGCAAGAAGCCTATTTTCCTGGAAGATCCCTACTGACCAGTTCCAATTGGACCTGCCCTGGACAATCCTGGCGGCTTCTGTGAAGTGAGGCCTGATCCCCAGATGTGTTTGTGTGATCCTGAAAACCTTGATTAGTGTTTGTGTGCCCCTCCTGCCTAATCCTAATAGTTGGGACTTAAAACAAATTCCAGAACTTTTGCCTGGAGAACTATTGCTCACTTGCCAGTCAATCCACCGAGGGTTCATCACCTGTGGTTCTGACTTTGTCGCAGCTGCCCCTTCGGTCTTTTCTGCAGCAGCAACTCCGTTTCAGTGGCCCAAGGCTGACCAGCATCTGATGACATCAAAACCTTTTCAGCCACAGCCTGCAGCCTTGCCTGGCTAAGGGAAATTTGACTTACAGAAAACAGTCTAAGTTCGATATAAAAATGTTCACTGGGCCCAGCGCAGAGCAGCATCCAATCGATCCAAGTCTTCCGGGATGCAAACTTTGGCCTTTTCCCACTCTGAGCTCTTCCTACCTTCTTCAACTGATTCACCGAGACCTCATCCTTCATCAGCCTGTCATCAATGAGTCCGTCTTCGGATCCAGTCTCTAGCCTTGCCCTCCTGAGGACTCTGCCGCCTTTAAACTTTTCTAAGGGTGAAGGTAACTCTTTAATCGGGGATCCATGTATCTGACCGGCGCTCCATAGCGGTAAGCCTTAAAACTTACCTTTCTCCTAGTCTAAGGCAACCACAAAACCTTTCAATTGTCATATCTTTACATTACCTTATTGGATTTTTGTCATTTAAGTCACTTTTTGATCATTAAAATATTCTCTGTATTTATAAATTGGAATGGAATATTCATTGTGTTGTGTTTTTACTTTTAAGCTGTTTTTGTAATTCTAAATGCTATACACATTTTCTTAAGTTAAGCCTGTTTGCTCTGTGCCATTGCTAGTGCTACCAGGGGTGGAGCTCAGGTTTAAGTTATTGAACCCTTTACTCGACCTAGCAATAATAGTGTATTGCAAGTCATCCTGTACCCTGGGCACCCCCTAATGTTTTTGCTGATTGGTACTGGTAAAAACTGACTCTGACTAACCCTGGGCTCTGCCTATTTGGGCCCCTAGAGTGAAAGAGGCTCTTAGAATACAGTTAAAATACCTACATACACAAGGGAACACTATGGGTTTAGGGTACCCTATGATTGACTTGACCTCCACTATAATGGCCCTAGTACATCATAGCAAAAACAACAGATGATGGACAGAATGCTGAGCCAATCAAACATTCACCCCCAGTCACAGATCTGGGTTAAATCCATAATTTTTTTGCACACCACACCATTCCAGTTTAGACCCAGCCATATGCAAATCAGTCTTGACCCTGCTCCCTATGGGAACAGTCCAGCCCGAACTGCCAGGCCAGGTCCTCCCTGGACCCGAAACAAGCATCCTAGGACCGGTTTTGGGGTTTCACCCCTCTTCAGCTAGGATAGCTTGAATCTGGTGGTGTGGTGAGCACGGGACCCACGTCTGGGTATACCCTTCCCACTTAGGGTGACAAATGCAAAAACAACAGATGATGGACGGAATGCTGAGCCAATCAAATATTCACCCCCAGTCACAGATCTTGGTTAAATCCATCGTTTTTTTGCACACAATTCCAGTTTAGACCCAGCCATATGCAAATCAGTCTTGACCTTGCTCCCTATGGGAACAGTCCAGCCCAAAATGCCAGGCCAGGTCCTCCCTGGACCCGAAACAAGCATCCTAGGACCGGTTTCGGGGTTTCACCCATCTTCAGCCAGGAAAGCTTGAATCTGGTGGTGTGGTGAGCATGGGACCCATGTCTGGGCCTTTTCTCTCCCATTTACGGATTGACAAATGCAAAAACAGATACTGGACAGAATGCTGAGCCAATCAAACATTCACCCCCAGTCACAGATCTGGGTAAAATCCATCATTTCTTTTGCACAAAACACCATTCCAGTTTACACCCAGCCATATGCAAATCAGTCTTGACCCTGCTCCCTATAGGAACAGTCCAGCCTGAACTGCCAGGCCAGGTCCTCCCTGGACCAGAAACAAGCATCCCAGGACCAGTTGCTGGGTTTCACCCCTCTTCAGCCAGGATACCTTGAATCTGGTTGTATGGGGAGCACGGGACCGACGTCTGGGTTATACCCTTCTTACTTAGGGCGACAAATGCAAAAACAGATGATGGACGGAATGCTGAGCCAATCAAACATTCACCCCCTGTAACAGATCTGGGTTAAATCCATTGTTTTTTTTGCACACCACACCATTCTAGTTTAGACCCGGCCATATGCAAATCAGTCTTGATCCTGCTCCCTATAGGAACAGTCCAGCCCGAACTGCCAGGCCAGGTCCTCCCTGGACCAGAAACAAGCATCCCAGGACCAGTTGCTGGTTTTCACCCCTCTTCAGCCAGGATAGCTTGAATCTGGTGGTGTGGTGAGCACGAGACCCACGTCTGGGCATACCCTTCCCACTTAGGGCGACAAATGCAAAAACAACAGATGATGGACGGAATGCTAAGCCAATCAAACATTCACCCCCAGTCACAGATCTGGGTTAAAACCATCGTTTTTTTGCAAACCACACCATTCCAGTTTAGACCCAACCATATGCAAATCAGTCTTGCCCCTGCTCCCTATAGGAACAGTCCAGCCTGAACTGCCAGGCCAGGTCCTCCCTGGACCAGAAACAAGCATCCTTGTCCCATGATGCTTGTATCCAGTCCATGGAAGACATGGCTTGGCAGTTCGGGCTGAACTGTTCCCATGAAGCACAGGGTGAGACTGATTTGCATATGGGGATGTCCGAACTGGGGTGGTGCAGTGAGCTAAAGAATGATGATGGATTAAACCCAGATCAGTTGACTGGGGGTGAGTGCTTGCAATGTTCAACACTCCGTCCATCATCCCCTTTGGTTTTGCTTTGTTCGCCCTGAGTTGGCAGGGTATGCCCAGACGTGGGTCCCTTGCTCACTTTGCCACTGGATTCAAGATAGCCTGGCTGATGACAGCTGATTAGCCAGAAACCGGTCCCAGGATGCTTGTTTCCGGTCCAGGGAAGACATGGCATGACACTTCGGGCTGGACTGTTCCCATGAGGCACAGGGTCATACTGATTTGCATATGGCCATGTCTGAACTGAGGTGGCAGAGTGAGCTAAAGAATGATGATGGATTAAACCCAAATCAGTTGACTGGGAGTGAGTGCTTGCAATGTTCAACACTCTGTCCTTCATCCCCTTTGGTTTTGCTAGTACATAATAGGGCATGGGGATTGAAACTAACTTTAAGTCCCTAGTATATATTAGGGTATGGCAGTTTAGAGGCCAGCATCCCTTTCTGCACTTGCATGTGTACACTGCTGAAGCCTGATGTCAGTTTAAAAGCAGCTGGGTTGCAGGACTGCTTTTAAAATGCAAATTGTGTCTAAACTCGACTTTGGTGTTTAGGGCATTTACAAATGGATTAACTATAATGTTTGGGCATATTGGGTACCCCCAGGGTTTCCCCTAGGTGTCCTGGGGGGCAGGTTTTTATAAGGAGGACCCTTATAAAATCAGTTTTATATGCCCTGGGTTGAGTGAAATTGCACATTTTACTCCCCACATTGTGAGAAACGGCTTCACAAAATCGACTTGTGCTAGGAGCACTGTCCAGTGAGGATCTGCAATATGTTTACATATTCAGAACCCCCTAAAGTTTCCACTGGGTGTTCTAGGGGTGGGGGTCCTATAGATATGGGCAGGGCACTTATAAAAGATGTTTTTATAAGCCCTGGTGTTGGAAAATGTCTCATGTCATTTTTCCAATTGCATATTCCCTGCCACATAGGTTAACATGGCAAGAAGTTATTAACTAATCCTTCCTGCTAGGAAAATCCTGAAAATGTCATTCAAAGACTTCCTCGAATGGTATTGATAAATCCAACAATATGGTATTGTTGAATTTCTCCTCAAGTGTACAGGCAAGAAGTTATAAGACTTTCTTGTCTGTACGCCAAAATTCAGCCTTCCAGTGGTCTCTCCAGCTTGGTCAGAGTTAAGTGGATTAGCCATGCTCCTTTGATAAGATGATAAATAGCCCCTGGAGTTAGAAAGCTCTTCTGGGAGGGCAGGGTTCTGCTACATAAAAATGCCAGTGCAGGAGGAGGGGTTGTAAACAATATCCTTCGATGGAAGGAGGAGGCAGGCAGAAGAAACCCGTTTCATTTACACCTATTCTCTTTGAACCTAGCCAGATGGTAGGATTAAGGAAGGAATGAGTAGGTGCATGGGGGAGAGACTAGAGAGTTGAGCCATCCTGGAGGTGTGTTCAGCTATCTCTTCTCTTCCTGCTGGAAAATCAGCCATGATCAATTTTAGATAATTGGTGCTCTCTGGGAGGAAATAGTGCCACATTTTGCAGGATGTGGTCATACCCTGGGGTGTTGCCCTGCACCTCACTGGACAGGAGTGCCCTCCTGCTTGACCCAGAGAACTTGGAATAAGTATCTGAGAGGGGCAGAGCCTCTCAGATCTGCTGCATGAAACTTAAGAGAGAAGAAGACTCTGAAGTCTGCGCCGGCTGCACAATCCCGAACTACAGCCCTGTGGACGGACTACCTTCAAAAGGACTAAATAGTGACTTCCCTGCAAGCTGCAGGTTATCAGCTTACCTGGAACATCACCACCAAGAATACTCAGCCTGGAGTACTACCAGTGAATTTGTAATGGATTTGTCTAAGTGGATTGGGGGAACTGAAGTTCCAAAATTTCAAGGACCATATTGGCACTTACAGACCCTTTGAGTAAGTGTTGGACACTCTGGGGAACTTCAGGAAGAAGTTCCAGAAGTTTGGAGCAACTTTGGAAAAAAGCTCTATAAATGCACCGACTCGACCTGGCCAGCCAAGCCGGCGACCCTCAACCGCAAGAAAGCCTCCCGTCCCGGGTCGTCTTGCTGTAAAGCTCCGGACGTCCGACTTTCAGGGTTTGACATGAAGTTGGCTGAAACCCATGCCGGCGAACCCTCACCAAATCAGGCCTGGTGAAGAGCTTCAAGGGACTCCGCAAGAAAAAGCTCTGTAAAAGTTTCTAAGTCCAAACGTAGGAGAGGTGACTGGGACCAACCGTGGCAGCCAAGCTGCCCATCTGCAACTGCGATCCGGCCTAGATCCCTGGTTTGTCTAGCTGATAAGCTCCGGAGGTATGATTTCCATAAGTTTGACTGGAAGCTCGTCGCAACGCTAGCCGGCAAATTCGCACCGAATCTAGACTGGCTGAGAGCTTCAAGGGACTGCGCGCAGGGCTCTATTGTGGTTGGCCTGAAACTTTGACCTTGACCCGGCCTAGTGCGACAAGATGTTCCACTAGATGCTGTAGGTTTCTATGTGCTATACAGCGCTAAATCTTTAAAAATTCATAGCTCCTGTTCCCTACATTGAATTGTTTTCAATTTGGTGTCATATTAAAGATAAAAATATTTCCTATTTTTATAAATTGGTGTTGGAATTTTATTCTGTATTGTCTTAATTATTTACTAAATTGGTGTTTTTAAATGCTATCGATACCTGCCTTTGAAGTTAAGCCTGTCTGCTCACAGTCAAGCTACCAAGGGCTGAGCATGGGAATAAGTTTCTAAGACCTATTCTGAGCCCCATATTGTGTTAGTGGTATTATTGCCAGTGGTAAATGCATATCTTCCACTACTATTAACCCACTTTTTTCACAGTGTGGCGGTAGCCACTCTGCAGTTATAGTTAGTGTGACCAGGGATTTATTTTATTTTTGTCCCTTATTAACTTTGCACCCATTTGATGAATGGCTGCAAAACTTTGCAGACCTGGTACCCCTGTTTGTCGGAGTACTAAACGTTTTGTGGCATTTGGTCTAGGGGATGCAAAGAAAACAAGCATTTGCAATGCAATAGGACTCGCATTTATAAGAGTTTGAGCTATTGGCATTGTAAAATTACAATGCCTTTTCTTTATTTTTTGGTTTTAAAACAAATAAAAGGCATTGTCATTTACAATGTCAGTAGCATAAACTTGCATAAAAGCAGTGTGTGGAGTGCAGCAGTGTGCGGTGGGCGGCGTGCAGCAGTGTGCGGCGTGCGGCGGGCAGCAGTGTGTGGCGTGCAGCAGTGTGTGGCATGCAGCAGTGTGCGGCGTGCAGCAGTGTTTCGTGTAGCAGTGTGAGGCATGCAGCACTGTGTGGCGTGCAGCGACGTGCAGCAGTGTGTGGCGTGCAGCAGTGTTCCGTGTAGTAGTGTGAGGCATGCAGCACTGTGTGGCGTGCAGCAGCGTGCAGCAGTGTGCGGCATGCAGCAGTGTGCGGCGTGCAGCAGTGTGCGGCGTGCAACAGTGTGTGGCGTGCAGCAGTGTGTGGCGTGCAGCAGTGTGTGGCGTGCAGCAGTGTGCGGCGTGCAACAGTGTGCGGCGTGCAGCAGTGTCGTGCAGCATGCAGCAGTGAGTAATGCAGCAGTGTGCAGCAGTGTGTGGCGTGCAGCATTGTGTGGCGTGCAGCAGTGTGTGGCGTGCAGCAGTGTGTGGCGTGCAGCAGTGTGTGGCGTGCAGCAGTGTGCGGCGTGCAGCAGTGTGCGGCGTGCAGCAGTGTGCGGCGTGCAGCAGTGTGTGGCGTGCAGCAGTGTGAGGCGTGCAGCAGTGTTTCGTGTAGCAGTGTGAGGCGTGCAGCAGTGCAGTGTGTAATGCAGCAGTGTGTGGCGTGCGGCGTGCAGCAGTGTGCGGCGTGCAGCAGTGTGCGGCGTGCAGCAGTGTGCGGCGTGCAGCAGTGTGTGGCGTGGTTTGTAAACAACAAGAAAATCGGACAAAAAAGGAAGGGTGGGAGGGAACGAGCATATGGGGTGTGAGTTATAATGAAAGTTAATTGTTCTAAGAGGGGATGCAGGAAGTGAGGCCGAGCGCGCGCTGGCAAAAGCAGTCTGCTGCTTTCAAGTCCGATGCCAGATGCCAGCTTCGCGCTTGAATGCCTCACATGCACTGGCCATAAACCGCATTCCTAAGGTCTTGTGCCCCTTACTAAATCTCTCTGAATGCGTGAGGCGGCGCACGCGCAGGAAGTAGCTGGAGGCAAATGGAATGCGCGTGGTTGTGTGCGTAACCGCCACCCGATCCGCCTGGGAAGCCTTTGGGAGCATTTTCTGAAGCCCCTACATAAGTCTCGCTGAGCGCTCACTTACGCGATAGCCAGACGAGACCTAAAAAGGGGTCCAAAAACAGGAGTTAAGTCCAAGATATTTTACATAGACTTTTGTATTTTGTGTAGCGTGAAAACAGTCCAATTTTGACATTTGGCAGGATTATATATTATGGTGTGCAGATGATTCTGTGGGGCTACTGCAGGTAATTTGGGTAAGTATTTTATAAGTTTAAAGTGTTTTAAACTTGGTGATATCTTTTGCCACAGTAGTACTTATGGTACTATCAAGGTACATAGCGATGACAAGCCATGAGCTGATTTGCTAATAACTGTTAGAACCAGTAATGTAACCACATACACAGTCTTATCAGTCAATAAAGAACTACTTTCTGTTTTATTATAGCCAGACCTGTTGGCTTTGCCAGTGCCTCCTACAATAACCATTTTATTCTGGAAATATGTTTAGCCAAATGTGTGCATAAAACAACTAAATGTGTGATTTAGTTTCCAAGTTTCTCTTCGTTTAGTGAGTCACTATTAATGCTATGTTTTAAAAAATGTAAACCGCGCAATCCCCCTTGAGAGGATATGTCCACCACACTGAGGACTTAGAGAAACAGAAAAAGACCAGGAGACCCTTAAAACGGAAAGAGAAAGTTTTAAGATTTTTTTAAAGTTGTGTATGATCTGACATACGTCACAAATTCAATATAAGAGTGTTCCAGTGGACTGCAGCAAGATGTGAAAAAGAGTGACTACCTATTCTTACTCTGTAGATACGCCTTGTAGTGATAGTAGCCTGCTCAGCTGATCTTAGGGCACTAACAGGATTATAAAAAGAGACGTTATTCTGCATAGGATGCAAGCCAACCGCAGATGGTGCTCCATGTACATTGCAGAGTAACTTAAAAATAGCGGGGCAGATTTATGACGACTGGAGCATCCCTGCAAATCAGCAGTGATGTGCCAGGTAAGATGCGTCACGCAAGTTTACTGTTGCGCCAACACAGATACGCCGCATTTACTATGCGGCGCATCGTGGTGCAAGGATAAACAGATGCGTGACGCATCTCCCGTCGGAAGGGTGGCGCATAGCTGGAGTTGTGTCACAAGCGCGACGCAACTCCAGCAGTGGCCGTGGCCTGCCCATACATAACGTGGTGCGTCATGCCTTACGCCTGCTTCAATCTTGAAGATTTCACTCAGGCACTTTACCGAGGCTTTACTGCGCCGGAACGCCCCTCCCTGCGCTGGAACGCCCACATAAAACCTGACGCAGGTTTTATGTGGCACAGGACTTTACAACGTGACACATCTCCCTAGACGCGTCACGTTGTAAATGGGGCACAACGTGGCACATGGTTTACGACGCCGCTGCATCACAGAAGTGACACAACGGGGGCGCAGAAGCGATGCAACGGCGGCGCAGAAGTGACGCAACGGCGGCACACAAGTGGTGCAAGGGGCTCGTAAATCTGCCCCAGCATGTCTATGTGCCTGCAGCTAATGCAGACCTCACAGAATAGGGTACGTAAATGTTTGGGACGGTAGATTGCAAACCATACTTGCTGCTGCATTCTGAATGAGATGCAGGAATGAAGACTGATAGTCTGCCATACCTATTTTTCCTGAGAATTCCCACAATCTAGTCCACTAGTAATGAGTGCTTGAACTATGGCTTTCCGACACTGGATGGGGATCCAGTTAAAAATCCTGTGCCGTAGACCCATGATGCCATAGGAGGATCTACAAACCAAGATAACCCCATTCTTCATGGAAAGATTGTCTTCCATTAAGAGCTCTAAATTCCTTGCTGCTTTCTTGAGGGTGGGCAGGCCCAAACGTACTTGGCCTCCAGGTATTATTCCAAATGGAAATTGCCTTCCCTAAAAGGATCACCTCAGTTTTATTCCCATTATATTTCAAGCAATGACTTTGCATCAATGTGGTTACTGATGTCTGACACCCCTTGTGGATTTATTATTTTCTGCAATTAATACAATTAGTTGAGTATTGTCAGCATATGATATAACCGTAAAGGTCCAACACCGCACATATATGTGCGACATGGACTCTTTTTCCCAAGGATGTTGGGCGCACGTTACATCAACCCAAAGTTCAGTACCACTGCAGTGTGAAAGGACGCTGGGAGGAGAAAGATGTTTTCTGAAAAGGATGTATTTTTAATATGTTTAACGGTTCTGAATAGAAGACTCATACAGTATTTTCTTTTACTAGTTTCAAATTAAAAATCAATTATATCATTTCACAAAGTTAAAAACTGTTGCATCATACATTTAAAAACATGATTATCTTTCCAAAATGTTGCAAAACAAAATAATGCAAAAGAGAAAGCGGTTTTAAATAAAACCTCATTTGTGAACCTGTCCGAGAAACAGACGGGCAAGACCCATCTATTCAATATTGCTGATCTGTTTCCACATTACACGTGATCCCTTAGTCATAAAATCACTATCAGTAATTTTGGGATTGTTTGCAGGTTCAGTCTTTCAATTTTCGTTGACGTGTTTCTGTGGATTCACTGGTTTTACCACCTTCTTCAGGACATACATATAAATTCTCCCACTTACTATAAAATTAACAAGTAAGTCAGGGAAGCCAAATTCCTATTCGGTATCTGTGTCATGCCGCTAGTGTTCCAATATGGCTCCTTCGACCATGGTTCCAACTGATTGGGATACACCCTAATCAAATAAAAGCATCCCTTATGTAGATGTCCCTAGAGGCCTGTATTTAGCCACTATTATTCCAGCACGACTCCTTCCACCATGAATTCCAATGAGTCGGGGGGGAACCTTCTATGGGTAACTGTTCCATATATCAGTGATGCCACTTCACTCTTTAACTACTGCAATCCTCAATGACTGGCCCCCTAAACATCAGGCTGAGTGGGGAACTTCACTCTCCTTGTGAAATGCAGTGTTGCCACTCAAGCTAAATTCATACCATATTTTCTATGGGTGAATACATAACCTCATAGATTTAGACTTCAAATCTTGAAACTGGAACGTGAAAGAATTCTGTATGCACTCTAAAAGAAAATATGGTATGGATTAAGCTTCCGTGGCAACACTCCTTAACCTCTTACTCCGGAGACGACTCCTCTCTGTTCTGTTTCTTTAAAAACCTTTCTATTTCAGTAATATTTTGGCTGAGATTTTTTTTTTAAATCTTCCATTTAAATATCTGAAGATTTTTTGTTGTTGTTTTTTTTATATATATATATATATATATATATATATATATATAGAGGGATAGGAAACTATTTACAGACTGGTCTCATTTTTAAAATTAATATTATTGTGCTCTCATGAGTAGTTAGGCCTTTCAATGCAGTTACTGTTTGGATATTTATTTTGATTTTTCTTTATACCTTTACCCATTTCCTCATGTCTGTAGTTGTATCTCATCGCATGACTATGCACTGGTTTCAAATTAATTTCTATTGAAAGGTAAAAAAAAAAAATATATATATATATATATATATATATATATATATATATATATATATATATATATATATATATTTGCTGTCTATAAAATATTTATCTGTATACCATATAAGGGACTGCTTTAGAGTTAATTCGAATATATTTTTTAACAAGTAATATTATAAATCACACAGAACGATGAGGCGCTCATTTTCAAATTCAGTGAAAACTGTCATAGACTACACATGTTTGAAATCTGATTAATGTAGTTATCTACTACAATTAACTGAAAAGGAATGCTTGGGACCGCTTTATTTCAGCCACGTGTCCCAGCATCCAAGACGTTTTTAAAGCATGGGCAAAGTGGGCAATTGCACAGGGCCCTCTCCTTCCAGGGTGCCCCCTGGGAAAGTGAATCTTCTCTCTGTTTACCCTCTCCCTGTTCTTTTTTTCAATCTTATCCTCTCTCCCTGTCTTTTCCTCTGACTTGTCTGTCTATGCCGCCATCTTAAAGAATGTTGAGGTCGCAGGCAAGATGTATTTCACCTGTTTTTCATGTTAAGATTAACATAATGTATCTCTGTTTGGCATCATGCATGCTTGAATTAGCAGAAACTATGTAATAAAATGTAAAGTTTTTCCTAACAGGCGCCCCAGAATGTTTTCCCTGGGCCCCCACAACTCGAAAGATGGCACTGCTCTGCATATATAAGAAGCATTTTCAGGTCCGTTTTCAGCCTTCTGCTGGGAAGGTGAATGTTCTAAAGCTGCCTTCTGTAGCATGTCCCCAGTGCAGGCACCTTTGTGGAGCTAGGTAAACATTCTAGTTCTTTATTGCCGCTCTTTGATCTTCAAAGGCTGCTGTTATTGGATATGGAGGTAATGTAGAATCTCACTGTAATGAGACTTATCTCAGGTACCAGCTATTAATCTCTTGGGTAGCTATTGTCTGGCAAGGAGCCAATCAAAATGCAGCATTTTTGGTACACCGCAGCACTCTGAGTCTCAATATTTGCTAACCGGAATCTGTTCACCGCAGTACTCTGTTATTTGTAATTCATTTTGGAATGGTCTTTGTCCATCTGTAATTCTTTTTAATGACTGAATTCTGTGCTATTTCGGTCCCTTTTGTTTTTGTCGTTTGTAGGACTTCATGGTGCGTTACATAAGGGATCTCGATCACTGGATTGGCCTCTGGAGGGAGTCTGATCAGCAATGGAAATGGATCAATGGCACTGGATTCAATAACTGGCAAGTCCACACTCTTTTGCTTTGCTTACTCTCAAGATTTTAATTGTCCAACTCAAATAGCATATTGAGAATCTAATCCCGACCCAAAGAGTTGCAGAAACCGTTCCCTTGTAGGGCTATGGAGAGACTGAGAATAATGGCTTTCCTTTGTTCGATAAGCCACAGTTTGGGGTGAACAACACACACAAAATATTCAAGATCCTATTACAAGTTGCATGTTACAGAGCAATGGGAATTCAGAGTCCAAAATCATTGTTTGGACAGTATTCGTATCTGTGCACCTGTGTTTTGGGGTCAGAGTGGTGAAAAACACACACATCCAAGATTTACCGATCCTTTCCAAAACATGATTCCCCATTCCAGATCTTTTTCAACACACAAATTCCACCTGCTTTCATCAAGCTGAATGTGTGTATGGAAACACAAGTACATTACCAAGTACAAGTGCACACACATCTCCTAATTGTGCACCCTGCATGACTCTAAATTGGCTCCTAAATTTACAACAGCAATGATTGTGGATTAAAGTCTACTGTATTTTTTTCAAAATGTATTCATTATGCACCAATGCAAAATGAGAAGCGACTGGGGGGCCTTGTGCAGGAAAGCAGCCCTCCCACTAACCGCCGCCCTTTGACCAGGGCAACTCGTATGCATATTATTACACTAGCAGAGCTGAGGTCACTTCCACTCATTCCAACCTTTGGCCATTTCTTAGGGATGGCAATTCGATCGATTGGCTCAAGGTTTGACACCCCAACCATGTCAAAAGGGTTCTTACCTTGCACTGCAGGCAATGGGCTATGAGAAGGGCTGGTTACAAGAAGAAGTTATGAAAAAAAGGAAAATTGCAAGAAAAAAACCTATTGATCGCTTTCTTTAATTCGTTACAAAGTGTCAAACATAAACCAGCGAAATGTTACTCATAAATACCCTGAAAGCCTATAAATGTCACACATGGGCAAAAACTGAACCGGTCTGCTATGCCCATACCATCCAGAACCCAGAGCACCCACCCCCCAACTGAAACAACTTACTGAAACTACAGAAAATGAGTTAACTGGCTGGTGAGATCCAGTGTCTCTGTGCAGGGAGAGGCACAGCAGAATAATCACAGGGCTCTCCCTCACACAGTTCAATAGCATCCTGCTACTTCCTCCAGCGGCAATTGCTCCGACCAGCTGCCACCACCAGTCAACCTGGTGTACTCCATACCAATGTTGCATAATCTGCATGGTGGGGGCTGAGATTATGTTCTGAGCACCTATCGGGCCTGTCTTCTGTTGCTGAGCACTGCTGTCAGGCAGTCTGTGTCCCATCAGTGTCCATCCATTTCTGGTGCTTTGAAGCAATTTGAAGATACAATTAGAGCTTTTTGTTGCTCAGTGGGTAGCAATTTCTAATATTTGTATGTTTCCTTCATCTTCATTGCTTGATTTGCTCGCGAGAAAGTGTCACTCGTTATCTTTGAAATGTCACTCATTATTACATTAAAATTATGAAAATGTCACACATCGCAATCTGAAACCTTGGCAGCTATGCCTTTGTTGCAATTTTAACAGGCGGCACTTGTCCATTAAATAAAGCAGATGGAACCAGAGACTGGAACGCACACAGCCAAACAAGCAAAAATGGACATTGCCTCTAGTTGGAGGAGTGTTGCGATTTTGCATTGCTTAGATAAGCTATGGCTTGTGGGATTGAATGACTCAGCTCGGTTAGCTATTTGACTGAGAGCCCAGATTTTCCTTGGCTGGTGATTGGCTAAAAAAATAACTTTACATTTCTTAATGGTTGTGATGCTCAATAGAAGTGTATGCGACTCTGAGTGAAATACATGTTTCTTTGCTATGGTTTCTTTTCGTCATATCTGTAAGTGTGTGGGTTTCCAAAATATATGTATCATGGGTACTGAAGTATCAGGGAGGATTTAATGTCCAGAGTAAGTAGGATTGAGTCTAAAGTTCCGATTTGCAAGTGCCCCTTGCAGTCCATTGCAGGGAAACACCCAAAACAGACTCCGTGCATTGATAATAGCCATGCCCCTCCTTTCATGACACCACCCTGACTGGTTCTTATTTTGAACGCAGAGAAAGGCATCCGTTTTAAGCTACTATTGGTTGAAAATGGACTTGTGCTGCACTAGGCATTTCTGTACATGCATTTCTTATCTCTTGAGTAGAGAAAGCAGATGTGCGATAGGGGACAGAGAACCAGAGGTGTGGCGCAGCGGCCAGGGTGCCTGACTCCGGCCAACAGGGTTCGCGGTTCGATCCCCGGCTCCGGCGGCAAGTTACCCAGCACCATGTGACTCTGGGCAATAGCTTGCTTAATATTCCCGACGACCCCCAGAGCCTGCACACCTCTCCGGAGGTAGCCGTGCGCTTCACAAATGCTGGCATTTACATTTATTTACCACATGGGGGAGAGAGGGCAACACATAAACACAGCATCATGGAGCTCAGGGGTCACAGGGAAGACCACGGTGCAAGAGAACAACGGGGGTGGGTGGAAGTGCATGTGCAGAGAAGTGAGTTTGCCTAATATTATTTCTTTGTAACTGTTACAAATTGGATTTTTGGTAGGCTAGGGCATGTGCCAAAGCCAGGCAAAAACCACCACTCTAGTCAGGATAAGGGAGTTACACTCCTAAAATAACCTCTGCTCACCCCCTTGGTAGCTTGGCATGAGCAGTCAGGCTTATCTTAGAGGCAGTGTGTAAAGCATTTGCACATAACCAACAGTAATCAAGTGTACGCACTACAAAAGGACATCACACTAGTTTAGAAAAATAACCAATATTTTTATATATTTAAGACAAGACCAAAAACAATAAAAATCCACAATACAGTACTTAAAAATCTTCGGTTATCAAAATATGCTTGAAAAACAGTTCCTTGATGTTGATAGCTCTGTCTGGGGCTATCACGGCGTAGCGAGCAAACAAATCCAAACAGTTCTGGCTGACCGTGGTGTCGCGGGCCAGCTACGGTGTCCGAAAGACCGGCAAACAGTACCTTTTAGAAATGCAGGGCATCGGCGACCTCTCGTTGAGCTTCCGAAAGCACGGCGTCCGCAGGTGTCGGTTCCGGAGGTCGGTGCAGGAGTCGTCAGGGCCCTCGAAGTCCCACGCATTGCAGATCAATCTCCTCTCTGTTGGAGTCAGGAGCGCTGGCAGGCGTCGGGTGCTGCAGTGCGAAGTGAAGTGTGCGGTGTCCTTAGGTCGCGGTGCGAGCAGTGGCTCGGTGGTGGTGTCATATGGCATAGTCGGTGAGACCAGGGTCACGGTGTGAGGTGCAGGCAGTGCTCGTCGCGGTGCTGGCAGGTCACAGTGCAAGCAGCGTCGTCGTCATGGCTAAAGCGCCGTCATCGGCTGCTGAACTGTAGTCGATGGCGTTGGTAGGTCAAGGCTGCAGTGCAGGATGGGGCGGTGCTTTGTGTAACTTTACGAGCGGCGCCCTCGAACCACGCTGCAAGCAGCGGCGTACACTTTGGCGTGGAGCGGTGTCGTCGGGGATACCAAGGCAACGTCGTGAAGCGAGGCGGTGCTGAGTGCGGTGCCCACAGGTCGCGGTGCGAGCAGCGGCTCAGTGGTGGCGTCAGCAGGCATCATCGGTGAAACCAGGGTCACGTTGCGGCGGTGCCCTCTGCAGTGCCTTCAGGACACGAAGTTTGCAGTGGAGTCGTAGACGTAGACAGGTTGCTTTTCTCCTGTTGCAGCACAAAACACATATCCCAGTGCTGAGGGCAGAAGAGCTTGAAGTCTTTGCTGTTCCTGAGACTTCTTGAACAGGGGGCAAGCTCTACCTCAAGCCCTCGGAGAAACCTACAAAGTAGATTGCAGAAAGTTCAGTCCAATCCTTTCACTGCCCGAGAAAAAACCAGCCACTGCAGGCCAACACAGCAAAGCACACAGCAAAGTGGTAGTTCCTCCTCACAGCTTCTCCGACTCTTCTTCTTGCCAGTCTTCTTGATCCAAAAGAGTTCTAAAAGTCAGGGGTCTGGGCCCCAATATTTATATCCCAAAATCCTTTGATCTCTTGGGCAGAGTGTGTCTGTGCCCAGCCAGAAACAGTTATGCCTTCTCTGGTGTGACTTCCTGGCAGGAGGACGAGACTGCATGGTCATAAGCAGACCAGGCCCTTTGAGGTGCAAGGAAAACTCCTCCCCCTTCCCCAATTGCAGCCCAGGCCTAGTCAGCCCTTTCCTGACTCACCTAGACTATCTGGAGCCACTCCTGCTCCCCAGCCTTCTGTCATCCAAAACCCAGACAGCCAATCCACATTCCAGCAGAGGCACACGGGATGACTGATCAAGAAAATACCTACTTTCTAAAAGTGGTATTTTCAAACACAGAATCACCTTCACTAAAAGATGCATCTTTAGATTCTGACTTCAGGCATACCAATCTTTATTTTCCTACCTAATTCCCCGGGCCAGTTATGTTTGAGATGTTATAAACAAACTCCCCATCCTGTCCTATGGGGAACGGGTAGCCTTGCAATAGAAAAAACGAACTGCGCGCACACTCCGCAATTGCGGGCCTGAGTTACCTTTTCAGGGCTATTCAAGTGGGTGGCACAAACAGTGCTGCAGGTCCACGAGTAGCGTTTGATTCACAGGCCTTGGCATACTCAGTGCACATTACTAGGGACTAACAAGTAAATCAAATCCCCAATCATGGAAACACCAATCCATAACACAATTTACCACAGGAGCACTTGCACTTTACCACTGATCAGCAGTGCGAAAAGTGTGTAGAAACGCTACGCCAGCAAAAACGGTCAAAACCGGGAGGTCAGAAAGCAAAATCTCAGGGGAAACATGCCAAAAGAAGCCAAGTCTAACAGTCACCAACTGGGACTCCGATCAGTGGCTCAAATGGGACTGCTATGGTGAGATTAGAGAAATTGTAATAGCATTGCAACAAAGGCTAAGTAAATTTTAAAAAAGGAGTGCGCTGTAACTACACATATGGCCACCAGTCAAAGGATCCCCGTAGCAAGGCCAGTCGCCAGGGTGTTAACTAAACACCCACAAGGCGGGACATATGTACAATATCCACCAACGAAAGTCATGGAATTTTTATAGGCAGATTAAGCAACCAATGAAAACGTGGTGGGCGTTTTCAAAAGCCCAGAAGGATTACAGCATGCTTCGCAGAGCAGCACATGCACGCTTGCTCTAGGCTTGACCATAAAAGGCAGGTTTTAAGACCTTTCTAAAACTATAATAGCTCAGCAGATGGAGGTTATCTGGAGTAGAAAGGCACATCCCATTCTACCCCTGTGGGGCCCTACGGGCCCCATTACAACTCGGACAGAATAATACTCCGTAGGGATAGCACTTGGTTCATCCGTCTCCAGCTGATCCCAAGTGAGCCTGTGCTTCTGCACATATGACCACAGGGCATGGAAACCCTTTGCCTTGTTTTATCGGGTATAGGCCTGCACCCGATAAAACCCCAGGGACCTCCAGAAAGGGCTGAGCCCTCTTCTCGCCAGCCCACACCTCAGTGTGGATGTAACACACCCCCCAAGCAATATGCAGTCACCACTCGCCCCTCCATCCCCCTACCTATTGCTACACCTGCAACCCACATTGGCCTTCCATTCCCATTTACCACATGCTCATTACAAGTGAAACAAGGGATCAGAAAAGTTCCTGGAATTGAAGATGATCATGCGAAAAGAGACCAGGTAATCCTAAATCCGCATGGTTGTTTTCAATTCGAGGACTAAAAGTTTCAATGGCTAGATTTAGGTGTATGTTACTGGCTGGAATCAGTCTTCTGGACTTGGTATCCCTCCGCCTTAATTCTGGCCAAGTCTTACTGGGTCCCTATCTTGTGTTGATGGTTAAGTGGTGCATTTTCCCACTTGTCACCATCCTTGCCCCCCCCCCCCACACTCCAGGCAGGTATGGGTGGGTTCCAAGATGTGTGATTTTGCTCCATTTATACCCCTCTGACCCCCTTTGGGAACTTTCCCCCAACCTCTGCAAAACCAATGTGGCATTCGGTGAAAGAAGGGGGCGAGACTGCACTTTTATGGGGCACCATGAACTTCAATTCCACTGAGTGGTATGATATACTAGTAAGTGAATCCTGCCAGCTGAGCCCTGTTCCTCTCCTGCACCACACCTGAATTGGAGATTGACACAGGATAGGCATTAGCCATTTTAGCATGCATGCTTGCTAATTGCATGTACAGTGAAATAGCAACTATTTTTGCAAGTTTGCTCTTCCAAGGGCTTTGTCACAATGTTTACGTCAGAAGTGCCCAAGGTATAACCTACAAGGTCCGGTCCATAACAGTTTTTAAGGAGCTCAACATAAGAGCTTTACACAGTGAACCACAATTGAACTTATTTACATAGGTTTTTTTTATAGATAACCACCATGGCAGGGCTTTTTACCCTCTCTTTAAACACTTCATACTTGCCAACTGATGTGCAACACTGCTTAGAAAAGCACCAGCCTGAGAACAGACCTCTTTGGAAATCAAATTGTCACGTCCGTTTTGCAAAATACCCACCTATCCTTGACTGAGATCCCCAGCCTGCATCCCATACCTAGATTATCTTGCTTGTTTCCCTACTATGTTTTAAAGATTAAAGCTGCTCTTGTGCCTTTAGTTGTATATCATCAGTACCAGTGTTAACTTCTTCCACAGTCCTAACGGTGTATTTTTGTTACAGGTTCCCAGTAGAGGATTCCTCGGATTATGCTTACCTCGATAATCGCAAAGTCAAAAGTGGAGAAATTTACAACACGCGGAACTGGATTTGCAACAAAGTGCCCATACGTGAAAGAAAGCCTAAAGATTAATTGTGTAATGTTTAGGGTCACCTAGAGAAGCTACGAGGCACATCAAGTGACTCATCTGCCTGTCTTACCCTAACCGAAGAGTTGTTAGTGAGCAGGTTTATTTGGGCATTTTACATTTTTTAGAGATCAATTCATGGGGAGGGTAATTTAAAGAGAATTTATAAATACAGATGTATTCCTGTTACATGTGGGGCAGGGGTATGGGGTTACTGCAACGCAAACAAATTACAACTCGATAAAAAAGTGGTGCTTATTAGATTTCTCAGGACACAACCTAGGAGTCATAAATTTATAGTGAATAAGGAACTTGGCCTGGACTATGTGGAGGACTGTAATACCTTGGTGCCTTTTCTCCTCTGGTGCTGCACCTGGAGCAATAACCAGGGCACTCTAAATAGAGACATAATCGAGGATTGTTTGGCATGTGCTTCTAGTCCAATGGTACCTGTATAAAGTATATTCAGTTGAGCGTGTTGGATTTGGCAGAACCAATCTCGTTTGTGACCCAAGCTCCATCAGAAAGGAAGACGAAGTATGGATCAAGAAGAATAAGGCAAGGGGTAGGGACCTGGGGGTGTCTATGCACACTATTAAGGAATACTTGCGATCCAAATGTATCCCCAGATCGAGCCCTATCTGGAATGAGTAAGCCACCCATGGGAAAAACGCTACTCACCAGGTTTTGCTTGGGCTCAGCCAGATGAAAACGATGTTGCCCTCTTGGCCTGCCTCGATGCTACTAGTGTATGCTGTTGTCCTCGAGACGAAACCTAGGATCAAACTTTGCTGCATTTTGTATTTTTCTGTAACTTTTATAAACATTTGATGAAGGGTTTTCTGGTTCTTATCATACAGAAGAGTCGTATTAAAAAATGTAGAGCAGCTCTGAATAATCTGCAGTGCCTTATGTATTCAAGAAATGCGTTTAAGGGTCGGCCATTTTCTAAAATCTGCCATAAAACTTCAACATTTGTATTTTGTTTTTTAACTCGTGTGGTCGGTGTATTATTGTGCAACTTTATGAATTATTGAAGCCAAACTGAGTATTTTGCTTGACTTTCAGGAGTCAAATGAATATTTGTTTTTAGATATGACCGAGAATGCTTTTGACTGTGAATGCTTGGTTTTTAATAATTGCTTTGTACACAGTACTTTTCTGTAAGCCTATATTGGTATGCTAATTGTTTCTTAATATTTGTGCTTTTATGTTTCTTGCACCTCTAAAATATCTACTCTCATACATTTAAATTGACTATTAAAAAACATATCTTTCAAAAATTAGTGTTAAAATTGAGGAGGTATGAAATGATGAACGAGAGGAAAAATCTGTAGAAATGGAATGCTGGACTTGTGTAGAGATCTTTCATCAACAATTATAAACCCTTTAAAAATGTATTATTCCTAGGGCTTCCGGTTTTATGGTATTTATTTTTTGGCCTTTCCGTCTGTATTTATCCATATTTATTTTTTGCTAATTGTATCTGTATTTATCCATATTTATTTTGATTTTTTGGGAAAATGTAAGCTGACGTTCGCATATTACCACACTTATTTACCCGATAAATATGTGCTCATGCTTGAATTTCTGCCAGGTTTCAGAGCTGTGAATACCCGCAGAAGATAAATCAGTGCATTATATGAAAATATGCAAATTTCAGCATCAACCTTGTGCATATCTACTGCCGTTAAAGCCTCTTTACTAAAGTCCCTTTCTTTTTTAACCCTCTTATCTATCAATCCGCACATCTATTGACCTGGCAGTCATGGCAAACAGTATTTAGAATTACTCAAAAAGCAACGCAATTTCTGTTTTTATCCACATTTAAAAATAAATACAGCCAAGAAAATGAATGTTTTATGTCTGTATTTATCTGTAAAAATAAGTAAAATCGGAAAACGGGGAGCCTAAATTATGCCATAAAGGAATTTTAACCTAAACTCCCTCTAACATTTTTATCCTGCTGGTTTAATAGCTGCATTGACAATTTAAAGTCCATTTAATACAGCCTGCACGATATGAAAGGCTTTAAATTCACCAGCCCCTGTTCAGCAGCACGGTGTCATTTTTGTCATCAAGAAGGCTTTATTTCGATATAAATATATCTTAAAAGCATACATACACAAGGTACACATTAAAATATTAAAAGACATCAGTGCATTAAAAGATAGCCAAACATTTCAGAACAGCTACTGGTGTCAATAATTTAAGTAAAAGCCAATATATTTGGATAAAAAACAAATTAAACAAGATAGGAAAGCCTAGTTGATCTAATGCGCCAAGCCCAACCTAGGAACTTGGCTAACCCACAGGCAAAAAGGGGTCGTGGGTCATTTTTTAATATTCGCATGGCCTCTGTGTGGAGCCTGGTTCCAAGTTCTCTGCAAAGAGGCTTGAGCCATCTACTCCGGGGGGCTGCATAAGCCGGGCATTCGAACAATAGGTGGGGTACAGACTCAAGCCTATTTTCACAGAAGGGGCAGGAGGGAGTTGTCTGCGTTGGAACCTTCCACCTAGATGTCAGATCACCAACGGGGAGCAAACCTACTCTGAATTGGAAGTACAAAGCCCTATCTTTGCGGTTTGAAATAATGTCCAGGTAGGGTTCACAGAAATACACTTCCTTAATCAGGAGAAAGTCCATAGATGTCCTACACAATTTGGCATCACTATTTCTAGTACCAGCTACCCAGGCCCAATAGATCTTTTTCAACTCTAACTTAGGAGGAGCAGTTCTATTGGTCCAGTTTTCGCCGAGGCCAAGGTTGAAGAGAAGACGCTTGACTTCCCTCAGCCAAGGAATCTTGGCCCAGGCTAATGAACCCAGCACATCGGTTAGGCTGTCTGCGTAGCTGGATAGTTCTGGTGTTCTCCATATTCTTGCCCATAGGAGGAGAGGGCGAAGCTTTGCTTGATCGCTCAGTGGGCGAATTCCCGTATCTAGAAACAAGGGGAGGGTAGGGGTGCTATAGGGAAGCCCCATTAGATCTTTAAGGAATTTATTTTCCGAGCGGGAAAGAAGATCTACCTTTTGAACCCCCCAAAGTTCGGCCCCATATAGAGCAGCGCTAACAGCCCTTGCCCTGTAAATGTCCAGAACAGCAGCGATGGGTTTTATGGATGAAGCGCGGTGTTCCTTGAGCAAGGCACCCACCACCCTCTTATGGGTCAACAACATCTTTTGAAGGTGGCAATTCCAGCTCATAGAGTCACAGAGTCGAACACCCAGGTAATCGAACTCTGAGACTCTCTCCAGAGCGACAGAATCTAAGGTCGGTGGTTTAGCCAGTTTTTTAGGGGGATTAAGGACCAAATACTTGGTCTTTGCAGTGTTAATAACTAACCCTCTCGCATCACAGAAAGACTTAAAGTTAGTTAATAGACTCTGCAAACCTGCCGGGGATTTTGAGATCAGGAGGGTGTCATCTGCAAATAGAAGGGTAGGTATTCTTCTGCCAGCCAGGGATGGTGCATCTGCTGGGTGTTGGAGCAGGTGCTCCACCACTCCATTAACATATAAGGAGAACAAGGTAGGAGCAAGAACACATCCCTGGCGTACCCCTCTATTTACAGGGATGCATGCTGTTTTTTGCCCCTGGCTACCCCACCTGATCTGTGCAAAGTTGTCCGCGTGAAGATTTATTAACAGGTTTAACAGATAGGGTGGGATACCCAGTTCGTCTAGCACTCTCCAGAGTTGGCTACGGGGGACTAGGTCGAAGGCAGTCCGCAAGTCTATAAAGGCAAGGTATAGACTGCCCTTGGCCAAAAGAACAACCTTCCAGTAGAGCATCATTAGTCGAAAGGATTGCTCTATTGTCCCCGTGCCTGATCTAAACCCTGCCTGAAAGTCAGAGAGAATGCCCTTATCCTCCACCCACTGCAATATCCTGGTTAGAACTACCTTTCCAGCCACCTTTTGTGAGGTATCTAAAAGACTTATTGGACGGTAATTAGTTGGGTCGTTCCGACAGCCTTTCTTAAAAACAGGGACGACCTCAGCACCCTTCCATGAAGTCGGAAAAGTTGCCCCTTCAAAATTAGAATTTAATAGGGCAGAGATGAGTTTTCCCCAATGGTCTGGATTGGCGCGTAACAGGTCTCCGGGAATGCCGTCCAGACCTGCTGCTTTGTTGGGGACCAGATTATTTATTGCCCCCTCCACTTCCTTGGGTGTAAACAGGAACTCATCCTTAAAGTGGGCAGAGTCGTAAGGGTGTCGTACACTCAAGCTAACCCCCACTTCCTGAGCCATTGAGTAAAGTTTAGTGAAGTGGTCTACCCACGCACTCTCTGGTACATTACAAGTAATCATTGTGTCCGCAGGTTTCTCCCTGGATCTCAAAAGGTCCCAAAAACCCTTTGCATCCTTCCTTGTGCTTGCGGCTTTGAGGTCGCGCTAAAACTGGTCTTCCCAATTTGCCTTTGCTTTTATTAGTGCCCTCTTGTAGTTACCCCTGGCTGCACATACTAGGGTTCTATTCTTAGCTTTTACTGCTTTTAATAGTTCCCTTTTGGCCGCTCGACATGAATCTGAGAACCACCCAGGTGGGCCCTTCTTTGAATCTCTCTTAGCCCCCTTGCCCGCATTCTTGGCTATAAATAACTCACCTATAGCCTTTGTGGTTTGTACAAAAACTGCAGATACCTCTGGTGCACTGATGGAGGGGGAGTCTAGGCGCGGTGAGATATTAGCCATTATAGATTGTGCCTCCCGCATCTTGGCCTCATTGCCAATAAAGGTCTTCCATTTCAGGCGCCTGCCGCAGTTAGAAGGACATACTTCGTGTGATAATTTCCACACATGGGGAATTGGGGTAGGAGGGCTGCCCTTCCACAAGGGGGACAAAGACAAGAGTAAGGGGTTGTGATCACTGTCTATAGACGGGCGGACCTCCATATCCACCAAGAAAGACCACAGGCAAAAGTTCAACATAATGTAGTCAATCCTGGAGGAATGGCCTATTCTGTTGAATGTATGTGCCCCCTTTTGGTCAGACTTAGATCTGCCATTGGTATTTCTCAGTCCGTATTCCAGACAGAGCGCATTGAGGTCTATAGCATTTTGAGACCATCTTTTGATTGGAGCAATTGACAGGGGCGGAATGCCTCTACTTGCATCATCATCTCTATAACCCAGCACATCCTCCGCTGCAAGAGGTTCGAAAGTGCAGTTAAAATCCCCCACTAATAGGACAAGGGAGTTTGAGCCACAGTTTTTAAGTTCCTCATCAATGCCGGTTGGAGAGAGAATAGATCCTCCACCCCTAGATCCTCTAACATAAATATTAAGTATTTCAAGTACCCGTCCTCCACACGGGCCTCGAAGTGAGAGTCTCTGTAAATCCGGGGAAATAGTGGCAATGCATTTAATAGAACACCGCAGGGAAATGCTTACCCAAATTAAAAGCCCACCGGAAGGGCGCCCCTTGCCTTCCTTGGGTCGAACAGCTGGAACAAAATAGGTAGTAAAGCCCAGCTTATGCTGTGGTTCCAGGCACCAAGTTTCCTGGAACAGGCAAATCCCAAAGGTTTCAATAAATGCATTCCAATCAGGGATGTCTAAGTTTCTCGCTAAACCGGCAATATTCCAGCTGGCTACCTTCAAAGGCGCAGTTGGGTCCTTTCCCTGACTTAGGGCTAATGCACTTGTAGTGAGACTAGAGTTATAAATATTGTTTACATCACCAACAAGTGGAGCCACGTTATAAGTAGTCAAGAGGCTCTTAGTGGGCGAATCCCTACTAGAATCATGTGTAGCCTGAGAGTGTCCGCACGGGATCGGTAGAGACGGGAGAATACAAGTGGAAGGACTCCCCAATTGATCTCCTATGGGAGAGTTACCGATGACTAATTCACCAGGTGCTTCAATGTGGCACTCATGTCTAGGGCAAGTTGTGTGTCAATAGCCTTGCCAAGGACAAACCTGTGGCTGGCTGAAGTTTATGTTGAATAAGCTGAATTTAGAAGTGTTACCACGGGAAAGGTAGCTGTCCCAGCTCTCCCTCGTGAGGAGTCCACTTTGTCTCACGAGCGGATTAGGAGGATTAAAATAACTAAGATCACGGGTATCGATTAAGCCACACTGCTTACTGAGCTATTTCCCTTCCTAGAGCCCCTACATATGTAGCTGACAACCTTTGGATCTTCAAAGTTCACTATAATGCAATCCCCTTTGGTGGATTTGTTCCTACTTCCAATCCAACCCACTCTGCGTACATGGATTATCCGGCCCTCCCATGACTCGGGCAGGGGTCTATTCTCTTTGAGCCAGAATAGAGTCTTGTTAAACAAGTCAGTATAGGGCTCACTCTTGCCCGGGCTGAGGACCGGTACACCAGTCAGCACAACCACATAGGGCTGGCAATCAGGAGGCAGATTTATATTGGGGACCCGCATTAAGGAAGGGGCCTCATCAGGCTCCACTGTGTTTGCCTTTGCAATTCCAGTTGAACTAGCGGTTAGGGTGTCATTTATACTACAAGCTGCTGGCGGGGTAGACATGCTAAATAAATTTTCGTCGCCTGAGCCAACCGGGACTAAGGGGCGTGTCATCTTGTTGCCTGAGATATGGCTTGGAACCTTGGGAGTCTTAGATTTAGCCACGTGCTTGTGGGAGGTGTGAACTGGATGACTGGCAGTATCCTCCACCAACACAGTAGGGTACAGGTTACAGTTAGGTGTTTCCAACCCAACTGGTATTCTGTCGGTGGAGGTTGCTGAGCTATATAGAGCTGTTGACAGCGTGTTGCCGTCATGCCCCCCCCAAGTCCTTCATCCCTCGTCTTTAACTGCATTTTTATGAAAGATTTTAGGGAAAAAAAGTTGTCTAAAGTTGTCTGTTCCAACTTATCCACACGCTCAGTTAGCCCTTTAATTCTGTCAAGTACTGGAAGGAGTAAGGATTTTATTATATCCTCCATTTTTATAGTGGGGAGGGAATCTAGGGGGAAAGTCGCTGCACTATCCGCAGCAGAATTTTTGGACACAATAGCAGAAGGCACCGCAAGATTATTTTCTTCCTGAAGCGATCTAAGTGCTCCTTCCACTACTTTATTGAGATCACCCCTCCTAACGCCTACCCGCCTCTTGTTCTTATGATTCTTTAGCAGTCTGGTTATCCGGGGGGTAGCGGATCTTGCACTCTTAGTAGTGGCCGGATGGATTTCAGCCTGAACCCCAGTGTCCTCCATAAAAGGCGAAGTTAGGGAAATGGTGGAATCAACCAAATGTGGGGAGGAGGAAAAAGTGCCTAACTTAGTTACTGCTGGGATGGGAGCCACTTGATTTTGGGTGTTAAGTGTCATGGCCGTCAGGCTTTCGAGGCCTTCGATGTTGGCCCTCAAGGCCGCAACTCAAGGGTGATCTAAGGAGTGGGGGGCGTTGGGCAGCGAAGTTCGGTGCGGGGAGGATATTTGGGCTAGCTGGCCAATCGATGAGCGCCTATCAGTAAACGGACTTTGGGATAGCCGGCGTTCAGCCATAATAATTTCCTTGTCAATGACATTGGCCACACGCGTAATAAATTGATCCATGGTGCCCACCATACCCCCCTCGTTCCCCCTCAGACTTTTCCCGGAGCGAGTTGGCATAACTGTTACTGGACAGGGCTATACCTAGAATCACAAGAAAGCCCTGAGACAAGTTCAACAGTCCAAAAATAGCGCAGAATAACCCGCACTCTATCGTGCTTACATTCAGAGAAAGTTGCCGTGGAGATTAGTCCGCTACTGGCGATCCCAGTCCACAACCTCTATAATATGCAGGAAATCACAAGGATCAACAACAGTACCTGTATGGGGCCGGTTATGGAGATACCAACAATTTAGGGGGTGAGCCCAGCCCGGCCTCTTCCGGCCCCGGACGGCCACAGACGGTCCCGCCCTTGTCCCGGGCTTCTCCCGGCGCCGCCCGCGCGCGTCCCGCGATGCGGGAGGAGCGACCGGCTTTTATGCCTCCGGGCGCATGTATGCCGTCAAAGCCCGCAAAGGACTCTGGGGGCTGTAGTCTCCCCCCGCTCTCGGCCGCGGAAGGAAATGGCGGCGGCGGGGGAGACACACAGCAGGGAGGCACCCAGGGATGGTAGGAACAGCGCTGGCAGCAGGGCAGCAAGAAGAGGTCTCCCAGCAGGTAGGTGCAGTTCACGATGTCTGGTTTCCCATTTTTGTCATGAAAACAGAATGCTAGCACTCTGGTTCATTAGAATACTGTGGGCAGCTGCAGAACATCGGGGAGTCAAGTGACAGACCGCTGCTGCTGTTGAAAATATGTTTATTTAGCTCATCAGACCTTTTTTTGCGCTGGCTGAGGAGGATATTTGTGAATTTATAGGAAATGTGTGTATTTTAACTTCTGGAGCACTTATAATTTCCATGAAAAAAAGAGACAAAATAATTTTCTCATAAACATAATTCATCAAATCTCAGGAGAGGGTCCGCATTTTCACATGGTGAAACTACCTTAGGAACTCACCAAAATTCATAACATTATTAATACACCACCATGAATGATTCATATTGTGCTACTAAAGTAGGGGAATTCAGTCTTCATTAAGATTAAGTTTCATAGATTTCTGAAGTTTCAATAACCCTGGTGGTATACCAATCGCACCCGGTCCGCCTTCCAGAGTTAGCCTAATGAAGGGTATGATAGTGCTGGTCATTGGGCACGAGAGGGATTTCACGGATCAGTCACTGGTGGTTAATTAAATGAAATACCAGCATTTGTAAAGCGCACAGCAACCTCCGGGGAGGTGTCCTGGCGCTGGGGGCCGTCGGGAAGATTAAGTGCGCTATTGCCCAGAGTCACAAGGTGCTGGGCTAACCTGCCGCTGGGGATCGAACCGTGAACCCATGGTCCGCAGTCAGGCACCCTGGCCGCTGCGCCACACCACATAATGCTCCTGACCTCTTTACTGAGTTATAGTCCTGTTGGGAGGAAGAAGAGTTGAGCGAGGCAGACATGGCTGCTGTTGACACAGCTATCTGAACTAGACCATTCCCAATTCAACATAAATATCTCCACAGCATTTATTATACTCCTGAACAATTGTGGAAAAAGAGAAGGGTTCGGGCCTCAAATTGCTCTTGGTGCCATGTGATGGCAGGATTTTTTCCACATGGTCTGGGGCTGGCCGATAATCAAAACACAGTGGTAGTGTTGTTACAGGGATTCTATTAAGTCTCAATCAAAGGTTTTCTTTTTAACTTTGCATCTTTTTTTAAATGGTAGTTTGAACATGTTTTTCACTAACACAAGAATGTGCCATGCACACATTTGTTTTTGGTATACGTTGTTCTGTAGTCTACACTGTTAGTTCCAGGGACACACATATTAGAACACGATGTCCTTGCTTTAATATGTGTTCGTAGGAGAGGACTCATTTCATCCAGACTAAGTAAAGTTGGTTTCCTGTGTCTCTAGTGGACTGAGAGAAGGCAGGTGTTTTATTATTTACGTGGTGCCCGTGTTGAAGTCGGTGCGAGGCACTTCATGCCAGAGTTCTCATGAATGCTGCAGAGAGCTGTGAATGAGTGACAGCCAGACAGGCACCGACACTCACTCTAAGAAGGAAGATAGCTGCACAAGTAGAGATGTGTGCGCATGCGCACTCTCAGATGGAGCGCGTTTGTTAATGCATCAGGAGTGGCTGGTAACCTTTGAAAGTGGTGGGCTGAGTAAAGTGCCCCACTGCTTCCCAGAGAACAAAATAAAACAACCCATCCCTCCAAAAGCCCAAAATAAAATCGGCATCATGAACACAAACTAAATCACTACACTGACATGCATTACACTATCAATTGAAACAAATAAAACAACATTAAATGGTACTTGCCCATGGGTTGTGCGTCCTCCTCTGTGCTCTTCTGCAGTCTGGCATGAGTCGAAGAGCTCCCCTAATTTTTAACTCACTCTAATGCTGATTTTTTTTAAATAACCTCCAAGTTTTCAAACAACAAATTAAGATTTGCAACTTTTTTAGAGAAAATTGATGAGAAAAGACCAAATTAAACAAGGTTATATGTGACCATACCTTAGACAAAAATGTTCATTTAGGAGTGGAACTCACCTTAGTGATTAACAAAAATCCTAATTTACACTCAACGGCGATGCACTTAAAAATAATGCCAGTGGCATAGATTTTACGAAGAGTGAATATATCCAGGGCTCGAGTCGGGGTACCACGCGGGTGGACGGCGTCCCCCCACTTATTTTACTGGGTTGTTACCGGGTGGACGCCGTCCCCCCTGGCCAAAAGATGTAGCCGGTATCTGAGTCTGCACCTGCGTGCGAATGAATGCCTTTCAAATGCACCCGAGGCTCAGAATAATCTCCTCTTCCACCTCGCGCCCTCCCCTTGCCAGCCTTTCTCAGAGCCAAGCCGAGGCGCCAAGGCTTCAAGGAGCTGCGCTATCAACACGCCGAGCATGTCACTTCTAGGGACCCCGACAGATGCCCGTACTGCCTTCGGCCCGAGTCTGTAATAACCGTGTAATCCGAGGAATGGGTCCTGTGTATAGTGTGTTCTTGTGTTTTGAGTGACTGCCACTTATTGAAGTATTATACCTCTACTTGTATCTTTATGTATTCACGCATTTCAGACGGAGACCAGCAAATTTCGTGACAATTCCTGTTGTGACGTCACTTCCGTTGACACAACCTAACTCGAGCGTCCCCCCACTTCTTTTTTAGGACTTGTGCCCTGAATATATCTGGTAGTTCTTGTAGTAACCTGCAAAAGTGGTCAACACGCGCAAACATGCACGTTTATAATCAACCGTTTGCTAACAGTACACCTTCATGACAACCGCTGCAAATTTACTCCTGACAGAAATAAACCGGTTTTAAGGGTGGGAAAAGGAACCACCCCTGCCACACTCTTTCCCCTTCTAAAAATTGGTGGGGGAAAGTTCTTTCTTAATGGGGACAAATATTTTACCTGGGGTGAAAAAGTAATAAAGTATTCAGTGCATCTATTTATTTTTATGCATGCGAAAATCTAAACCTGCCACATTTAAGAGTACATGCATGTTGACACACATGAACGTTTCGACGCTCGCAGCTTCCCAGTGGTGCTTCCGGAAGTGCTTTACGAATTCCGGAAAGTTCGAAACTGGCTTCACAGAGATGAGTCTCTCCAGTGCTTGAAATGGAAAAACAGAAGTGCAGGAACGGACCAATATATTTATATAAATGCGGCTTAGGAATTCGGGTTACTCGGTTTTTGACTTCACGCACAATGTCGTATTTATAAACACAGACGATGGGAAAGATATCACTATAGAGATGGTGCATCCAAACACGAAGGCACAACAGCTCAGAAATGACGTCAATTCTATGTATCTTCTGCACGACTAGTACGTAAACTACCTCCCTGCATATGATGAAGCAATGGCCCCATCTTGTGGATCAATGATGCATACCAGAAAATGTTGTGTGGCGGGAATGCAAATTGAATTTGTCCCCTCTGCCGCTTGTGTTCAATTACCCAGTCAGTACAGTTATTATTATTTAAAAAAAGACAATGTCACGATACTACTGGTCATTTGCAGAACCCTGGGTACTCGGCGCCACTTTGCCCCCGGCCTTTTCCAGTGGTGCCTTCGCGTGTTGGTGTGTGGTCAGGGTTGGATTGGGATAAAAAATCGGGCCAGGTGCACAAATAAAAGTGGGCCACATTTGCATATTCCTTTTCCGCTGAAAACTGCTTCGGTGAAATTTTATTTAAAAAAAAAAAAAATACTGGGGGGGGGGGGGGGGGGCAGTGAACGCACGGATTAGATTACTCTGGTGAAACACACCTGAAAATAAGTGAGGCAATTTCTGCTTAGGCCCCCTGCCCACGTTTAATATGCATACATTAATGGGCCGGCTCAGCGAGAGAAAGAGTGACATCCATTCTCCGCCCCTTCATAAAAGGGAGGTAATGGACGCTTACCTACCTCCAGAAAGGCCACGCAGGCACCCACTGGGCCGCTGGCGACATCAACCAACGCAGAAACCACCAAAATCCCCCCCCCCCTCCCCCCTGCTAAAAAGAAAAAAAAAAAAGGCAGCCCAAGGCTAGGATTCGGATACTGGCCCCTCTTTTTTTTTTTTTTTTTAAGTTTGAGTTTATTGAAGAAATAAAGAAGGGAAGGAGAAGGGAGGGGAACGGGGTATAATCATCATGATAAACATATACAAAAAATAAGCAATTCAATAGAAACTCTCATTAAAAGCAATTATAACAAGCATGAAGCTTACATGAACAGAGCCTACGTATAGGAATGAAAAATACCATATAGTATAGTAGAACGTGATATCATAACAAAAAAGGCATTAAAGAAAGAAGAAAATCATGGTGGCTTACGCACCTCAACTGTGTTAGGATCTGGAGAGGCGTGCACCGGAGCAAAGGAGGAGAGATAGGATACCAAAGGAAGCCAAATCAGGTCGCGTTTAATTGCCAGGGAAATGGGAGATACGTAATTAGTATCTAGGCGATGATGGAAGCAAACTGCATTCCACCAAGATTGGTAGGAGACATTTGCAGCCTGTTTCCAATTAGAAGTAATGGTATGGAAAGCCACAGCAACTAGAAGGTCAAGTAGTAGATAATGGGAAGGAGATTGTGGGAGTGACGGTGATAGGGAACCTAGAAAAACTTGTGAAGGGGAAAAGGGAATTTGAAGTTGAAATATCTTTTGTATTTGCGTCCATACTAGGTGCCAGAACTTGGAGATAGGAGGGCATTCAAACAACATGTGTTTGAGATCTGCGACGGGACAGGAACAGGACCAACAAATAGGGGATGTGTCAGGTGAAAAACGGGATAAAGCTTGTGGAGTACATAAAGTTCTGTTATAAATGAAATATAAGGTTTGGGTAGTATTAGCAGCTCTAGAGGCTTTATGAAGCTTAGCCCATATTTTGTCCCAAAAAGGTATTGGCCAACCCTGAGAAAGATCCAATTCCCATGCATTCTCGATTTTAGATTTTAGTCTGTCAGTGGAGTACCGGAAAGAGTTATAAATAGCAGAGGCTGAGGGAGACGTCTCCAATAATAAAGAAGTAGCTTTGCGGTCCAAAGGAATATCAGTAGATGGCGCCAAAGAGCGAAGATATAAGATCAGGACTGGGAGAAGGGCATTGTATTGCGAACGAGCAGAAGAGGGCAGTGAGAAAGAGGATTGAAGTTCCTGGAATGAGAGAGGGGTATCTTGGGAAATTAATTGAGAGATCCAACACAATCCTCGAGAATGCCATGTCTTCCAAAAGATGGTGCGATTACGAATTTTGAAAAGAGAGTTGTGCCATATCGGTTGATCGTGAATGGAAAGGAGGGAGGGATAAGATGATATTATGTAAGGGAGAAGGAGAGTGCGGCAATGAGAAATAACAGGCGTACGAAAGCGAACTAAAGAAGACGTGAAGGATAAAAACTCGCGAAAGGTAAAGGGGGATAGAAAGGAAGATTCCATACTTAACCAGACGGGCGGATAGTGCGGAAGATCAGAAGAGAACCAACGGGTCGATTGTTTCAAAGAGAAAGCTCGATGATATTCTCTGAAATTCGGAAAGCGCACACCAGACTGAGCCTTATCCTTGCGCAATGAAGCCAAAGCTATCCGAGACCGCTTGCCATTCCATAAGAATTTCAGCAACAAGGAATCAATCCGTTTAAAGAAGGAAACTGGAATGTGTACTGGCAGCATGGAAATGGTATAAAGAAGAAGAGGGGATAACATCATTTTTATAGAATTGAGCCGACCCCACCAAGACAGAAAGAGCGGGTTCCAGCGTTGAATAGCCGTGTCCATTTTCTTGAAGACATAATCAAAATTAAATTTGAGTGTATCAGACAAGAGAGGAGCGAACCAAACACCCAGATATTTGATCCTAGATGGTTGCCAGGAGAAACTCGTTTGGGAAAAAAGATGCTTTTGACAAATAGGGTTTAAAGGTAGAATCTCGCACTTATCAGCATTTAGGCGATAACCAGAGACCGCGGAGAAGGAAGACACCTGCTGGAGAAAAGAGGGAATAGAGGAAACAGGATCAGAGCAGTAAAAAAGAATATCATCAGCATAGACCGAGAGTTTAACTTGACGCGAACCAAATTTAAAACCAGAAATACTGTTGTCTAGACGAATTTTAGTAAGAAAGGGTTCCAAGGCTAAAACAAAAAGTAGGGGGGATAGAGGACAGCCTTGTCGCACTCCCCTGTGTAACGAGAAATAATCCGAGGTCATCCCGTTGACAAAAATGGAAGCCTGGGGATTAGAATAGAGTAAAGAAATAATAGAGATGAATTTGGAAGAAAAGCCGATCCAGCGCAAGGCCTGAAACATAAAATCCCATCCAATCCTGTCAAAGGCTTTCTCCGCGTCTAAAGAAATAGCCGCGAAGGGAAGTGACAAAGAGGAAGCCTTGCTAAGTATATTAAGAAAAACACGGGCATTGTCAGATGAGAGACGGCCCTTGACAAAGCCTGATTGTTCAGGGCCAATGAGATCGGGTAAAAGGGGATCCATGCGCAATGCCAAAATTTTGGCCAAAATTTTATAATCCGTATTGACCAGTGAAATTGGTCTGTAATTTTTGCATAATGAGTGGTCCTTATCTTCTTTGGGAATTAAACAGATTAAAGCCTGTTGGAAGGAGCCGCTGGAAGAACCCGCTGCAAGGAAGGATCGGAATGGATACTGGCCCCTCTGGCATTGCCTGAGTGCCCCGTTGCCAGGCGGTCACCGGCTGCGCTTCACTAACGTGCAGTGCGGCGCTCTGGTGACACGCCTGCAGTCGGCAGTGGTTTGTCCCATACCCCTGGGGTCTGGCACCCCCTCTTTTCCGTGCCTGCATCTGGCAGTGATGCCCCGCCAGCAGCAAAGCTCACTTGGCATGAAGTCACACACGGCAAGGCCGTGTGTACTCAGTGTGGCTCCAAGCGGCACAGCCCACGCAAGCACTGCTTTCCATGCCCTGAGCCACTCTCAAATATATATCTGGCAATGGTTGCAAAAAGTGCCCCCTCCCTTCAGTACACACTCGTATGGAGACGAGACCCACACCTTCTGCGTATTTTACAACTTGTTTACAATGCAGAGTTCAGAGGAGAAGGGTATACATCCTTCATCTGTCAAAGACCTAGAAGTCATGGCTAAATAAAGACATTTTACCTGCAGGGTGCACACGCATGCCCTTGTTTGCTGACCGTGGGCTGCCGTCCCTGTCACAGGTTTGGAAGGTAGAGCAGTGATGGCAGAGTGCATGTGTTTTTTACCTCTCCCCCGGTGTCAGGCGCGCAGCACCAATTGGACTCACAGGGCTTCAGCCCCCTCCCCCCCACCCCCCCCTCCCGCCATGTGTGGCAGCCCGGGATGAGAAAGCTTCCCGGGCGCACACACAGCCGCACCCGAGAGCACTTCACAGGTCTTTAAAAGACCATTTGCATGTTAATGAGGCCTCGCTGTTGTTTCACCCCTTCTAAGAGCCCCTGCAGCTCCACTCTGCCTATGCTTAAAAGATTCAGCCCCCCCCCCGAATTTTTTTCCTAGCACCCCCTCCCCCCTCCCCCCCCCCCAAATTTGGCTCTAGTTGCGCCTCTGCCCGGTGTAGTGCTTGCGTTCCCTCAAGCCCCTCCCTGCGCTGTGTTACTTCCAACCCTCCCCAGGCTGTCTGTTAAAGCACAGAGTTGTTATTTTTGCTTGGCTATGGTAGAAAGCAGACTTTAAGAGATGTTTCCATTGTATCTCCTGCATTCTCCATATTGTATGAAAGCACAAGCTTTGACACACAAAGGCTTTTCTGGCGCCGGGGGAAGAGCCGTCTGCTGCACTCACCCAGCTGGTGTGTGAGACAGAAGGTGTACTTAGCATGATGCTTCTCCTTGAGGCCCATACATCGGCTCCCAGGGCTACTAGAGAGGAACAAATGGCTGAATCTTATGGGAAATAAATTGGGCCCTGGAAAGCATTTCCCTTTACATTCTGGCACTTCCTTATTCTTTATAAATTCTGTTCAGAGATTCCTGAGGGAAAATAATTTGAAAAATAACTCGTACCATTTAACAGTTGAAAACACTGAATTCAATGTATAGTTTTGTAATACAATAACACGTCTGGAGGTCCTCGTGCCAGCTCCCCCTGCGACAGTTCTCCTGTCCAGCTTTCCCGCAATCCACTACCCTCTGCTGCCTTAGATTTGTGCCGCCTCTGCTTGCTTTCTACAAGTTTTTCTACCCACTTCTGCCCTCTATTTTTGCCTCACTCTTCTCGTTCTGCCCGTTTCTGATCTATGTTTCCACTTTCTGCTCGTTTCTGCCCTTTATTATTTGCTCTTTAGGCTAATTTCTGCCCGTTATATTTGCTCTTCCTTTTCATTTCTAACCTTTATTTTCCCTTCTACTGCTCGTTTCTGACCTTTATTTTATCTCTTTCTGCTCTTTTCTGACCTGACTCATCGGGGAAATCACACCCACAGCACCCTGATACCCCTAGGGGTGACAGTGCTGCGTTACACAAATGCTGGTTTATTGGTTCCCTCATTATTTGGATTTTTCTTTTCTTTTGATGTTTTTGAAACAATACTTTACAAACATTGGCAAAGCCAATGGCTTGGCACTTGCATTAGAAAGAATAGGCTTATTGACTTAACCAATGCTTGTTATCTGTGGCACTGGAATGGAGCCATACCAGCCCCACTTGGGTAAAGTTCCACTTCAAAGTGCGAGATATGTGCACCAACATCCGTAGCGCATGTTATGCATGTACATGTATACGGTCTTTTTGGTGCATACAGTGTGTAAGAGGGAGCCAGAGTAATGTGGGGTCACGGGTTCCATTCTGGACGCCTCTATGCTGCTCCTCTGCACAAGATGGAGGTGCAGTTGTTTTCTCAGACAGAGGGAGATTTATGTTGATATTAATGAAGCTAGAAGGAATTCTAGGGACTGAAGTGGGGACATATGCTCTATTAGAAGTGTATTGAGGCCCCTTTGTTGAGGAAAGCTGCCGATTAATTACACTGAGTTCAGCTATTTGGCAGATGGTGGAGGAGAAGGGTGGGACTGCAGTCAATGCCGAGGGAGCAAGGGATCTTACAGGTGAGGCATCGTTTTATCTTCTCCAGGGTCTGTTCCTGGTGCGCTCACACCTCTTTTTGCCTCTGTTGTGGGTTCTCCAGGCTGGAGAGTATCCTGCTGTGAGGAGCATCATTCTACACAAAGGCTGTGTCAGAAGAACAACCTTGAGTACACTTGAAAGAAGCGCTCAAAACCCTTTCTGGGAGGCCGATGGATAATCCACACCCCCCATCTGCTGACCCACTTATTGTTCCAGTTCCAATGGTTAATTTGTAAAAAAAAAAAGTCCCAGGGCTCTTGTCTAGAGGCAGCTTGCACCAGCCCATTTCTCCTGTTAGCACCGCCGTAAACAGAACCAACTACTAACCATGAGAGTGGGGAGAGGATGCGGCGTAATAGCCAGCGCGGCCAACTTGGAGCTGGGGAACCAGGTTCGAGTCTCGGCGTTGGCATATAATCCTGCGATACTAGGCAAATCACTTAATCACCCTGTAAATGAATGTGCCCTTAACTCGTGCTCATGAAAAGTGCTGGTGCTGAGGATTAAGTGTCGGTGCTGAGCACCGTAAACCACCGGCTCAAATTAAGCACTGTCCAGTTCCAAGTTCTCTTTGACCAAGGAAAGGAGTGCTCTGCAGAGGATTCAGATGACTGCTGTGCAACCAAAGCTAGTTTCTGCCTGACAGCCAACTTCCCAGCAGTAAGGGGGCATCACTAGAGCCTGACGTGAAAGAAAGAGCTGTCATGCCAGTCCCCACTTCCACACCAACTCACAGCTTCAGTTCACTCTCCTCAACTGCCCCGGTTAGTCCACCTTCAATTCCTCTCTCCCACAGCAGCCTCAGCCCACTCTCCACTCTGGTACCAGCCCCTTTATATAATTTCTTCAGAAGCAGCAGGTCTGGCCACAGGTATTCCCCTCCCATCCTTGCTCTACAACAGCTGTTATGAAGGCCAGCAGGGCTCAGGTGCAGGGCTTTTAAGTACTTCTGGAGCCTGTGATCAATTCCCCCACCTGCACCGCACCCTCGGCCTGCACTCCCCACTCTATTCCCACACCACCTCAAATCCTCAGTTGCAGTATTTGACCTCAAAGCTTATTGTGCCTTTTCCCCCTACTGCAGCCTTTGCCCTCCTGTACCACATCAACTTTCCCTCCCGTTTCGGACCCACAGCCTAAGTCTGATCCCACACTAGCTTCTGCCCAATACTCCTTCCCGTACCATTCCACATCTCAGTAGATTTCCACTTTTGGACTAACCCCGGCCCTGTAGTTGTGGATGGACATGGATAGGTATTTAGAGTACTGCGGGAAGAGCAGATTTTCGGTGGGTGCATTTGTAGATATATGTGCATGTTCATGAGCGTTGGGTAATTTAATGCGGGCTGTGCGAGAGGCACGTCTGTGTAAGTGCTGGATGACGGTGAGTGGTGTGGGTGGAGGGAGAACAGTGTGAGTGCATAAGAAAGGTGTGTGCTCTAAGTGTGGGTGAGATTTGTGAGTGTAGGGTGAAAGGTGTGTGTGTGTGTGTGTGTAAGTGCAGGGTGAGTAGTGTGCCTGTGCGTGAAGTGGGTGATCAGTCTGCTTGTGTAAGTGGAGGGTGAGAGTGAAGTGTAAGCTGTGTGAGTATTGGGTGAGCAGAGCACCCATGTTAGTGCAGAGTGAATTGTGAGCCCAATGTAAGTGTAGGGTGAGCAGTCACTCTAAGTAACTGACCATGCCATTGATGGTTGGGATGTAGAGTTTCAGGTGTAGCTAAACTTTTTGAGGTGTCAATCGGAGATTTAAAGGAAAATAAATTATCAGGTGATCCTATTACAAAATGTAAGCCTTTTGGACATGCCTAAAGTTACTTTTCTAGAGGTGGCGAGCCGCTGAAGGCCAGAGACTGATTCTGAGCTGCGGCTCAGGAAGAGCTTCTTGGCACCTTGAGTCAAATATCCATGAGGCTTCCACCCTCCACCATATATCAGTTTATAAGCCCCTCCAACTTCACCTGGTGACTAAATTGTGTGACATCAAAGCACAAAACCTGGGATGAAATGCGGTTTACCTGTTTGCCAAAACTCTGTGACCTTAGGCAATTACCATATTTCCCTGTGTCTCCTTCACCTTTATTGTCACATGTGATAATGCCTTTAAAAAATAAACTCCGTTTAAGATGTACACTCTTGAAAAACTTCATTTGTATAAGTTTTCACAAACTTCAATGTAGGTCTATGTGTTTTAAAACCCTGAGCAGGGCAAACGTGACAACTGACTGGCCTCTTGGTTCACTACGTCGTCATCAGGGGAATGAATGCTTCAAAGTTTAGAAACTGTGACTTCTGATAATTGCCACTCAATGCAGCCAATCACTTGTGTTTCTGAGGTATGGGGGTGATAAGTGTGCCCTCTAGCGTGCTGAAGTTAAACGCTTTCACATTAAAGGAAGATACTTTTTGGATTTTGTTCAGTCTTTAGCACATTTTACTTGAAGATGTGATTTGCTTTTTTAGCAAATTTGGGTTGGGGGCTGCCCGAGATGGACATGCCAATGCCCCCACTCCTCTGCCTAATTCAACAGTCTTTTTCCCTCCCCTGAGAGGCAGGTGGGGGCAATAGCCCCTCAGGGGCAGAAAGCACACTAGGCACCAGGGATTTTTTGTATGTATACAGGGGTGGGGCTGCCCAAAATGGGCTTGCCAATGCCCCCCACCCCCCAAAACAAATTCCAGTCTTTCTGCCTCCAGAAGGAAGATGGGCGCAATAGCCCCTAATCTGCATTTCGGGGGGCAGAAAGCCCACGAGGCACCAAGGATTGTTTTGTTTATGGGTGAGGGCTGCCCAAAATGGGCATGGCAATGCTCCCAACCCCCCAAAAAATTGTCAGTCTTTATTCCACTCCCGGGAGGCAGAAGGGGGCATTAACCCCTGATCCCGGGGGCAGAAAGCACACTAGGCACCAGGGATTGTTTTAAAAAAATGTATATAGGGTTGGGGGCTGCCCAAAAGGGGCATGCCAATGCCCCCACCCCCCAAAAAATATTGCCACAGTCTATCTACCTTCCCCGGGAGGCAGATGGGGGCATTAGCCCCTTATTGCCCATCCGGGGGCAGACAGCACACTAGGCACCAGGGATTGTTTTTTATTTTTCAATGTATATAGGGGTGAGAGACTGCCCAAAATGGACATGCCAATTCTCTCCCCCCCCCACAGTTCCACAGTCTTTGTCCCCCCCCCCCAGGCACATGGGGGCAATAGCCCCTAACTTGCCCCAAGTGAGGGCAGAACATACTTAGAAACTCTGCACAACTTATGGTGGAGACATCAAAATTACCAATTACAAACCGACCTGGTTTTGCAAGGGTTGGCATCTGAAATTTTAGCCCCAAGGTCGGTGGCCATCTAGTGAAACCTACCAAACCCACACATTTCAACTAGACACCCGGGGGAGGTCCAGGAGGGTATGGCTTACGTGGATCCCCCAAACTTTTCCTGCCCAGAATCCCCTGCAAACCTCAAATTTAGCTGAAAAAATAAATAAAAAATCATGTTTCTGTGTGGGAAAGTTGTGGGATCACCTGGTCGACACAAATTTCCCACCACCCAGCATTCCCCCAGGTCTCCTGATAAAAATGGTACCTCACTTGTGTGGATGTGCCAAGTACCCACGACAGGCAGGGGCCCACAACGTATTGTGGAGACATCAAAATTACCAATTACAAACCGACCTGGTTTTGCAAGGGGGCAACCTGCGTTTTTGGTCCCAGGCTCCGAGGCCATCCAGTGTAACCTACCAAACCCACACATTTCTGAAAACTAGAAACCTAGGGGAGTCCAGGGAGGTGTGGCTTGCATGGATCTCCCAACATTTTCCTACCCAGAATCCCCTGCAAACCTCAAATTAAGTTTTTTTTAAAAATCACATTTTAAACACTTTTCCGTGTGAGAAAGTTGTGGGATCACTGGGCCGCCACAAATTTCTCACCACTCAGTATTCCCCCAGGTCTCCCGATAAAAATGGTACCTCACTTGTGAGGATGGTCCAAGTACCCACGACCGGTGAGCCCCTGTGCAAAACCAGGTTGTTTTGTGATAGGTAATTTTGATGTCTCCACAATACGTTTTGGGCTCTTCGCTGTCGCAGGCATTTGGCCCACCCACACGAGTGAGGTACCATTTCTATCGCAAGACTTTGGAGAATGCGAGGAGGGTGAAAGTTTGTCAACCCACGCAGATTCCAGAACTTTCCATCACAGAAATGTGGGGAAATTTAAATATTTTAATTTTTACAAAGTTTGTGGTTTTCAAGGGGCTCTGGGTAACAGAACCTGGTGAGAGCTACACAAGTCACCCCATACTGGATTCCCCTGGGTATCTAGTTTTAAAAAATGTAGAGGTTTGCTAGGTTTCCCTAGGTGCCAGCAGAACTAGGGTTCAAAATCAACAACTAGGCACTTTGCAAAATATGTGTCCGTTTTCACTGTAAAATGTGGTGTGTCCATGTTGCCTTTTGGCACGTTTCCTGCCACGGGCACTAGGCATACCCACACAAGTGAGGTACCATTTTTATCAGAAGAATTTGGGAAATGTGGGTTGGGTGGAAGTTTGTGGACCCACTCAGATTCCGGAACTTTCCATCACAGAAATGTGGGGAAAATGTGTTTTTTTGCCACATGTGTCACAACATATAGTGCAGCCTCCAATACCATCAAGAAGACCATAAACAAACACTGGCGCATCTTAACGTCCGGAATATTAGACTAGCTAAAACCTAGGTTTGCCAACAAAAGAAGCAAGAATATACAGGACCTCCTTGTACACACAAGACCTGCACCAACACGGATAGAAAGTATCACCGTACTAACAACCTGGGGCCTGACTCCTGTGACCTAATTCCTTCCAATTATGGTCACCACAGCGGTATTTAACTACATCTCGCATCCTTCCTGTTTACCATTCAGGATCGGAAGAACTGCAGCAATGCCCGCAAATGAGGTAAGACCTCAGGCCACTCTGCCTTTAATGCTATAACCCTCTCAACATCCATTGCTTTTTAAGAAAATACCAGCCATTAAAGTCCTTCTTTAACGTTCACTTAATATACTTGTCAAAATATTACTCGCAGGACTATCAATTTTTCTAGTGTACCAAGGAGGACTTCAGCCTCCGACTAAAGATAGAATTTCTAAATACACGATGGTTGTGAAAATTTACACTCGTTACAATCAACACGTACCTCACCGTAATTATGGGGATTATTGTATGTTTTCTCTGTCACCACAGGAGGGCAGTATTTTCCTAATAATGACACCATATAAACATTCTCTACTATCCGAAGACACAGGGATCTGATGGAGAAGTTATCTATGAATACTATGCAAGAAACTATACTTGTTGCCACTTTAAAAACTCAATAGAGCAAAGGCACAAAAAATAACACAACTTAGAATCACTGAAGGACTTTATGCAAAATGTAACACTCACGTGTGTGCGAAAAATAACGTACATAGGCTCATGTAGACTGACACTCGGCTAACAAAAATGTTCCTGAACCGTGTGATGACGATTAACAACTTGGAACATACCATTCCCTTTGTCTCCGCAGTGCGGGCATTGGTTAAAAAGTACCACTATAACCACTGAACAACGATCCATACTGATGGCGTCAACATTCATATACATAATACCACCGACACACCTACTGTTGAAGATGAGGTGTGTACTTATGGGAATACAAGACTTACCCTATGAAAAAACTCACCTCAGACTTTTCTGTTCTCGTTCCTTCTCCTTCTTTCCTGAAAGCTGAACATGCTTTCAAATTTACACAGAACTAATGTGTGTGTCATTATCTGGGATTTTTTAGAAGAAGCCAAACACTGCATAAATGATCGTGTTATGTACATTATTATGTTTTTCGTTTTTCTTTGTTAGTCCTAGGCAAATGTTGCACCTATGACCGCGTCAGTGATGAGCTACCACGCTCACTGACAAAGAAGGGTAAGTGAATGTACTCGCCCTCTCCATTGCAGAGGTGTTCTGAAAAAAGACCACCTTTCACACCACCGTCCTGAAGAAGGCCACCTGACCTGCAAGAGCAACTCTTAGGAGGAAACATGTCGATCCCATACTAGGTGCTGTGGACCAGTTACTAATCCACTCAAGCACCACAATTTCTTTTAATCATATCCCTTTCCTGAGTAATAAAACTTCTCTAAAAGGGATTAGGAGATATTTTTAATCCCTAGTGACTTTTCATGACTGCAATCCACACAGACAGTCTCCCTCCTGGTGGAGGTTGGTTAATCAAATCAAATCAAATCAAACTTTATTCGGTTGTTGAGAAAACATCCATAAAAGCACAGTATAATACAATTATAAACATAAGCAGCTGATTAAAAATTTTCCTCAATAAACCGAACCTCCAAATAAGGAAGTAATCTAAACTCCAAATTTTGCAAGCTACGACAGTAGGAGGATAGTATACTTTTAAAAACAAGGAATATCCAAGGCCTATTACAGGGGCAGCAGAATCTAAAACCTCAACAGTCGAAAGGCCATCGTTCATCTCGAAAAAGATAGATCCCATGCTTACTCCAGGTTCTGCCTATGCTTAACAACCAATTTCAGGAAAACTGCTATCGATTTAGCATAAGGTTCAGCATCTAAACACAGAAGGGCGAGAAATGCTGGGCGACACCTACGTAGACCCATAACTTTCAAGATTGGAACGAGCCACTGTTTCCTCATATCTTGGTTAATCACTTGGACACCCGAACCCTCAAGTGATTACAACCCGATGACACTATCCAGTTTACCACATGAGCAGAGAAAAAACATATACCGTGCACTGTGAAAGTTTGGTTGAGGGGCTTCAATACAATATGCTTGGGACTCTGGATTGTTGACACTAGTGATTAATTCCACTAGGATTGTAAGTCTATTCATTTTGGAAGCTGACTGAATCTCTGCTTCTCACTCCCTCATACTTACTTAAAAATAGAACTCACCAATTAGAAATGATCAATCATAATCTTGCTGTGAAATGATTGTCACAAAGGAAGTTAAGGGATTGTTCTCAAGGAATCAACAATGATGACAGACTTCCATTAAGTGGAGACAAAGTGAACTAACTTGTCATCGTCATACTGTCTTTGAGTGCGTCAGGTTTGTTATAAATGCCACGGCCTGATGAGGGATAGGTGCACTTGGTACAGAGGGGTTATTTCCTGACTGGGTGACTGTGAACTAACCGCTGGGGAAAATTATTAGCCAGAAATAAGCCTTGGTAATAAACAAAATCTGAAATAAATGATCAAATGATAAAAACAATATTAGTCAAATAAATTTAGGGGACCACAATGGAGCTAGGAAAAATCCTCAAGAAAGTACTTGAAAGGGAATATGTAACTGTGGCACTTGGAGAAAGAACAATATGCTTTTGGCACGATTTTACACAAGTTTTTATTATTATTTTGTTTTATACAGCGGTAGTATTATCTTTTCTCGGTGGTCGTTACAGGCGGAACCGTTTGACTTGGTCCTCTTCTTTCTGGTCTCAAGTCGTCCCTCGGGAAAAGAAAATAGGAATGTATGAGGATTTTGCCCCCTGCTCTTTTAGTGTAGGGAAAAGGAGTGAAGGGATGCGTTCGGGTCACCAATTGCCACCCCCAGTGTAGCTGCTCTGAAGGTGCCAAATACTATGTCTGCTGCAATATTTGGCCTTTCCTCCTTGCTTTAGAGAAACTCTAACCTCCTCCCTGCTACACCGGAGTCTCTCCGGAACCCCTCTGGAAGATAGCCTGGAAATGGGCACAGACCTCTGATAGCCACGCTCCTCCTGGAGCAAGACTGGTCAATCCGTGGTGCCGGATGGGGTCCGGCTCCATCTCTTTCTCGACTCTCGGGGAATTGGCTTCTGCTACACGGGTCTCTGCTCGGGACGCGACAGAGTTCTCTCTTCCTGTGTCTACTCCGGCGTTTCTCTCCGGCCCTGGCTGGGTCAGTCCTCCTCCAATGAGTAGCACTGCTGAACTGATGTTAGCGCGCTCATTTGCCACATTGGACCTTCTGCGCCACTGTGATAGGCGCACGCCACAAACTCATCGTGGTCGGCGCCGCCCACAGCCAGTAAATTGCACACACTGGCCTAAATACAGCCCAAAATGTAGCCCCCCGCCAGGTATGAGCTTTTCCCTGCACAATTGGGAAAAAAGTCGCCCAATTGTGCGGGAAATAGCCCAATCTGGCAACACTGAATACACTTCCTGCTAGTGTTGCCTTTCAAAATAAAGGCAGCAGCCTGAGTTCGGAGCCGTGGGTTTCCTTTCCTAGTCTAGCAGGCATCGCCACGGCCACCTCATCTCTGGTGATGTCACAATGGTGACGCTACCACCATTCGTCAGCTCGGAGCTAAGCAATAGAAAGATACTCTATGGATCTTCTGTGTTCTTTGTGCTCACTTTTCTTTCGTTCCTCTCCAGCCAAATATGCCCCTCTCTCGTCTATTTCTGCTTTCTTCTTACCAGTCTGCGCACGAGACGCTCGTTGGTTTCTCCCTGTCTGTTCTTGTTTTTAAAACACTGAACTCATTTTATTATTTTTTTGCTCCATCTATCACATGAACTTTAACAGATTGTTTAAAAACATATTAATTTACGAGTCAAATGCATTTTCTCCTTACAAATTAATTCAGCAGATTACCTACCATCTAACATTAAACAAGAAACCCCGGTATTACAAGCGCTCGCCATGACGTATTTGCTTGGCTTTTTCTGCCGCCCTCGCCTGCTAAAAGGTTTCTTGTCTTTATGGGGCCATGTGTTTCAAAAACATGGCCCCATAAAGATAACAAACCTTTTGAGACCAAGGTAATTCAGGCCAGCCCATCCAAGTGGGACGGCTCAAAAAGCCAAGCAAAGATGTCACTGACACCTTTTTTCCAATGGCTGGCCACCGTTTAGCATAAACGGTAAAGCCGGCCAATGGAAAAGACGGGCGGGGCTTAATGTCTCTTACAGAAAATCCCTCAAAACATTAAATCACATGCGCGCAGCTACGCAAGGCGAGACCTGATAAATCTCGCCGGGCGAGACTGCGCATGCGCGCACCTACGCCAGGTGAGACCTAAAAAGGACATTAAAATGGGTCCCAATCAGGCCCTTTATTCATGCCCTTAACTTTGTAGCCAAAAACACTGATTGACTTTTGATAAATAAATGTAAAAATGTTAATATCAGCGATTTGATTCCTCTTTACATTCCACATGTTTCACTTACTCTGTAATCCCTTGGAGTGTTTTTTAATTCCAAGATAGTCTGTTTCTGTATGTTTTTGTCATGTAGCATATTACTCTTGTATAGTGCCCACTCTGAACTGAGGCCCTCTATGTGTTTTTAACGAACTACAATGAGAGTTCAGAAGTTGAGGCGAAGGCCTGTTTCTTACATTGCCTGTCAGTGGGTGAGAAAGGTGTTTTTAAATACTTGCTCTTCCAGTGCTTGGCCTCTCTGCAGAGGCCAAAGAACAATGATAAGGTATTCCAGTTGCATCCGTGATTCTGTGCAAATGTGAGTGAAGGAGTATACAATTGGAAATCACAAACATGTAGTTTGAATGTTTAAGTCACACCCTCAAGTACATGCCCCTCTTGTCCTCCTCCCTGCTGCCCCCTCCTCAACTCCACCCCCTTTCTAAACCCTACCCCCTCCCTCCTAACCACCTTCCTCAACCCTACCCCCCACTGCTACCCACTCCTCCTACCCCACCCCTCCTTCCCCCTCCCTCAACCACACCCCCTACCACTCCACTCTCCCTTCCTAAACCCCACCCCCTACCACTCCCTCAACCCCACCCACCACTCCCGCACTTCCTCAACCCCACCCCCACCACTCCCCCTTCAACCCCCCCATCAACCTCACCCCCACCAACCTCACCCCCACCATTCCTACCCCCCCCCGTTCCTTATCCCCACCACTCCCCCGTGGGTGTAAATATTTGTAATTGAGTGCTACCTAGACTCACCTGGCAGAGCACAGAAAATTCTTTTACGTTCCCCACCATCAGCGCAGGTCCCGTTCACGATCTCCACGGGGAGAGCGAGTGGGCGTTCTTCGTGGGTCCCCATGGCCGACCAATGAGAAGGACTCAGTATTCAAAAGTGCACCAGAGGGGGCGGTGGCCGACGTGAGACGGACTGAAGCCTCCGCGGCTCCCCTGGTTCTCGTACTAGGTAGAACGCGAAGTCGGGTTTGCTGCTGGGTCACGCTGAGCAGCGGGTAATACGTTTCAGGATGGGGGCGGAGACCTCCAGGGAGGTTTTGCTGCTATTATGGAAATGGCTCATACGTGCGCAGGAGGAGAGGCACTCACAGGCAACCATTTAGAAGTACCCCAGCAGCACCGCCTTCCGTCAGGAAGGGAGGGGGTGCTGTGGTACTTCAGTTTCATAGTGTATTCTGAAGAGGGTACGTGCACTGCCCGCAGACACTTACATATCATTGTGAACATATCTTAATGTCTGAAAGATTCAGTGCAAAACACACAAGAATTAATGTGCGCATTGTGAGGCTACAACCCCCCTAACACGGTGGAAATCGGTCAAATATGAAGCTGATTAAAATTAGCGAGAGCACAACGTTAAAGGAGTATTTCATTTTTTTTATTTTATTTTTTGTTGCATATTTATATAGCGCAAACTCGACCCTAAGGTATTGGAGCGCTATACATGAGCACCGTATTTACATTACACATTCAGGCAAGGGGAGATTAAGTGATTTGCCCAGAGTCACAGGATGTGGACGCGACCTCGGGGCACGAACCCTGGTTTCCAGCACCAAAGTCGGCAGACCACATCCCCGGAAGGGGATGTGGTCTGTCGGCTGCGCTGCCGACTTTGGTGCAGGAAACCAGGGTTCAAGCCTCGAGGTGGCGTCCACATCCTGTGATTCTAGCAAAGGCCACCCCCGAAGGGGGCTCGAGGGCCGGCGCCATAATGGCCACCTGAGCCCAACAAGGAACGGAACTGGTTCTCGCCAGCGAGGAGTGCCGCAGGGCGAAACGCCCTGAGGCCCCGCCCTCCCCTTCCAAGAACAACAGGAAAAGAGGAAGGGGGGATATAAGACGACGCTCCCCCTGGGGCAGCCCACTTGCACATCACGGGAGCTGGGGGAGCGGCGCCAACGATTTTCAAATAGCCGTTTTTCCCGCGGCTGCCGTCTCCACCGTCGGGACCCAGGAAACAGCGAAGAAGGACCCCCGAGCCAGCAGAAAGAACCAGGAATCCAGATACCATGAGAGAGGTGCAGGGAGTCAGAGGACTGCGTGGCCCCCGCTGGGGCATGGCAGGACGGAATGGACCGAGGTCGAGAGACGCAGTAGCGACCCCCAGCTCCCCAGGCAGCAGGCGAAGACGAAGAGGTTCTTGGCGCCAAAAGCAGTCGCAGGGTAAGGGCTCAAGCAGCGAGGAGTTAGGTAAAGTAGACCATAGTGGCAGCGGTTGTTGCTGTGGGCTGGAAGCCCAGCGTCTAAGGGCTGGACTAACGCCTCATGGCACCGACACCACGGCGGGTGCCACCTCAATTTGCCCCGTAGTAGAGATGCGGGTTTGTGCGGTGTCCGCAGAAGGCGTGGGTTTCAGTATAAAGTGAATAGGAAGGGCCAAAAATGCCAGGGAAGTGTATCTTGGTGATTGAGTGAGCTCGGAGGGTTGCGAATGCCATTAGCGGCCCCCCCCCCCTCCTTGGTCCATCGAGGGCAGTCCGGTTGCCGGGTCGCAGGCATGGCGGGCCTGGCATCAGGTGCGAGCCTTCCTATGGTGTCCTTCGAGGTTGCTGTAGGGGGGCAGGTGAGGCGCATCCCGGTGGGAGTAGGGTTGGGAGGCGACCGACACATCTAATATCCTTACAGTGAAACATATCTCTTGAATACAGAGACTAAACAAAGTTAAAAGCATGCCTATCTTAAGTGCCTATGAGGTGATAACAAGCTTCGGGCCTTTGTTTCCCCTCCCTTGCATTTGCATCCATTATCAAAAGAGGCAGTCCTGATCTGAAGTTCCGACTCTTACTCATCCAAGGCTGAGCAGCTAGTGGACTGAAGTGCCATCACTCATGGTCAGAAGTGCAGCATTCTGTGCAGTACCCGTACCAAATTTCATTGACGGCGCAGCAGTACTGGAGAGAAGTGTCAGCCTTTTACTCTGCAGGAGAAATGTCGGTGCTGAAGGCACACAGCACGAGTCTCCATCTACAGGAGACCCCCTGATTGTACAGGAGTTCCCCTAGACGTATAGGACTCCCTAATATCTCCCTGGTGCTGGAGAATGTCCCTGACCTCACAGGAGTCCCTCAAATGGACAACAATCTTAGCCACCGCGGAACTCAAAACCTGTTCTAAAATGGAGTCAATTACCCCGAAGGCTTGTCATACCGCGGGCGGCTGCGTTCCATGTCTGCCTCTCGGCCCCGCACTCCTGCCGATACAGTACAGGGCGCGACACTCAAAATCAAGACTTTCCTGTCGTTCAATATTCTGTCTCCTTCCCCCCTACAACACCCTCCCTTCACACCTATCCCGCCCAGGGCCTTTCGTCGTTATCAGCAGCCAGCTAGAATAGCAAAGGCCGCCCCCCGAAGGGGGCTTGAGAGCAAGGTTTGTGTTCGTGGCTGAAAATTATGCATGATTCGAGGCCACCGGAGCGCTTGTGGCATACATCAGAGCAACAGCCAGGCACGCAGACAGAGGGTGGAAACTCAGTCGGCATACTAACGGCTCAGCGAGTTAAGCGCTGCTGCCCGGTGTGACCTGTAGGTCACGAGTTCTAATCCTGGCAAGACTGAGAAATGCTGTTGATGAGCACAATACACGTTTAAGAAATCTTAAATCTCCAATACAAACGATATGCAGCAAAAGAGTGAGTGTTCACTGAATAATCCCTGGTAACGCAAACGGTAATTAAGGTACAAGAGATTACAAACAGCCTGTGATTCTGGGCAAATCACTTAATCTCGCCGTGCCTAACAAAAAATGAATGTGTCCTTAACTGGTCATGAAACCTTCAGAAATGTCTAACCCAACGCACAGTTACAAGATATTGTCTGTACCACTAATTTTGGAGACAATAAAAAAATTTAAAAAAAAAAAAAAAAAATAGCTCTTAAACACAGTGAAATTTCGTCCTGGGACCAGGGTCCATAGAACGCCAAATGCTGGCAAGAGTTTTAAAAAAAAAAATGAACACAGGGGTGTGGCTGAATGGCTAGGGCAGCCCACTTTGAAACTGGGGATCCAGGTCAAGTCTCGGCGTCTGCTTAAAACATCCTATTATGCTGGGCAAATCACGTTACATCCCCGTGCCATAAAATAAATGTGTCATTTTTGTAAGATAGCATGTGTTCAGTGAAAGCGCTGTAATATCTTCGGGTCGGGCCTGCGCTATATAAAAGTGCCAGAAAATAAATAAATTAAGTAAAACGTTTCGCACAGAGGTAGCATCGCCCACTATTTAAATCCGGTGCGACCAAGTAGTGCAACACCTGGCAGGAAGTGTGATGCCTATAATCGCTGTGCTTCCCAGCCTTCTGGTGCCTGTGACAGAGTGCCTTTCCAGTAGGTATGGATCAGGCACCCAGAAAGGGAGGACTGTTGCCTGCTGCAAAGACCATATAACAAGCAGATCACGAGGGCAGGGCAATGTCAGAAGGTCAGCGGGGTTACCGTCTGTCGTCAGACTTCCCACGTTTAAATTGCGGTTTGCACTAAGCTATTAACTGTGAAATAACTGCGTGCAGATTTCAAAGCATAAGATCGGAGCATATGTAGTGTCGCAAGTCTGTCATTCTGTGAATGTCGCAAAAGGGGTCAATTGGTGTCAAAGTGGTTCTGATTCAAAGAGCACCTCAATCTATTGTGTGACATTGTAAATTCACAGTTTGTGCTGGTCCAGAACAAGTACGCTTCAACTATACTGCCTACCTGTAAGGTGCAGCAGATTGTGGGATGACAGAGCTCTTAAAAAAAAAAAAAAAAGAAAAAAGGGAGGTTCCAAAAAGCGATAGTTAAACACAGTCTGGCAACATGGCAACATCAGAATAATACACACTCCTGAGCAGGACTGACCAGTAAGAAGATGGAGGTCATCTCACCTGCCACATTAGGACGGTAATCGAACTGGTAGTCCGAAAATAGCAGTACCATGTATGCGGGTAACAGTAAACATCGGTTATTCATCACCAAGTTTCTCTTGGGTGCAAGGTGCTTGCATAAGATGGCGGCTCTGAGGGATTTAAAAAAAAACAAAAAACGGGTCAAGGGCCCACGAGGGGTGCCCATTCAGAGGGCAGGAACAAATCCATCATCGTTCCATATACACAGGCATATGCCCTGCGCTCCTGGCAGCGCAAACTTGGGTTTCACCCCTGGGAGGATGAAATAAATATCGTGGAGTGGGTAGTACAGCCTGGCGGATACTAATCAGGGTAACTGGTTGCACGGTGGTACTTACCGGGGGGAGCCCTCCAGGGGCATTGGCGAAGTAGAGGATGTTATTTAATGAATGTATGCTGTATCACGCCTCCACAAGAGGTATCTGACTGTCTCTCAATTTTGATTTCATGTATGACCCATGGAGGGAGGAGATAGTACTGTAAGACACTGAAGAAGGACACAGGTGTGCCAGGGCATTAAGGGCAAAGATGGAGTAGAGCACATCATTGCGTTTGTGGGAAGATTGCCGTCGGAGCTGACCAGATGTGGGGGGAGCCGCAGGAAGACGTAAGCCTCCCTGGCGGCGTGGCGGAAACAACAAGTGTATTGGTTTTGTATGGGAGCACACCGACAGGGCGGTGTGTAGAAGGAGGGCCACTCACTTTGGGATTCCGCACTGAGGCCCCCCCCTTCCAAGACCAACAGGAAAAGAGGAAGGGGGGATATAAGGCGACGCTCCCCCTGGGGCAGCCTACTTGCACATCACGGGAGCTGGGGGAGCGGCACCAACCATTTTCAAATCCCACCCACCCACACCTAGGGAGCAGCAGCGTCGCAGTGCTGACGAAAACGAAAGGAACTACGGGTACAAGGGTTGGATATGGAGACACACCGACGGACGGTGTGTGGGAGTAGGGCCACTCACTTTGGGATGCCGCACGGCAGGGTGAGTTGGCCGACAAAGGGGGTAGGTAATGGAGACGGCGCTCGCAGCCCAGCCCCCACCAGTCGGCAGGGCACAAAACAGACGCAACAAGGTAGCGAGTTGAGGCCTAACTCTGGGTGGAAACTGCCCCCACGCAATGAGAGCGCACAGAGAGTGCAAATCCAACGGCGGAAACAACAAGTGTATTGGTTTTGTATGGGAGCACACCGACAGGGCGGTGTGTAGAAAGAGGGCCACTCACTTTGGGATGCCGCACGGCAGGGTGAGTGCGCCTGACAAAATCGGGGTAGCAAACGGAGACGGCGCTCGCAGCCCAGCCCCCGCCAGAAAGTGGGGCACAAAAGAGACTAACAAAGTAGCGAGTTGGGGCCTAACTCCAGGGAAAAGGCTACCCCCCACACGCAAAGGGGCGTGGTAAACAACAAAGAACAATCTACGAGCTGTCAGGGTGATTTACGACCCTAGGAGTTGCAAATGAGCAAAAGACAAACCAGTGATTTATGGCCAGCTGATGATTTATGGCTGATGATTTATGATGCTCATGCAGAATGATTTATGACAGCGGAATGATGACAGATTGTGACAGAATGATTTATGACATACCGATGATTTATGACCCATGATTTATGGCTGATGATTTATGATGCTCATGCAGAAGGATTTATGACAATGAAATTATGATAGCTTGTGACAGAATGATTTATAACATACCGATGATTTATGACCCATTATTTATGGCTGCTGATTTATGGTGATCAGGCAGAGTGATTTATGGCAACAAAATAAGGACCAATTGTGGCAGAATGATTTATGACACACAATGATTTATGACCCATGACTTATGATGTCCAGCTGACAATGCGTGACATCCAATTTGTAATAATGTGTGACAATGATTTATGACCCCGGCCCCCAAGGGGGTGTCCAGGGGAGTTGTCCAAGTGTGACGTATGTAATAAGTAATAAAAACTCCGGCCAACAATGACCACCAAATACGATGACTGTTGGCTGTGTTTAGTAATGCAGATGCACAAGTATGGTACGGTTCCTGGAATGGGCGCAGTGCGGCCGTTATGGGCAAATCACTTAATCTCCCCGTTCCTGAATGTGTAATGTAAATACGGTGCTCATGTACAGCGCTCCAATACCTTCGGGTCGAGTTCGCGCTATATAAAAGATGCAAAAAAAAAAAAAAAAGCAGACCGAGCACATCCTCTCCCCATTTTGAAACCACCTACTTTTCTAGTGGGTGCCGTCTCTGGTGCGGAAGAGGCTTTCGGGGCTCTTGCAGCGAGGGTGCACAGACAAGCGCAAAGAAGGACTCTACTGCCTTTAAATGTGCGTAAACAAGATTGCGGGTCTCCGTGTGTGCGGAAAACCGTGTTGATGGCCTTTCACGAGCGTGCACTAGGGCAGGTGCACTCAGGGGCGGCTTTAGGGCAGTGTGACTGGTGCGGCCGCACTGGGCGCTGATCTGTAGAGGGGGTGCTTTGACCTCAGGGTGCACTGTGCTTAGCAATATCTTATGATAAGAGAGAGAAGGGGCACTTTTGCAGGTGGTAGTGAGAGAATCCTAGGAGGCAGTCAAGAGACGTGGGGGCGCCAAAAGTGTATGTCGCACCCGGCGCCACCAGCGCAAAAGCAGGCTCTTGAATGTATGTAAAAAGTGTTGTGACCCTGTCCAAGTGTGTGCCAGCGAGTGCCGCGCCGCTGCTATGTATGCATGAGTGTATTGGAGCTCTCATGTCTGCATAAAGTACGCTCGTGCCCGCCTAACGGGTACAGAAGAGGGTGAACAAGGGTACGGGGGAGGAGTGGCGGGACGGGACCTACAGACGCTCACAGAGTCTGTGCACCATCGTGCTGAGGCTCTCCGTGACCACTACCTCGCCTCGCCGGCGTCTATAAACGGGTCTGAGGTGCGCCAAGCTGATAGAGGCCCAAATAAGAGGGCATATTATCAAGGACAACGTTACAAATTATCGCAGGTTTAGCGGCAGAAAACTGCCGCTAAACCTGCGATAATGTTAACGCCGTCCTTGATAATACGCCCCAAGGTTTGTCTATACGGGTGACTCGCCCAGACACTCACAGCCGAGCTGTGCCGTGCATGTATGTAGAAGAAACAAACCTGTCGTTAAAGCGGTTCAGCAGCGCCTTTATAAAGGGGAGGAGCCGGCGATTTGAGCGGCCTGTAGGCTTGTATGTAAACTGTTTAAGGTGGGAGGGAAGCGGACAGGGCTCAGGCTTTTTAAAACTATTCAGCAGTAGTGTTGCCAGATTTTTAGACCCGTCCCAAGCCCAAAGCCGCTCAAATATAAGCCCAAAATAAGCCCAATCAGACCAGTTTCAGCCCAAAAACCTGCCCAAATTAGCAAGTCTCCAATTGTGCACAAATTGTCATCAGAAACAATTTTAACGACAAATATACATTCTATTCAATATACAGATGGTGGGAGGGTGTTAACTGGGCACCTGCCTTAATGCTAGTAATTTTTAAGACCAGTTCTCACTGCAACTTCTAAGAGCCCCTGCAACTCCACTCTGCCTATTGCTTAAAGATTCAGCCCCCCCCCGAAATCCGCTCCAGTTCAAGCGGCAAACAGTGTGCGTCAGTGCGCGCCTTGGCATCAGCAACGTGGTGAAGCACGGAGTGTCAGATCCATGCCAGGACAGTGGTAAACAGACGCACGCGGTGCTGCCAGCAGGTGCGTGCGAGGTTGGGTGGCCCCTGCACAACCGTTTTCGAAGCTGGGCTGGCCTACGAACAACTGATGTGGTCAGTTTTGGTTTGGGTGTTAAAACACTCTCTTTACCTACGTCAACTTCCTGGCATCTATCAATATTCATCACTTCCTACAAATAGGGTGACCAACTGGCATGGGTGCAAATTCAGGACGGTGAGTGTAAAAATTCAGGACAAAGGGTCAAAATTCAGGACAAAAATTCAGGACGGGAGGTCAAAATTCAGGACAAAACTTCGGTACAAAAGGTACGTTTTACAGACACATCAAAGGAGGTCGCGTAATAGTGTATAAGTAATTCCATCTATATCCAAACATTCATCCATTTGAAAACGTACGTATCTTTCCATCCATCATTTCACTCATCTATTCATCCACCCTTTCAACCTATCCATCCGAACACTCATCCATCCACTCTTCCACCCAACCATCTACTCATCCATCCAGCCATTTATCCACTCACCCATCCAGCCATCCTTTCACTTACTCATCCATCCACCCAGTTACTCATCCTACCACCCAGTCACCTTTTCAGTCATCCATTCATCCTCCCTTTCTCTCTTCATTGACCCTTTTACTTAGCCATCCTTCCTTTCTTCGATCCACCCATACTTCAACTCATCCACTCATGAATGCATCCATTGACCCTATCACTCATCCATCCACTCATCCATCCACCCACTCACTCACCGATCAGCCACCCTTTCACTCATCCATCCATCCTTTCGCTCATTATCCATCTATTCAACCTTCCATTCATCCATTCACCCTTTCACTAATCCATCCAGCCATCCACCCATCCCTTACTCACTGGCCCACCTTTTCCTCTTAATTATGAGCTGAGCCTTTGTCTGCAGAGTTGCAGACAGAAGAGGCCCATCAAGAATTTCGCCCTTGCTGTCTTCCTAAAGCAAGGGGTGGGGTGGGGGAGGGTTCACTATGCACCTGCACATAGGCAATCTGAAAAAGTGGAAGTCATGAGTCATGCATGATGCACAGTGCCAGGCCATGAGGTGATTGTGACAAGGTGTTTCCAGGGCTTTAAGCGGGATGAAATAACTGGGGGTCTCTCCAAGGGGCGTGTCTGATGTAATTAATGGTGTTGCTTAAAACAACTAAGCTAAAAATCTGTGCTTAGCATTGTGTGTCACCGGACTAGTATTTTGCCTCTTCTGTCATTGCATCCAGCTATATATCACAACAAGTAACGTTACACCTACAACAAACCAGAACCATTTGCTTTGTTAATGGTTGTTAGTTTCATAAAATAAAAATGCAGCAACCATGGCTTAATATAATATTGAAACTGCACTTTTCTAAAATGATGAGACGGAAAGAATTCCCTGCCCCAATCTCCACTCTGTCTATTGCTTAAAGACTCAGCACCCCCCCACGAAATTTTTTCTTACACCCCCCCCCCGAAATTTGGCTCTAGTTGAGCCTCTGACTCACTCACCTGAGGTCGGGGCGGGCGTCAAAGTCCGGACTCAGCAACTGCGGGTGCCCTGCTGCTGTTCTGCGTGACTCCAGGCTGTGCTGTCAACTGGTGGTGGGCTCACTGGGCTGGCTAGCCTGCGCTGCGCAGAGAGCGCTGCCAGCGAGCACCACCCGCCGCCGCCTGTGGCCTGGGTGACCACCAGTGGACCACAGTGGGCAGCAGTAGCAGGGACACACACCACGTGCGTCCGACTCCAGTCCGACTCCTCGTCGCCGCCGAATCTGATAAGGAGAAAAAGCGGCGCGCGTATATGCATTTGAAAGCACTGCGCGCCGCGGGGGCTGGCCAAGAATGATGCCCAGGGCCGTCATTGGTAGCGCTTTTGCGCGCTACAAGATTGACGGCCCTGGGAACCCACAATTCGGCCCGCGACATACCACTGCTAAGTTAGGTGGTGGGTGTGTGTGTGCACTTACAAATACGTGATGTGCAGCATCAGCGTGTGTGTTGGGGGGGGGGAGAGACATCTCGGGTCCTCCTCCAATCATTTTAGCGCTCGCCAGCACAGATGCGCCACTGTGATAGGCGCATGCCACGGTCGGCGCCGCCCAAGCTAGTATTTTGTGCACACTGGCTTTAATTCCACCCAAAAAGTAGCCACCCGCCGGGTATGGGTTTTTCCCGCACAATTGGGAAAAATGTCACCCAATTGTGTGGGAAATAGCCCAATCTGGCAACATTGCCCGGATGTGAAGTCCTTCTTCACTCTCCAGGCAATTCACCCTTTGTCACGGGGGCCGCTGCCTATCAAGGCCGTCTCGTGGTCTCATCGTTGGCAATTGGTTCTCGTGACAACATCACGTGAGGGGTCTCCTAACCCAGGAAGCCACTGTAGTGAAAGACGCCCTCCCTATATCTCCAGCCTGGATCCTGTGAAGTTGAAAGATAGAGGAGAGGAGAGACGTAAGGGGGGATATGTCCTCACCGTCTCCCTCTATCGTGGCGTCCTCAGGTACATCGTGACAGTAACATTACTCTGTGAGTCTTCACATTGCGTCAGTGTGTGTCCCTAAAGCCTTAGGAAAATAGAGTAAATTAATAAAATGCCTGCAATGTTGCTCATGCACATCCTCAAAGCCTTTCATGTCTTAGGAAATTCATTAGATTGAGAGAAAAAACTTGCTATTGTGGAGTGTTGTTGCTATGAACGTCACTAGTGCCTGGGCCCACAAGGCCTTGCAGGTCACAGAAAAATAGCAGGATATCATTTGCAAGTCAACAAATGCAGGTGTGAAATTCTAATAAAAAAGTACATGTTAGAATGTGGGTCTCTAGTTGGTAGAGGTATGTACCCTGTCCAAGTAGGTACCACAAATCTAGTTGAGGTAAGCTAGATATACACTAAAAGATAACCTGTGCTCACTCTCTGGTAGCTTGGTACAGAGCAGGTAGGCTTATTTAGAGAGGCAATGTGTAAACTATTTGTGCAACACACAGAGTAACACAATGAAAACACCACAAACATATTTCACACTGGTTTAGAAAAATAGAGAATATTTTAATGAGAAAATCAAGACCTTTATGACAAAAATCCAATAAGTTGAATCTGAGTTATGAATTTTTAAAGAATAAGCCAAAGATAGTGCTTAGAACTCAATAGCACTAAGGGGTTACTTGAGGTCATGCTAGACTGGGTTAAATACAAAGTTCAGGCCAACTGCATTGGAGGGCAGTCCAGCTAAAGGACTCAAGCTGATCCCCCTGACAAAGTACCTTGGATGGAGCAAGCATCGATGTCGAAGATTCGATGCGAGTAGTCGAGGACGTGACAAGTCATCGTCGACCTTGTGGATGGAGGCAAAGCATCTGCATCCATGCAGTCAAAGATGGCTTCGGCATCGAACCCCATTATGATGCAGGCAGTGCGTCGATGTCCAGCCACGCTGTCCATCGGCGTCATTGTCGATCTTGTGGATGGAGGCAAAGCATCTGCATCCATGCAGTCAAAGAAGGCTTCGGCATCGAACCCCATTATGATGCAGGCAGTGCGTCGATGTCCAGCCACGCTGTCCATCGGCGTCAAGAGAGGATACCCAAGACACTTAGTGATGATGGCGAGGAAAACGACATGATAAAATCACAGAGAGGAACTCATTAAATCACGCAAGCATTGAATGATTGTGAATGCATCATCTGTGTTACCACTTTCAATCCCCCAAGTAATGAGGTAAAAAAAATTGGTAAAAACATTGCAAATTATTAGAAGACCATCTTGCCACTAAAGATGATCTCCTTTTTTCATTTAAAAGAGGCAACAACCTTATGGAAGCCCTAGTGAGAGCTGCATTTTACCACCGCAAGCCAGGACCTCATTCAACTCACAATAGGGACTAGCTGCGCTGGTAGGCCATTCACAGTGTGCCAATGTCTGGGATGAAAATATTGTGTTAACACCAAGGTTCTTGCACACAGAAATGTTCACTTTTTGTTGAATTCCATTGCCATTTGTAACACTCATGATGTCATATATGCAGAATTCTGCGCGAGCGACCTGATACTTATATAGGCCAGACTACGCAGAAAGTGAAATGTTGGAATTTTCAACATGGCAGTAGAATCGAATGTGGTGATGCTGGAGCACCCTTGGCGGAACACTTTCAACGCCGACAACATACAAGTGAAGATATACGCTGCCAGGTGATCGAACACGTAACAATTGGACCATGCGGCGGAGACATGTCGAACTTACTGTCACATAAAGAACAGCAGTGGATGGAAACATTGGGCTCGATTACAGATGGCCTGAATACAGTGGAGGATTGGAGACAAGCTGCGTTCATTTGAATAAACTGCATACACTGAACTGATTTTTCACCATTGATTTGTTTTTTTTCCTTTTAGGAGCTCATTTTGGGTAGATTTATCTCCAGCCTCAATTGGTTAACACCCATTCATCAGCCCTAGGCCGGGCGCAAGCTCTTCTATTACCAGTCAGCAACTATGCTATTTGAGGAGACTTGCACACCAGCATTTGTTGACAAGTAACTGGTATCCTGTTCTTTTTCTTTGACCCCAAAGGTCCTGTGGGCCCGGCCACTAGCGACGTCCATAGCAACACTGCTCCACAGTAGCAAGTTTGTTCTCTCAATGTAATGAATTTCTTTAGACCTGCAAGGCTTTCAGGGTACACACTGGCATTATTACATTCTGTTTTATTTATTTAATTGTATTTTCTTCATTTTGATAAGGCTTTAAGGACACACTCTGGCGCAATGTGAAAACTCACAGTAATGTTACATATTCCCTTTCAAGAACTATCCTGAGGATTTCTCCTAGATCCATTGTGGTCCCCTAAGTGCATTTTACAAACAAGTTGTATTAAGCCTTTGGTCATTTTTTTCAGACTTTGTTTATTACTAAGGCTTATTTCTGGATAATATTTTCCCCCAGCGGTCAGAAAGTAACCCCGCTGTACCACGTGTACGTTCCCCCCATCGGGCGTGGTGTTTATAGCAAACCTGGCGCGCTTGCGCAGTCACAGACCGTAATGAATAAGGCTGAGCGCTGACATGCCGAGTAATTTCACTTTGTCTCCACTTGATGGCAGTCTGCAATCATTGTTTGTTGGTTCCTTGAGACCAATCCCTTAAGTTCCTTTGTGACATTCTTTTTACAGCAACACCTATCACACAACGTGATCTTTTCTAATTTGCGAGTCATTCCCTGTTCTATTTTTGCTCTGTTGAATTTATACTGGCAATGCTATGCTATTTTTTTATCAGTCAAGCATAAATACACATGTTTTCACTGCATGTCATTTTCAGACGGTGGTTGCTATTTCCTTATCCTCTAGGTGAGTTTGTCAACTCGCTTCTTCTATGTCAATTTCTGGCATGTTATTCATACATAGCTTTACTCATTAATATTTTTACAGACACACCGATCTTTTGACAGTGAATTACCCTTATATTTAATTTTGCTTTATGTGGGCGAGTCTCTTTGAGTTATGTTGAACACAAACTATTGCCAGCTTGTGATTTTAGGCTATGACCCACTATTGGTTTTTCCACAGAATCAACCAAACAATTTATTTGCGCGTACTTCTGAGGTTGATTAGAATTATTCCTCCACATCTCTGCATTATAAACTTACGTAAGGGATTATTACTATTTTTAGTATGACCTATATGTACACCTTAAGATTGGCTATTGTAAGTCTTGAGTGTCCTTCCATCTATTGACACATGATTTTTCATTGTGAGGTGCTTACAAAAATCCCTTTCCGTCCTGATGATGACCCTAATATAAGTAATGTTGCAGGGATTCTGCTCATGCACAGAACTATGCGCAGGAAACCAGGACCTCAGTGAATTGTGGTGTACCAAAAACTCACCTCAGAACCCAGAACCCCTATCCGACCAGCATCAGTGTCCCATTCGTTATCCATATTATCTCGGAGGTCCCAATGTATAGATAACCCAGAACAAGCGACTGTACTCTCAGGAATGGTGGGAATCAGAAATACCTGTTCGTAATTATTCTCATATCAGTCCACAACAAGAGTAAACAAAGACACGGTAAAGTTTAAGAAGTTTATTTTATAAACCTCGTGTCCTAAGATGCAGTACTTTGGCTAACATAAGCAGACAAACGATTAAAATCAAAACCATCAGCATTGTTACAATGCCATAAAAAAATGAAAGGAGAGATCATATTACAAATGACAGTGGAATACAGCCACCTTCCTTTCGTTAGTAAACTAATATTATTATACTAATAAAAGGTCTCTAGGCTTGAATGGGGAACCCCATACCGTTAAGATCAGCTGAGTTGAATCACATCACAGGATCAGGTGTGCTCTGCTCCTGGGAAAGCTCTTCTTCAGAATGTGTTAAAGGCATGCAGACGGCAATATTAAAAGCTCTCGACTCTCAGGTATTTGCAGCTGTGTGCGTGTTATGGCTAAATAGTGGGCCGATCAACCTGAACCCAAAAACATGCATTGTCTGGCGACCCAGACTGTTTCTTTACACAATGTTCAGACCAAGGTTGCAGCTCACGGCTAGGGATGTGAACAACAGACAGTTCTCATGTGAAGAAAAGTCGAGCAAGCAGTTATCAAATAATAACATGTAACTGTAGTGTTGTGTGCAAAAGCAGCAAAAGTGGCAAGATGGCTTTCTAACATCTAACGCGGTTGATATGACAATGTTTAGTAGAACTGGGAAGTAAACATTGTTATGTTACTGGGTTAGGCCCATGTAGCGAAGCTGCTCATTTCCTACATTGTCCTATTTTTCTCCGTACCATTTCTGCCCTGACCTTTTGCACATATTTGCAATGTTGGATTAGTTTGTCTGAAACTACTCTGTTTACACATCTAGCTTTGCACAACATTATCACGATGCCTCGAACATCATGTACAAGGCCCTTTGCGCACTATGTACGAATGCCATTCTATCTCCATCCACAGGCCGACAGAGCCATCTACATATCCTTAACATTGCTAATCTACTGCTAGAGCGGGTATTTTAGAAAAATTTTGTATACCCTCTCCATACTGCATGCTTACATTAATCAGAATAATTAACTAATAGTAATTGTACTAAATGGTGTGCTGTGGATATTTACCAACCTTACTAATATATGAAATACACGTGGGATTTGCATTTGCATGGCCAAATTAACACATAAACTAAATTGGGTACGCATATTAATGATAGTTAATTAGAATATTGCATGATATATGTTGCTTTATGGTGTATTTGTGATTTGTGCTATATAAAGTGAGTATAATTTGCATTAAGTGTTGCTTTTTGCTTGATAAATGCATACACATATGGGTATTAGCGAGAGAATAACATTTTATTAGTCATTTCTATGTATTAATTACGTTTTTGTGTTTCTTTGCTTAAGTTGACCATTTGGGCCTGCCACAAGATGGCTGCCTTCTGTAGTCGACGCGACATAAGTTGCTCTTGAGGTTCTGAATGAAGTGCGCCTGCCCTAACGCCAGCAACAGTGGCCTCCTCATGAAACTAACCAGACTGTACCCATCAAGTATATCCTGGGACACAAGCCAATTCTCCAAAGAACAATGGAGTGACTTCTTAAACCGAAACGATCAAGACCAATGAGCAAATAGACATTATTTTGGTGGGAACTTGTCATCCCATATTGAACTGACCAATCAGGGGAAGTGAAAACCTATATTGGATACAATATTATGTCGATTTTCCTTATAAAAACACGTAGAATAGAGAGGTTCTGCGTCGCTCTTTCAATTTCCTGACGTTATGCTGACGGAGGGGACGGTGACACTGCAGGACAGCGGTTTCCCTGAATCTTTGACGGACTGATCGGATGCCCAATTTCCTGATGAACAGAACTCTTACATTTAATGGGCATAGAGTGACAGAACGACTGAATTTGACTTGGAGGACGACAATTAGCCAGAATAGGTAAATATGGTGGGCAGCTGCTTGACTAACTAATGATTTTATTAGCATTTATTAGATAAAGATTGATTTGATTCATTACAGCAATGAGTTGGATTGTTTATTTATGAATGTTTTAATGCAAAGGGAATAGAAGATTAGAAAATCACTTAAATCAGCAACTAACTGATCCACGACCAATTTATGAGAGGAATACCAAAGGTGGAATCTAAGGCCAAATGAGTAAAAGAAGGTTAGGAGGATTTATTACTCATTAGGGTCAAAGGGTATTTCCTTTCATTTCAGCGGGTGGAACAACCACCTCCCTGGGAAACAGACCGATAGAGATTGAATGTTGGTGTTATGGGCCCCACCAGCAAGTGTAGTGATTGAGTGTGTTTGTGGAACCTTTGGTCTGTGACGGAGGGAGGGATTTTGTATTCCACGCTGCATCACTACAACGTACATCACAAGCTTCTTTTGATTATAAATAATGAGTATCCCAATTGATTAGAAGAGGAGGCACTTCAGCTGACACTGAGCATCCCCAGTGGCAGTGCATCCATTGGGGGCGTTGGGGCATTGCCCCACTAGTGCCACAGCCCCATTTAGAATTTAATCGTTCTACTTCTGACGCTAATTACAGCAATCAGGACTCCTGATTGGAATTAGCATCAGAAGTAGAACACGCCACAGATGCTTAAGGGGGTGGGGCTGCGGCAGCACTCTCAGGGTTGAGTGACAGTGGCGCGCAACAGTGCGCATGTTCGTTTTTGGGCTGATATTTTTACGTTCACCCCGAACATGCGCACTAGCCTTCCTCTTAAGAGACCGAGGGTTGCTTCATGCGCAGCCCCTGGTCTCCTAATGGGCACGGAGTATCCCTGCCCTCAGCCAATCCTGGCACTGCTGGAGCAGCATCTGGATTGACCGAGAGGGGTTGCCAGCCACTCACCCAGAAGACCTTAGGTGCCATTGCACCGGACACCGGCCCAGGAGCAGACAAGAGAGGCGACGCGGACCCGCCCGGTCAGGTAAGTTTAAGTTTTTTTTTGTAAACTCTTTATTTTTAAACCCCCCGACCTCCATCCCTACGTGACCCCCCACACGTGAGTATTGCGAGCCACGAGGTATGTTCTAAAATTGTTATTAATCCCCTCCCCCGCGCTCACTCTCCCCCCATTCTCCCTCTTCCGTTTGTTACTGGCGGCCGCCACTGTACTGTGATGTCTCATTTTTTTCTGGCGGGAAAGTACGAGGCGAGTTTTGTCAGTAGGTGTCCCCGCTTCAGAAATGCGAGTGCATGGAGATGTCATTCTTGTTGACACCCGCTGCCAGTGAAGTGTTTCAGAAGTGGGTGTCGTGTGTTCTCGTTCTATGGTGTTTTCTGTGATGTTATTCTTCAGGTGCAGTTCGTAAGTGCTGCTCATTTAAACGAAACCCTGCATGTTCTTCTCTGGGGTTTGTTTGTGTACCCTGCACCTGCTGCAGTATCAACAAAAGCAATTGATGTGTTTCAAACGTCCTTAATATCTGCACCTTTAAACAATCAGCGCACAGCGCAGCACTTCAGAGATAGGTGCGTGCAGATTATACACCTTTCATCTGGCGATCTTTGATTTCACACTGCAATTAAACAGATTCTGTTCAAAGAAACTGTACTTTGGGGAGGAGGATTTACACAAATGTGATGATGTTGACACAGATGGCCTTTGAAATGTCGATGGTGGTGGATTTTAAATCGCACCACATAGCGCACCTCTGAGTCAAAAGAATATATCATGTATGTGCGAAGAGAGCCCTGGGAGTAGAGCCCTTAGCCTATTACCTCATCGTGTTTATAATGGTAGGCGGGCGCGCTGTAAACCCATGAAGAGAAATGCACTGGCTGTTAAAACGTGTCAATACTTGTGTCTACTTGATCTGTTCTCCCTGCTACCAACTCAGGCCTGCAAGTACCAGAATGCAGTGCAAGGAACTGTACCGGAAGACCCGCTTTCCATCTATGATGGAGCTTGTTGAGATCCGGTGCCTGGAGCCGGTTGCCTTCTGAACGGACCTGGGTTTAGTGTTGGGGGTGAAGGCAGGAAAAGGTCATTTGAATATAGGTTTTGATCTTACGGGGCTCTGTCTGGTGCGTTTTGTGTGTCTTCCTTTTGTTTGTGCCTGAGGTGCGTTGGCCTACTTCTTCTGCCTACCTTTTGCTTGCGGTGCTCTGGCCTGGTTTGTAGGTTTTTGTGGTGCGCTGGCCTGCTTTTGCTGTGACTTGCGGCGCATTGACTGTTCTTTAATTAGACACACTACACCACCCTGAACAAATGCAGTTAAGTTCATGCTGTAAGCAGGCGGACGGGCCACCTACGGTTAATAAGGTTCTCACCCGCTCTTCCTTTTTCAAAATGTTCCCTGAACGCCCCCGTAGGTGATTCAGGCTCGCTCTCTACGCTCGCTCGCCAAAGTGAAGTACGACAATTTTTTATGACCCACCACTTTAAAATGTCACCAGCCGCCAGTGTCCCTGCAAGCCAAGACTTCACTATGCAGCAGTCTGACATCTCCATGAGGGGATTTCCAGTTCGTGACCAAGTCGGGCTCTTACATTCTGTCCCACCAGGTAATGGGGTTGGATCGTCCCTTGGGGGAGGATTCTTGGCTTCACACCTACACACAATCTAGGTACACTTTGAGTAGGGTTTTGCATAGTAGGAGTACGCTAGATTACTGCCTTGTTTATATGCCTGCATATATACGCTGTTATAGCACCATGGTAGAGCTGTATCTTCTATTTATGCTTTTGGTGCTTGTAATCACTTTCATCTGCTTCTGTCTAGAGATTATCACAGCACATGTATTCTAAACTAGAATAATGCTGGTTCAATAAATATATTGAAAACGTCCCACTGTGTATTCTGTATACTTCTCTGAGCACAATTAAGCACAAGTTACTGAGTGAAAGGTTCTGATCTGTTTCCACGATCCGTGAGGGTCAGGGTTGTCATGTTCAGTGGTTGCCAGAAACTATTCGCCAGTAGCGGCCTGTGGAGGTAGTTGGGTGGGGCGGTGAGGCGGGGCAGGGTGGGGGGGGAGTAGTAAACACCGGAATATGGATGAACTGAGGTAAGTAAACAATTAAATTAAGGAAGCGAATTTCGTTGCATGCCATATTTTGGGGGGCCCTGTTCGGAATAGCTTTGAATTTATGATCCGATTTTATCCCTCTGTGTCCAGGTCACTGAGAGTGCACAGGCACCCTCATCTAAATATTAAAATGTGTTTACATCTAATATTCGGGGATGGTGTGTTTTCAAAATTGTAACACAGTAGCAGCTCACTAACGCGCCTACAAATAATCTCTGTGATCCCATCCAATTTCTCATATGTGAGATCCCATTTTGATCTAAAAGAAACTTTTTTTATAGATATTGCGTGAAACATAAAACATTTCTCTGCAATATGTCTGCAATAGACTCTCAGACATCACCCACATTAAAAATAAATGAAAGATAAACAGTATTTAAAACAGTCTGTTTAAGAATTATTCAAGTTAATCAGAGAAATATTCTCTGCAGAACAGAGCTGGCTCTGTCAGGCCCCCCCTGAAAGTTTGGGGCCCTGGGCCAGAGCCCACTTTGACCATGCTTTAAAACGTCTCTGCCTGGTGCAGAAGCCAAGCGGGTTGGGTCTGTGCTGTAGACCGTCCTCACTGTAGGCCAGGCTCAGAGGGGGTAGAGAGTGTTTTAGATGAATAATTTTGTATTATTTTTTTTACAGTTTAATATCGCGCGAACATGGCAATGGGGGTATCTGAGAGCTTAGTATGAGCGGCTGCACTGCATGCACGCAGTATACGTAGGTGAAGAGTCAAACTCCTAATAAGGTTAACACATTCTTTGTGCGATTTAATTAGTGACCTCACTTGACTTCTCTGATTGTGTCTTCATTCTTTACATGACTCTTTACTTATAGAACTTCTGCAGAGGTTTGGATGCGGACACCTTTCTTGCTTCCTTGATTCCATAGGGTTTACCCGATGTCTAGTGTAGGGTTTAGCAAATGCTGCAGACCTTTCCCATGTATGGCGAGAAGGATCAAAACCACTTCTCTCGTCATCACTTTTCCTTACTTTATGTATTGCAACTACAGAGATCCTAATGTGGCCTGGTATTGCCGAGTCCACTCCCATGAAATGATCAGTTTACCCTTACCCACAAACCCTCTCTTCCCTGAGGCATCGATAATGAAACTTCCAAAACAACTCTTTGGATTAGGGGCTGTATAACCCCAGACGTATTTTATTACAAATTAATAAAACATTATTAAAATTCATAACACAATACATTTTTACAAATACGCAGAAAACCCAAAACATATTCAATCACATTTTGAATACAGATATTTAAAACATTTTATGGCTAACCGTAACATGATATTGAGTAAAGAAGGATAAAACAAGCAATGTCAAGATCTTCTTTCTGATGACAAGTTTTACAGAAAGATAGTGACGGATCCCACAAACAGCCTGCAATGGACCATAGAACTGATGGTTGAGGAAGCAGAACTTAATTCCTGGATCACTAAGAATGAGTCAGCCTTTCTTGTAACAAAAACTCCAAAAGTGCCATATTTCTTACTCACTACCAAAAACACACAAAAATAAATCACCTCCACCCGGACGACCGATTGTCTCTAGTATCGGCTTGGTCCTTGAGCCCCTTTCCCAATTTGCAGATCAGTTTTTAAGACAACTGGTGAAAAAACACCAACTTATTTAAAAGACACCGAGATCTTCTCAACCTACTCGCAGAATTATCCTTTAATGGGGACAATGTGTTCCTTGTTGGAATGGATGTAGAGAGTCTATATACGAGTCTTCCGCAATAGAAGACTCTGGAAACCCTGGAAAACATCTTATTTTCCGAAGAATGGAAGTACAATACACCAAGACATTTTGTACTAGAGTGCTGTAGATTAGCTCTCACTGAGAACATTTTTTAATATAATGGAACATTATATGTACAGTGCCTCAAAACATCTATGGGCAGCACATTTGCGCCAAGCGTATCAGGACTCTATGTGAGTAATTTTGAGAGCCAACACATACAGAATGACCATAACCCATTTATCACCAAGATACTGTTCTGTAAATGGTATATAGATGACATCATCCTGATTTGGAAAGATATCTATGACCATCTGCAGAGCTTCGTCAACTGGATCAATACAAGAGATGAGTATCTGAAATTTACTTTTACAGCTAACAATAAGAAACTAGATTTCTTAGACATTACCATCTATGTAGAAGACAACACCCTTCATACAAAGACGTATTACAAGCCCACGGCAAAGAACAGTCTACTTTCCTATAAAAGCTTTCATCCAAGACCTTTGCGAGATAATCTCCCATACAGCCAGTTCCTTCGCCTAAGACAAAATTGCAGTAAATTAAGTAATTATAAATAACAGGCAGAGGAACTGAGCAGAACACTTGTGAAAAGAGACTACCCAATAAAAACAATACAAAGATGCCGGAAGAGGGCGAGATATCAACCAAGAGAATGTCTACTTGAAACGACCTCGAAAGAAACGTCTGAAGAGAAACTTACTTGCGTAACAACATATAGCACAGCTACAAATGCTGTTAAGAAGATTCTAAATAAAAACTGGAAAATCATCACCTCTGGTTCCCTAAAGTGGCCAAAACCAAGGTTTGCAAATAAAAGAACTAGAAACCTAAAAGACATCTTGGTCCATACACAACCAACGCCGAAAGCAAAACCATAACGTATCACCACATTATGGAAGATGAATCCCATCTATGGACATTATCCATGTGGCTCATGTTCTGTCTGCAAACTAACCACAGCAACAAAGACTCTATCTCTTTCTCTAGATCTTACATGGACACAACGACAACATGCCAATTGTAATTCCACGGATGTGATCTATATGATCACATGTCCATGTGGGCTGAAATACATTGGCATGACGTGCCGCAAGGTCAAATTATGAATTGGTGAACACAAAAGCAATGTAAAATGTAAAAAGTGACCACAAAGATGAGTAAACATTACATTGACTCAAACCACACAGCTGAAGATCTAAACTGGACAATCATAGAAATGCTAACCACAAAGAACCACAATGCGGAACGTGTCCTTTTTGAAAAGGAACAATGTTGGGTACACCGTCTCAAAACATGCACACAAGGATTGAATGATAAGAACCCCTGCATAGTTTGGCCTAATACCAAACCTTGATGCATAAATGCTAGCGAGCAGCCATTTAACAACAATAAAAACTACCACTGCCAGCTGCAAAAAAATGCCCATTAGCCTCTGCCTGAACTCACTGCCACTGTACCATCATAAAGCTTTCAATAATTTTTTTTCTGTATGAAACAACTACTGATTGATTGAATTTTTTCATTTTTTTAACAATTTTTTCTTCACATTCTCCTTGAGATTCAATTAAAAGTAAAAACACGTGACTTCGAGGAGTTACGTAGTTAAATTAATTATTATGGTCCAAAAATATACAGATTAACGTAAATCAGAAATAAAACTTTATTTAGACGCATTTATAAATAGAATTCTTTCTTCTTCCGTAAATAAAAAGACAATAGTCTATTTTTCCACGTCCATAACCTTCTACATCGAATAAATGATGTCCCGTCACGGATCCGCGTCACTGAGGGTGCTGGGAGCAGAGCGAGCACAAGTCAGTATTCCAGAGGCCGTAGGTGAGACACGTTAAAGAGAACAGGAAAACCCGACCGCAAACAAGTAAGGTGCTTTAATTATTCTCTCTCCCCATAACAGCAGGTCTGGAGAGTCTCGCCTGTCCCTCGAGGAGGCCCGAATTAGGGATCTTCCAGGTAAATGAGTTACTCTCTCCACCGCAGTTAACAATACGCGGCAATGACGTTTTCTAAAATACCGCTATTTTTGTTAGAACAAAATGTAAACCACCTTTGTCGCTTTGTGGGCATAACCAGTTGTGTGAAAAAAAACGCATTTAACGCTTCACTAATACGCACCGCATTACGGTTGACCTCATACCTATAAGCTATACATCTAGCGATAGCAGAACTTTTGCAACAACTCAGTTTGTGACAATTATGCTGACATAGTAATACATAATGATGCTATTGGGCCTTTGAAAACTACTCCTTTGACACTTGACAATTTGAATATAATATATCTGTGCATTGTATTATCTATATTAAACCCAGATAACACCCCGTTCTCTTGATCTGCTATTGCTTACGCACTTAGACTTTATTCCAATTCTGAATAACAGCTTGATAAATAATGAAGCCTAGTCTAATCCATCTTAAGTCGATATTAGAAAATGTCTAATTACAGCATCACTAAAACAGAGATGTAAGATTGCAGCACATTTTTTATATTGTTTCACATTTTGTACTGTTTTTTTTTTTCTCTCTCTTCTTTCACCAACTTTATGTTATAGGTACTGATGACCTGACAGTGTTAAAAAACAAGTGGTAAGTCAATGGCCCACTTATCATAGTTGTCCAACAAGCAACTAATCACTTCTCCTAGGTCCTGATGAAAGCCCCCAGAATCTTCTGGGCAACAATGGGGCTGAAACTTGTTGACCTATATATGGACTAACCAGTGCGTGAGATTAGTAACTTGATCTACAAATGCACATTTTTTTTTTTAATCAACCCTCATTTCCATAGAATAAAAGATTTTGGCAATGTAGGATTTTTAATAACACTTCATTTGAGCACTTCACCTTTTTATCTCTGGGCCCTACTGTATTACCAGTCGGTCTACCTCCAGGTGGAGGTCAGCATACCCAATATAAAATACAATGATGATTCTGTCACGTCACGAATAGGCTGAGAACCAAGATATACAGCCCTAGGACCTGCGTGCGTGAATGAGGGTTTTTTATGAGAATAATTTATGACCCTGGTCACACAGGTACAAGTGGTCCATTCCCTCATAATCTTTGTAACCTTAACATGAGTCTAATACATAGCAATACCTAACCTAAAACTGGAATATGTACAATTTGTTTTCTGCGTATCCTGGATGAGCATATATGCAAGGTCATGAGTGTTCCCAACTACTTTCCCGGTCCCCCTTTACCGGAGTGATCTTGCTCAGGAGGCCCATGTGCCCACCGGATTCCTTTTCGCCGGCGCCCCCTACACCCTTCCATCCTATCTCCTAGGGGCTGATGTTATGCCACGTTGGCGCCCAATCCGCCTGCGAAGGGGTTGGTCCAAGCGGCCTACCGGAAGTGTAACTTCCTACCCCGCACCCTTCAGCCTACCAGCCGTAAGCGACCCTTGGAGTGTGATGAGGGACCACTGTCCCTCCCTAGGCGTCCCTGTTAAACAATGGGATGCCTACTAAGAGATATAAAATTTGACCTAGCAATCATGACCTTACCTCAGACCAAGGATACTCAGACATATTGAATGGCATTCTTCAGTAAATAAACCAGCTTACAAACTTAATAACCTAAAAGGCAAAAAACCACTAAACACAAGCCTGACACAATTATTTCCTAAAACCTCGCTGCCTCAGGGGATGGTGGGTGGGAAATGAAAAAAACAAAGGTTTCCTGGAGTGCTCCGTGTGTGGCTGGCGAGGTGGTGCTGCTTCAGGGGCAGAACAGCAATGAAGAGATTCTGCTGCCACTCTGCTGCTCTTTTAACGAGCACTTTGCCCCCAAAATGGGCTAAATGGGTCCCAGCGGGATTCGGGACCTGTTTTTCTAGCATTGCCCTGGAAGTGTTTGGACTGCTTCCGGGGCAAATCTGCATCACCAATGGAAAGCGCTGGGAGGGCGGGCACCAAGTGCATCACCAGCGCCGACCCCGCCCCCCCCCCGCCGTGGAAGTGTTGCGGGAACCGGCACAACCGCCATATTGGCGGCGTGCCCGAGTTCCCCAGTGGCGCCTTCGTATATGACCTTGTATTGCAGATTCCCCTCCCATGAAATGATCAGTTTACCCTTACCCACAAACCCTTCCTTCCCTAAGGCATCGATAATGAAACACCCAAAACAACTCTTTGGATTAGAGGTCGTATAACCCTGGCCGTATTTTATTACAAATTAATAAAACATCATTAAAATTCATAACAATAAATGTTTACATATACGCAGAAAACCCAAAACATATTCAAACACATTTTGAATACAGATATTTAACACATTTTATGGCTAACCTCAATATGAGTCTAATACATAGCCATACCTAACCTAAAACTGGAATATGTACAATTTGTTTTCTGCGTATCCTGGATGAGCCTATGTGCAAGGTCATGACTGTTCCCATTTACTTGCCAGGTCCCCCTTTACCGGAGTGACCTTGCGCAGGAGGCCCATGTGCCCACCAGATTTCTTTTTGCGGGCGCCCCCTGTGCCCTTCCATCCTAACTCCCAGGGACTGATGTTATGCCACGTTGGCGCCCAATATGCCTGCACAGGGGTTAGCCCAAGTGGCCTACTGGAAGCGTAACTTCCTACCCCCACACCCTTCAGCCTACCAGCCGTAAGCGCCCCTTGGAGAGTGATGAGGGACCACTGTCCCTCCCTAGGCGTACCCGTTAAACAATGGGATGCCTACTAAGAGATGTAAAATTTGACCTAGCAATCGGGACCTTACCACCACAGGCCAGTATAGTTCACTGACTATCTGGCCACCCCCCCATCCGCTACTGACCCTGTGTGTTGCCCCAACCATCCAGACTAGTACATTCTCCAGGAATAAGTCATTACCCAGTTTAGAAAGGTGAACCCCGTCCTGTTAAAGGAATAGCTCCCCCTGGATGCACCCATGTGGAATTGTCCGCAGTTTAGGAGTCCTGAAAAATCTTTACCGAGTGATTCAAAGCCCACACAGGCTCCCTCCCCTACCATTGGAACCTCGGGATCATGTGAGACCATACTAAAACTGCCTGAGGGCACTGCTTGGCCAGCCATCCTACTTCCGTGATTATAGCCTCCACCACTCCCTTCCTACCCATGTTGACCAAATCATTGCCTCCAAGATGTATTATTACCGCAGCGGGTGCCGCTGGGGACCTAAGCAACAAAGGACCAACAAGCTTTTGGAAATGATTCAACCTCAATCCCCCTTGACAGTGCATTGACACCTTCCAACCTGCCTGGTGGGCCCTGTCCGCAAAATTGCCTCTGAAAAAATGTTGATTCAACCTGCTCACATATGAATGGCCTATAATCCAGACTTCTCTGTGGCCCGACCCCGGGGGGCACCTGGAGTGGGCGAGGCGCAGTTGACCGGCGGGTGACGGCAAATTCTCCTCCTGCGGGACAGGACATGGAAACTGCAGAAAAATTAACAAGGCCAAACGTTAGCAATGATACTTAAAGCAAATGCAACCACACATAGCGCTTGTAGCAATCCGAAGACCAATGCCCTATTCGACCTCCAGTCCAGTCAGTCCCTGAGCCGTGGTTTCAGTGACTGCTCCGAACCTGAATGAATTGGTACCAAATTTGGATGCATCCAGGCCTGGCGCCCCCAGCACCAATGCCAAAACCCTCCCAAACTGGAACCTCGTAAGGGAGGTCCTGTCCTGGTGAATCAATAGAGACCCCCAGTGCCGCACAGCCTGCAGGCCATGTAAGTCTCCAGGTTGCCCACCGGAAAACATGAGCTCCGTAGCGCTCATTGCAAGATAACGTGATTCCCCCCTCCCGTTCTGATCCATTTTTGATCTGGGGATAGATAAGGTTCGGAACCAGCCTGTAATTGAACATGGGCAAATTGCATCCCACCCTGCCAATCCTTTTTGTTACGCGCCACCAATTCTCCCACCCTGAAGGCGCCATAGAAGGTGAGGGAAAAAGCACACCTGAATAGCTGGACCTTGCTGATGGAGCTACATACTTTCCCCAAAGCCACCATGATGGCTGAGAGCCCTTCAATGCTAATCGGGTGTCTATTGTCTGGTTGTGCACCTTGCAAATGTTGCCACACCTTCAGAGCCCTTTGAACCAAGAATGTGCCTGTGAGATCCTTATGCCCCATAATTTTTGCAAAAAATGCTATTCCGGTCATGTGGCGCTTTGTGCATGCCGCTGAATGCACTCTGTCCCTTAATTCCGTTGTACAGCACTCATAGAAACAGCAGAAGGCCATTGATTGTTTATGTGCAGTAAGGTGTCCCTTCGTGCACATAAACAATCATTTAAAAAAGTGACATTCTGCATTAAGCAGCACACATAGAAGGTACAAAACTCCATTTCAGATTCTTTATGGCAGGAAGGGTACCTTCTGGCACATAGCCATCTTCCCCTGCAATGCAGACATGCTTGCACTATGGTGCAAGGGTGTCTGCATTCGTGCAAGGTGGCTAAATTAGCGCCAGTGCAGGGGTAACGCAGGGCTGCACTGTATCATGTATAATGCCATTTACTCATATATGCAGCAAAAAAACCATTATGAGATGACACTAGTAAACACAACGAGATGGGCATAGCAGACATTTTTGTACAGCAATTGTCTTCCACAAAATATCATACACACATTCATGCAATATGGCACACTATCCCATACACTTGCTCATCAGGGGGTCTATATACTAAGATTTAAAACTGTGTTTGTGACACAAAAGTGACGCAAAATGACGCTAAATCATTTTTACTAATTTACTTTCCAGCGCTAAACTTGTTCAGTGCTGGAAAACACTCCAAAGTTGTGCTGCTTTGCATTGCTTTGTGCAAAGGGGGTGTAACATGGGTGGTGCATGGGCATTCCAATGCAACTATCCAAAGTTTCTGACGCTAAACCCTATTTACTTAAAGTAGATATGGTGTATTTTGAGAAAATATCGCCCATTTCAAATAGACGCTATGAAAAAAATGCTTTCTTTTCTGACTTTGTATGCTGCACTGTACAGCACACATACAATGTGGTCAAAGTGCTCAACTTAGTCAAGCATGGTAGTTTGTAATGGAAGGGCTCCCTTCCAGTACAAAACTTATGCTAGACTCACAGAGACACCCTTGCACTATCGTGAAAAGTTGTTCGTTTGACATACGGCAGCATATTTCTGTACCGTTGCTAGGGTGAGGAGAGAAGATGCCATGTTTCTGGAAATGTGGCGCTCTCCTTTTCACGCAGCACTGCGCGAGAAACTAGTAAATCGGCCCCAAAAAACTCTTGCATACATAATAAGACACTATCACACATGACCAGATGCATGACTCTTCCTCTGTGTGGAACCATGACAAACTATGTGCTTTGATTCAGGACACCCCCCAGAGACAACCTTGCAATGGTGCACACAGCATTGTGCACCAAACATCCTCACTGCCTGACAATTCCAACACCAAAAATGGGGAGTCAAGAGGGATAAAGATTGGGGCGAACTCCATTCATGATAAAGGAAATTTCCTATTTCATGTGAACAAGGTTAATCCCAATCTTGTCACAGTTTGCATCTGCTGGGCAAACACTGCCTAAGTAAATGAGATACACTATGTAATTTAGGGAAATGAAGATATGGGCCAGTATAGATTCTTAGGCTACAATAAGAACAGCTGTGTAAAGGCCCAGGAAAGGCTGGGCTTGGGGTATACAATGGAGAGTATAACGCATGACCTACACTTAGGGCTTCTGGAATCATGCGGCAGGAAGGGGCCAAATTATGTGGTACCGTTGAGTAAATTATGAAGCTTTATGCTGCACATTTGTTTAATCTTTTTTAGCACTCTGTGGGCATTTGTTGCACTCCAGTAGTCTTGAAAACAAGGAAAGGGGGCTCCATACACCGAAAAGGATGGAGCTCCCAATAACCGTAAAGTTAAAAAAAGTTTCCCTTTGGTCAGGATCTATATTATACCATTCATATCTCACAGATAACCAACCAACATATATCATCCTTCACTCAGAACATATTAAAGCACTTATAAGACTCAAATTATACAAAATATATATATTTTAATTAATCAAAAACCTGTTGGATCATACAATTTATATCATGGAAAGAATGTTAAAAACACTTTAAAAACACAGACACAGTTCTCAATGAATACAATATTCCTAAAGGAGAGTAAACGTAGACAATAAACTCTGTCATATACGCGTTAATTTGGATCCATTATATACAGCAGCGGGCACGGGTCTTGATTCCCTGTCACCCCAGTAGTACCAGTTTAACATCCAAACATAGCTATATGCAACAGAAAGGTTACCAGTCCAGCTTTGCAAAGGCCCTTTCACTTCGCAGCAACCCGTCATCACATTTGTTGTAACTTTTGAACCGTTTGACCTAGAAACAACATTTGTTTTTTTGTTAAAATCTGCTGATTATGCAGCGCATGGTGGACTATGTGGCAAATACGGCAAATCGAAAATCATCCAAAAATATCTGCGGACACACTATTTCATAAACCCAGTGGCCCTTCATACATCTGAGAGTTTCACAGCAGGAACACTAAAGTTTTGAGAGACTGCCTCAGCAGCTTTGTGTCGCACTATAGGAATCCAAGGGAGCAGAAAGAGTAGTTAGTGTATAGAGTGCATGGGTGCATGGGTAGTTTTCATACCTTGCTTCGGATGTATGACATAACGCGAGTCAGTACAACGTGTGCCATTACATCGTGGTGGTTACAACGACTGCGATGTTACCACGCTATCCATTACAACGCTAGTCTTTACATCGACTTGCACTAGATGGCATGCAAACATTAGAAAAGTGTAGTTTACTATTCCAACTCCAGTCCCCTTAACAGTAGGGAAGGTGTTGGGATAGTAAACTACACTATTTGTAATGTTAGCACGCCATCTAGCGCAAGTCGATGTAAAGAATGTAACGGCATCGCGGTGTAGTGACTGCGACGTTAAGGATGTTTCCCCTTGCGACACAACATGAGCAGAGGAACTTCAATTCTCCTCGTGCCAACCTTTACCGTCTCAAGTCACACCCCTCTTTCTCTCTTTTCCTCTCTGTCTCCAATTTCCGTTTGCCCTTTTTCAACATCCCCTCCCACCCATTGTTTCTTTCAAGTTCTCTCTCGTACTGTCCTTTTCCTGCTGTATCTCCCCTTTTCTGCTGCGTCTCTCTTATCCCACCTCTCGCTCTTGACGCCCCTGACTCCCTTCCCCTTCAGTCCCCACGCTCTCCTGTTATTCTGTCTTTTACTTCTCTTCGCATCTGAGTTTCTCTCTTCCCCAGCCCTACTGACTCCTGTGCAAATGTGGTCCCACTTGTACCACAAAAACTGTTTGTGTGAGGAGAAAAACGCTGTTTGTGTGTGGCCAGAATAAACGACTGCATAGTTGAAAGCGTGTGTGTGTTTGTGAGGAAATGACGGTGACTGAAAACTGGATGAAAGCAGTGTTTTGAAAACTGGGACCTCGCCCAACAACAGACAGTCCCTCTCTCCACAGACTCGGCAATACAGGAAGAGGTGTGTGGGGGTGGGGTCAATAAACAGAGAAAAACGCCTAGTGCCAAAAGAAGCAGCAGCAAGGAAATCTTAACATAATGCAATAGTGCTGCAGATCAGGGCATACAAATTCTCCCTACTTCCACGGATAGAGTAATTTCACAGATACACGCACATACACTCATCACACGCTTGGGCCCATTCCACTAACATACGCTCGATTACTCTATCAGCGCTAAACATGGAGAGAGAAAACTCCTAAACACCCTGTATCTACAGTAAGGTCAATGCGATCAGATTGTTACTGTCCTGAGTCATGATTTAAACAACAATAATCACATTAGAGTATTCAATAAACAACAAGAAATAACCACCAACACTGTAATTCATAAATGGTATTTTATCTAAAATTAGTTCAAATGAAAGTCAATCAATAGCAAAATCATTATTCTCATAGTTACCTATTCTAGCTAAATGTCATAAATGGGTCAGGACAGGTCTCTCAGTAAAGTCTCCCGAGTCGCCGTCCTCACAGCATCGATCCTCACCAACGCAGGTTTGGGAAGAAGTGGCCTTAAACCCTCTCTAGTCTAACAATATTTATAATAGAACTTGCAAAATAAAGCAACATAAAAATTCTAAATGTTCATTGAGTCACCGAGCAAAACGAGCAGGAAAGGATGTTGCATCGCAACATTTGTAAGAACCTCCGCTCAGAAAAATCACAAAAATAAAAAGACGGAAGAAGGAAACTCGAGGTTTGCAAAAGATACTTTCATGAATATATTTCCTCGGAACCATAGCGAAGCCACCGCTGTAATCACAAAGTTCATTGTGGCTTTCTTTTCCTCCAAGGACAGTTGGAAGCTTGCCTGGAGTCGCTGTCATCACGGAAACTTTCAAAACTCCAGCAGAAGCCATGGTCAGGTGCCTTTCAACCATGTTCAGCAAGGCCTTCTGACATATTCACATTCACTCGAGTGCAGGCTGTAAACGGCAGCCATCTTATTTAGGCCAAAACGAACCATCTTAATTGAAAGAAACACAAACAACGTTACTACATCATCGTAATGATTAAACAGTGTTAATTCCCACTAATACCCTTATGTGTATGTAATTAACTAGCCATCTGCGACATAAATATGCATTAGCACACGTTATTATTTAAAAGCATCAACACAAAACAAATAGCACATTTGTATTAGATAACTGCACATATTATTAAGCAACATATATGCATTACCACGTGTAGTTTCTCTTGTTAATAATATTGGTTAGTCAAAGTTTCTCACAAAACCAATAATTATCGATTATAGATTAATAATTGACATATAGACAAAACCGGAGCTTAAAACCCAATAAATTTTCAACAGAAAACCCTGCTCCAGCAATAGCAGTTTCGAACCTAATTTCTGGAAGACATTTGCAGAGCACAATGAAAGTTGTGCACCCTGCTTGTCTCTGTTTCAGAGATTTGCCTTATCTTTGCCCATAAAGCACACCTCATGGAGCACACCACATTCACCATGCACTTACACACAGAACTAATTTTATACACCAAGTGGCACATTTACAAGCCCCTTGCTCCACTTTTGCGTCACTTTTCCCATGTTAAAAGTGACGCAAGGGGCTTGTAAATATGCCCCCAAGCATTTACAATAGCTGGCGCTGGCAGTCACTTGAGCTGCTGCTGAGCGGAGTGTGTGAGGACCGAGATGAGCTCAAGATCAGGTCAGGTCACGTGCTGCACTGCCTCTGCGGCTCACAGCAGCCAGAGCAGACTTATTTTATGTTCCAAATGCAGGACACAAACGCAGTTCCCACACGCAGTTCCCACTTGAGAGAGATGTATTTGGCAGAGATAAACCCTGCATCACAGCATTACCAGGTGCAGCTGGAACCAGCTGTCCAACCGTCCCCAAGAGCCATGACCTCACTGTAGCACTCGAGGTACATCATAAAGGTGTGCAGCCCCAGCCTGGCTGGGACAGCCTAAGCACATCACAACACATCTCCCCATCTTACTTAGAAAACAAAACCCCACAAATAAAAAACAGAGCCCAACTGAAAAGAAGAAAACAAAAAGAACATAGAAGAAACAGAAAGAAGACATGGGTGACTCAAAAAACGTAGTCGCCCAAATAGGCCGGAGCTCTTCTTTCCCTGCCCCCCTCTCATGACTCGACATGAGCCCGCAGACTCACCTCCTCCTCTTGCAACCACACATTCACCTTCAGCTCCAGCATCCTCACCGGCCCCCAAACCACCATCAGACTGTGCCCTTGAAAATTCTCCATCACTCATCAACAGCCAAGGTGAACATAAACCAGATCCAGCCTCCTTTTCTAAAACCTCTTCATGGTCGCCGCCCAGTCTCTGATACAGTGCAACACGCCTCAAATTCCACGTTTGGCCATTCTCCAGATTGACCCAATTTCCTCCAACAGCCTTGACTTTGAAAGGACACTTGAGTTTACTTAAAAACTTACAGTGACCACCAGGCTTAACCTTGACCCAATCACCAACATCAATGAAGCGCCTACAACTATCCTGCTTAGCATTCGCACCCCTGGCCGTACCAGGTAAGTCTGGTGTCTGTCGCATCCATGACGGCATCAGTTTAGTACCTGGAGCCCTGCCACGCATCATCTCAAACGGGCTCTTACCCAAGTTACTATTTGGGGTGGTGGATACGCCCAAAGCATTTCACTGGCAGCGCCCTGCACAGACAGACCCGCACTATGTGCCAACTGCATAGGCCTTTCACCATTCTGTTGATTCTTTCAACTAGGCCGTTGCCCCGTGGTTTGTACAAGGAGCAACAAGAGTGCTTGACCTCCACAGAATCTAAAAACTTGTTCATCTCAAAAGAGGTCAATTGAGTGCCATTATCAGTAAGGAGTAAAGATGGGAATCCTTCCCTCTTGAACACATTACTCAAAACACCAAGCGTAGACACAGTGGTGACACACCTCACAAACACATTTCAACCCACTTAGACTTTGCATCAACCAGTACAGTAGCAAATCTTTCATGATCAGGCAGAAAAGGTCCAATAAAGTCCAAACACACCTACTCCCAAACCTTCTTGGCTAGGGAGACGTGTTGAGGCTCTAGAGAAGACCCCAAACCAACCCTCAGGCTTTTTTCCGAATCCCGACAAGCCTCACACCTCTCCACCCTGTCCTTGACCTGTCGATCAATGAAAGGTCACCAATAGCTCTCCCTCAACCACTTTATGGTCATTTTTTACCCCGTGTGACCTTCATGCCTCACACAAATCAATCTGGTACGCAACCCAAAAGGTGGTACAAATCTGTCCTGCCGCATTATTAACCCATCATCAGTTACAGATCACTCATCCACAACCTTCAGAAATGGTCTCACCCCTTCCGGTTGATTGCTCTCTCTCCTCACACTACCTTTCTTAAAACGCACTACGCCCTTCAAAGCAGTATCCTCTTCCATTGCCTTAATCCAAGCTTGCCTTTGGATGGCATTGGAAAAACCTTCCATGGCATCATCTACATTTGCCACCACCTTCTCAGTAGGTAGGTCTAGAAGAACAGCCACTTTGTCATGCAGTCTTGACAAACAGTCAGTAACCTTGTTTCTCCACCCACAGACATACTCAACTCTGCAGTCAAACTCTTGCAATCTGACAGTGATGCAAAGTCATCCTGTGCACTGGGCACCCCACCAACATTTTGCTGAATGGTACTGGTGGTAACAGACTCTGACTGACCCTGGGCTCTGCCTAACCAGGCCCAGGGCCAGGGCTTTGTTGAAAGAGACACATTTCGAATACAGTGAAAACACCTACACACACTAGGCTATACTGAAGGTTGGGGTACCCCTGTGGTCGGCATGACCTACCCTATCAGACCCTATTAAATATTAGGGCAGGGGTATTAAAACTACCTAGAAGTCCCTAACCCACAATAGAGCATGGCAGTTTAGAGGCCAGCAGCTTTTTCTGCACTTACATGTGTGCACTGCTGAAGCCTGAGGTCAGTTTTAAATAGCCCTGGGTGGCAGGACTGCTTTTAAAAAGTAAATTGTGCTCAAACTCGACTTTGGGGGTTGGGGCACTTAAAAAATGGATAACCTACAATGTTATGGCATATTAGGAACCCCCAAGGTCTCCCCTAGGTGTCCCAGGTCAGGTATGTATATGGTAGACCCTTATAAAATGAGTTTTATATGCCGTGGGTTAAGTGAAATTTCACGTTTCACGCACCCCACATTGTGATAAAGTGCTGCCCAAAATCGACTTTGATGTTAGGAGCCCTGTGGAGGGAGGATCTGCAATATTTCTACAGATTCAGAACCCCTAAAGTCTCCCTTAGTTGTCCCATGGGGTGGGGGTCTTGTAGATATAAGCAAAGTACATATAAAATATGTTTTTGTAAGTCCTGGTGCTGGAAAAATAGCCCATGTCATTTTTCCTATTGCAAATCCCGTGCCACATAGGTTAACATGGCAAGTAATTATTAACTAATAACTCTTGATAGGAGAAGGCTAAAAGTACCATTCAAAGACTTCCCAGAATGGTATGAATAAACTCAAGAATATGATATGGTTGAACTTCTCCTAAAGCGTACATACAAGAAGTTATAAGACTTTCTTGTTTGTAAGTCCAGATTCAGCCTTCCAGTGCTCTGTCCTGATTGGTTAGAGTTAAGTGGTTTAGTCAGGCTGCCTTAAAGAGATGATAAAGAGCCCCTGGGGGTAACCAGCTCTGCTGGGAGGGCAGTGTGCTGATACACAGGAATGCCAGAGCAGGGGGAGGAGTCATAAACCATGGTCTTCAAGGTGAAGAGGAGGCCTTAGTGTCATTTACAACTCTAAACTTTTCACCTCAGCCAGAGCTAGTCTTATGGAAGCAATGCACAGATGCAAGAGGGAGAGTTTATGAAAAGTAGCCATCCTAGGGGTGTGTTTAGCCAGCTCTTACCTCCCTGCTGGAAAATCAGCCATTATGAATTTGGAGGATTTGGTGCACTCTGGGACAAAATAATGCCACACTCTACAGGATGTGGTCATATTCTTGGGGAGTTGCCCTGCTCCCATTGGTCAGCAGTGACCTCCTGATTGACCCAGAGAACTTGGAACAAGTATCTGAGAGGGGCAGAGTCTCTCAGATCTTCTGCTTGAAACTTGAGAAAGCAAGACGTTGCCATGCTGAGAATTCTGAGGTGTAATTTCTAAGGCCTGCCCTCCGAAGACTCCACCATCGGTAACTACAGCCCTGTGGACTACCTTGCTTTAAAAGAACTAAAGAGTGGACTCCCTGCAAGCTACAGTTTAACAGAGCTCACCTGGACATCCCAACAAAGAATCCCTAGCCTGGAATACCAGTGGAATTGTAAGGGTTTTGTTCAAGTGGATTGTGGAATCGAAGTTTCACACTATCAAGGACCCTTTTGGAGATTCCAGAACCTTGGATTGTGTGTTGGATACTTTGGGACCCGCAAGAAGAACTTCAGGAAGGAGCTCTAACTGGACCCAGCCTGCTGGAGAAGGCTGCACCAGAGTGGTGAGAAATTTTCCAGAACAATTTCTAAAGGTGTGTCCCTGTCAGAGAAAACAAAATGACTAAAAGGGGCACTGTTGGTTTCTAAGCACAAGAAAGTGACTAATCTTTAAAAATGCATATCTCTGGTTCCCTACAGTGGATTTTTTTTATTATGGTATCAATTAAAAGATACAAATATTTCCTATTTTTATACAATGGTGTTGGATTTTTATTTTGTGTTGTGTCTTAATTATTTACTGAATTAGTGTTTTTATATGCTTTACATACCTGTCTTTGAAGTTAAGCCTGCCTGCTCGCAGCCACGTTACCAAGGGTTGAGCATAGGAATAATTTTCTAAGACCTATGCTGAGTCCTATCATGTGTTAGTGGCCTTATTGCCAGTGGCAGACCTACATTTGCCTCTACCAATAATCCACTTTCCAATTTTTGGTGCTCAGCGGTGCAGATGAGGACTAGTATTTAAAAGTACACCTTTCAGTAAAGTGAATTAAGATTATAAAAATCCTCTAAATTGCCTTAGAGTTTGATTTTGGGAATTTGGACTAACCTGTTTTTAATCCATTGTTTTGATTTTTCCAAATTGTCATAAGTCTGTTGTGCCTAGTTGTGGTGACCCAAAACTAGGGAACCATGGAGCTGGACCTGGCTAAGCTATCCCAGTTTAAGATGTCTGATTTTAGGGTACAGTGTGTAGGCTTAGGGGGCTGCCTGCTTCCAAGAAGCTTAGGAAGGCAGAGTTGATTGAGTCTCTAAATGCCTGGGCTGGGGTAGCTGAGGAGAGTCAAGGGGATAGAGGGTGAGCCCCACAACCTCATCCCAGAGGAGGTGAGGATGATGCCTCTTCCATTTTGTCTAGTGTTAGCCATATGATTTCAGGTAGTCGGTTGGGGGAAGAGTCCCTTACTGAGGAACCACCACTGTCCCTTGCAGAGAGACAGCTTATGGCTCAATTAGCTTTGATAGCTTTGGAGCAGAGGAAACTGGAATTGGCTGAGAAGAGATGGGAGAGGGAGGATGCCTTGAAAAGAAATGGTGGCAGTGAAAATGATGAAGATTTTGAAATGTCCAGTGGTGGTGCATTTGATCACAAACTTCCCAAGGGTATAGTACCCAAGTAATGTTATGTTATGTTATGCAGGTTTTTGTATAGCGTACAGCTACTCCAAAGAGTGTCCCGACGCTTTAGAATGCACACTAATCTTGGAACACAACAACGGAAATAAACAGAAAGAAAATGAAAAAAAGGGAACCTAATAGAACCTGAAACTAAGAAGTAAAAAGCCAGGTTTTAAGCCCCTTCCTGAAAGCCAGCAAGTTTGGAGTGCTACGCAGGGCCACAGGCAATTAGTTCCACAGCTGAGGCGCTAAACATTTGAAGGAGCGGCCGCCAATGCGAGCTCTCTTCGCGCGGGGCACAGCAGCAAAAAAACAAGGCTTCCGACCTGAGCGATCTGGCCGGACGGTAAAAAGACAACCTGTCCTGGAGATATTTTGCTCCAGATCTGTACAAGGCTTTATGTGCCAGGGTGAGAGATTTAAAAACTATCCGCTTCCGGACAGGAAGCCAATGGAGAGAATCCAAAAGGCCCGAAGCTCTGGCACAACGAGGTAGTCCAAAAATAGCACGTGCCGCTGAATTCTGAACGACCTGTAGTCGTTGAAGCAGGTATTCAGGCAGGCCGAGATAGAGAACGTTGGCATAATCTATTCTCGAGCCTATCATCGCCTGCACCGTGATCTTCCTATGTTCCTCCGATAGCAGAGGGAGGAACTTGCGAAGCATCCGGAGTACGCCAAAGCAGGTCCCTGTGAGGCCGATTACCTGCGAACGTAGTGTGAGGCCATTGTCGATCTTAATCCCAAGGTTTTTTGCTACCTGGGAGGAACTAGCTGGTGGAAACATGTTCTCAGGCCACCACACTTTCCAGTCCGGGTCCGAGCTGCACCCAAAGAAGAGGACCTCAGATTTATCCGAGTTGCACTTGAGGCTGTTTTGATGGAACCACTGAAACACAGCCTCAAGGCAACCCTGGATCCTACCTCCATCGAAGTCCGTACCCCTCTCACAGGTGAAGAGGAGCTGGGTGTCATCAGCATAAGAGACGATCTGGGCCCCGAAAGACTCCGCCAGGGCCGCCAGAGGGGTCATAAAGATATTAAAAAGAGTCGGGCTCAGGACAGAGCCCTGAGGAACTCCGACACCCAATGGCGACATATCGGCGGCGCAATCAGAAGCCCAGACCGATTGTCGACGACCTGCCAGAAAAGATCGAAACCACTGGAGCACCGTCCCACAAAGGCCAATCTCTGAGAGTCTAGCAAGCAGACCCTCGTGGGGGACGGTGTCAAAGGCCGCCGACAAGTCTAACAACACCAGCATCGCTCTCCCACCCGAATCCAACACCTCCTTTACCGCCTCCGAGACTTCCAAGTACACTGAGGGGGATGACATAGACAAGTGGCTAGCAGCTTTTGAGAGGGCCCTTAGAATGATGAGTAGGGTCCACTCTAGGTATTGTGGTATACTCCTGTGGGAGTTGATTCCAGTAGCTGGGAGGGATAGGCTCCTGACCCTAAATGGAGAGGATACAGAATCATACCAGCTGATGAAGGCATGCTTAGTCAAACAATTTGATCTGACTCCAGAGCAGTACAGGGTGAAGTTTGGAGGCACCCAGAAATTGAGTTCAAAGTCTTGGGTAGACTTTGTGGGCGTTTCAGTGAAGGCACTGGAAGGCTGGAGTGTTGGTAACAAAGTTGACACATATGAGGGATTGTATAATTGTTTTTGAAAGAACAAATTTTGACTCATTGTGCAGAAGAGAAGTTACGCCAGTATCTAGTGGACTCTAATCTGACAGACTCCAGAGAGCTGGGGGAAGCAGCTGATGAGTGGGTGAGAACCCGGGTTTCCATTCAGTACCACGGGAGTGACCAGAAGAAAGGGGGACAGGTCCCTCCCCAAGGGAAAGAGCAAGGGAAGGAAGATCAAAATCAGAAGGAGTCCTCCAAAGACCCACAAAAACCTAAACAACAAGCATTTGCAATGCAATCGGTCTCGCCTTTGGGACCTTATATGTATTTAGCTATGCAGCACATTAGCCTGGGTGCTGAAACATCTACTGTTCTTTAACATGGAGCAAAAGTAAGCACCATGCTGGGTGACACGCCAAGTATGGGAACACATGGAGAGAAATGTTGCCTTTCAGTGGGAAATGGTATAGTCCAAAGCTCAGTTTTTTTAAAATATAAAAGCAGGGCCTTCAGTGGTCATATCACTGAAAATACAAGATTTGGAAAAAATATTATTGTCTACGGGTGCTCATGGAAGACAATGTCTATGGATTGGAATCTAGAGGATGCTAAAGTGATTCTGGTATTTTACTGACCTTTGCTAGTCGTTTTCTATCAAGAAAGTTAAATTGACCCAGTCGCCAAAAAAATAAACAAGAGTGAGTGCTATGGGCAATAATGCAAGCAAGAAAGTGGGGTCTTACGCCACAGTTTGCAAAACAAAAATAAAAAATTATAAAGCCTTCAGACCACTGTGTCCAGGTGCTACTGTACCTGCGGCGCTATTGCAAGCTACACCCCTAAATACCCCCCTCTAGAAAGGTTTGGTGTGGAGAAGCGTTGAGAAGGGAGAAATGAATGGAACTTGTGAGAAGAAGAAAAAGCAGGGAGAGAGAGCATGGGAACAGATGGAGTGCTGAATATAAAATAAAAGACCTATTGGCTATGCCAATGCTTAAGTGTTTTGCTAGAGCTCTTGGCCAGACAACACGGAAACGGGTGGGGCGGCTGGGGTAAAGACAAAACGGAAAACGGGTGGGGGCAAGAGTAAAGGCAAAGCAGAATATGGGTGGGGGTGGGAGTAAAAACAGCACGGACAACAACAGGGGGGCGGGAGTAAAGAACACCCAGACAACGGGAGGGGGTGGGAGTAAAGACAACACAGAAAACAAGTGGGGGGTGGGAGTAAAGATAACACAGAAAACAGATGGGGGTGAGAACAACACAGAAAACGGGTGGGGAGTAAAGACAACACAGAAAACGGCTGGGGGTGGGAGTACAAACACGGGTGGGGGTAGGAGTACAGACAACACAAAACGGGTGTGGGGTGGGAGTATATACAACACAGAAAACGGGTGGGTGGGTGGTAGTACAGACAGCACAGAAAGCGTGTGGGGGGTGGGAGTAAAGACAACAAAGAAACCGGGTAGCGGGTGGGAGTAAAGACAACACAGAAAGCGGGTAGAGGGGTGGGAGTAAAGACAACACAGAAAGCAAGTGGGGGTGGAAGTAAAGACAACACAGAAAGCGGGTGGGCACTAAAGAAAACACGAAAAATGGGTGGGGACTAAAGACAACACGGACAACAGGAGGGGTGGCAGAAGTAAAGACAACCCAGACAACAAGTGGGGGGAAGTACTAAAGACAACACAGACTACGTTGTATGGAAAAAAAGACAACTGTCTAGCAGGGATTGCAGAGGAGAGTGATGTGAAGGGGGAATAGAAGTGACAGACACTCCAAAGACCACTACCCCTTCTACAGACCTCAGTAATGTCGAATTTGCAATCTTATTTTTGCCGAATTCAAGTATGTTAAATCCATGTCCTTGGTCACGTAGACCATGCCTTTTCGGAAAGATTCACAGTTATGAATCTTTGGGCATGGCCCTTTCAAAGAGGCCATCACCTTTTTTTTACCACACTTAAAGCACCGACTACATTCAGCGGCATGTTTCTAGAAGGCACTGTTGTGGTTATTTTGTTTTCTTGATTACAGTCTCCTCCTGACTGTGATAGCATGGTCATTCAAAATATGAATATTGTTGCAGGATGAAGTGTCATTTTGCAACAAATATAAATGAAAATAATGCTGTAAAAAGGCCAAATGTACCTATTTTTCAAAAAAATGTTAAGGGACAACCCTCACCTGAATCCCACTTTAAGGAAGGCAGGCTTGCTCGCTTCACTCATTTTCTGCACTTCACCTTTGGGCACTGTACATGCAGGCAGCAGGTGGTGAGAATTTTGGAAGTGTGAGGAGCCAGCATACCAGTGCGACAATACCAGTCGAGGCAGGCTCATAAATCAATTTTGAGCACCAACATTTATATCTATAGATTTACAAAAGCATGTGATAATGGTGCTTCAGCGACTGACTCTCATGGGTACAGTTAATAACATGAAGGAAAGCCAGAAAAAGAGCCAGTGACATCAACTTCTGACCTCCTGCGGTGTGGGCGGGAGAGGCAGTGACATCCAGCTCTAGAAAGTGGACAAGATTTTGGTGGAGCACAGGACTGCTCACATCTGCTGCTTAATCGACCACACACAATTTTAGCAGAGGCAGCAAGAGTGCTTAGAGAGAAGTGTTAGAAGCAGCTGCTTCTAACGTCAGAAACGTCAAGTCTGATAACCTGTCTCTACCCTTATGATGTATAAAACTTTATCTAGGATTACCTTAACTTTCCATGCACTGCAAAGACAAAACCGGGTGTATTATACTGGCCCCGAACTCCACCGCCTGAAAGTACGCAATCGATACATAATATGGTGGCAAAGTGATAGCACTTATACCCTGAAACACTGGCACCGATCACTGCCATTCCTTACTTCCGGCGTCACTGGCAGGGAGCATACCCCAAGCTGAGCACGGGGAGAGTTCCCTTAGGATCTGTTCTTTATTTGCAGGTTGCATACAAATTCTTCATACAATAACATTCATGACGCACTGCACCATTAATATAGAATAAGAAACGCTGTGCAATATCACTCTACTATTAAGAACAAGATGAGGGGAAAAACAATGAACACATCACGTTCCAACCTTTACAAAGTTACACGCACATAGTCTGTGCCTTTATATATGGATTTATAATTTCGACTGGCATTCAGTTACAACAAATACTGGTTATACAAGGCACAGACAACGGGTGGGGGACGAGGGTAAACAAAGCCCATACAACGGGAGGGGGTAAACAAGGCACAGACAACGGGTGGGGGGGCGGGGGTAAACAAGGCACAGACAACGGGTGGGGGAGGGGGTAAACAAGGCACAGACAACGGGAGGGGTTACCAAGGCACAGACAACGGGTGGGGGGAAGGGGGTAAAGAAGGCACAGACAACGGGTGGGGAGGGGGTAAACAAGGCACAGACAATGGGAGGGGGTAAACAAGGCACAGACAATGGGTGGGGGGAGGGGGTAAACAAGTCACAGACAACGGGTGGGGGGAGGGGGTAAACAAGTCCCAGACAACGGGTGGGGGGAGGAGGTAAACAAGGCACAGACTACGGGTGGGGGGCGGGATACACATGGCACAGACAATGGGTGGGGGGGGTGGGGCTACTCAAGGCACAGACAACGGGTGGGGGTAAACAAGGCACAGACGAGTGGGGGGCGGGGGTAAACAAGGCACAGACAAACATGAGCAAGAACAGACGTTTTTTTGCCAAAGGAATGACTGACATTCAGTCAAACATTTTAGATGACAACTCGGAAGTTTGTATTACCAATTATAAATGAAAATGATTTAAGTACTAAAACACAGCTTCACAGAGATGCACTCTGTAATAAAGTCCTGGTGATTTTTAGGGGTTGAATACACTCTGGAACAATGAGCAGTGCCAGCGCTGACGAAATGCATTGCTTTTTCATTTTGTTGCTGTAAACAAGGGTTAGGAGTTAAGATTCCCTCAGAATCCAACCCAGACAAGTTCTGACGAGGGCTCTTCCCAACATGGCAGCCGTTGTTTGTGACAATCCCCTCCACTGTCCCGGGCGGGATGAGTGTAGGGACTGGGGTGCAGAGCTGGGTTGTCCCCTGGCGTATCTGAACCCCGTCTGGGGAGTTAAGTCCCACAAGAAATGGGACAGCGCTGATGGGAAAGCCGCAGGGACGTGAACCCTGGTGGCTACCATGGTGTGCGAATCCGATGTCTAACTACAGATATGGCTCTGGGAAGCACCCCCTAATGTCCCTGATCCATTCTAGCCCCTGACCTTATCACCGGGGAATGCCCGCCACCCCCGACCCGTACTCACAAGGGCCCTGTGCTGCTCCTATTTAGGCAGGGACGCTGCATGGCCCGGATTTCCCTCTCTGTACTCCCTCTCCGGGGCTCTCTATTCGAGCATTCACGGGCCCTCGGTTCCCTCAGCCACGGACCTCGGGACCCGCTCTGCCCATCTCGGATCGCCCCTTGAATGTTACCAGCAAAGACTTCCACTACGGGCGACTCCTCGGCGCAACTCCGACTACGTCATCAACCTGCACGGTCCAAAAAGTGCCAAATCATGGGCACCCCAAAACGGGCTTGGGAGGAGCAGGAGTCACTGAAAGAGTCGGGCAAAGTAATTTGGTATTTGCCCCAATGAAGCGTGCTTCAGAGGGGCACCTACTTCTCAGAGATTAACTTTGAAGCGTGTACCAGGCTATGTTAACGCACGCAAAAAGCCAAAGATAATGTACCAAAACACGCCATCCGTTATGGACAGGCCCTTGAAAAATACAGGAGAACCATAGTCAGTTAAAGCATTTAATACCAACCTGTGGCATTTCAAAAACAGATAAAGTATTAGATAAAATCTCTTGAAGCACCAGTAACGGACAAACATCGCAGCAAGAGACACGAACAAGAGCAGCCTTCGCTAGCCGAGGCCTAATAAACACGAGAAGGTCCCTGTAAAAAAAAAAAAGAAAAAGCACGCCCACCCGTGTAAAAGGGACGGGCTTAAAAAAGAGAAAGAAGAGAAAAAACACACCCCCGAATCCGAAAAAGACGGGGCTTGTTTCGACAGACAAAGCTCTTCTCCAATGGCTGACCAGCCTTTAAGAGGCCAGCCAATGGAGAAGAGGGGCGGGTTCAAGCCCCACTACTGAAAAACATTAAATCTCACAAGCGAGACTGCGCAAGCGCAGCCTTCGTTAGCCGAGACCTAAAAAGAGGGGGCCCGAGCCAACCCAAATTGAAATGGAGGGGGTATCAGGGAAAAATGGTAGGTTCTTTCATCCCTCGAAGGTGGGTAAGTGCTTTGACTGTAACCAGCCAGGGCACAAACAGGGAGATGCTGTCTGTGCCAAGAAGCTCCCCCCCTAAGGGGCCATCCACACGGATTGCTAGTGTAAGTGTAGGGGTGGAGAGTGGTGCCCCAGAGAGGGGTAGTCAGGTGGTGGATGCAACTTTAGTGTCCCTGGGTGGGGTGAATATTGCAACCCTTGCTGCCTTACCTCCAAACATGGGCAAGTACAGGCAGAGGCCTAAAGTGAATGGGACTGATGTTGAGGCTATCAGAGACACAGGGGCTAGTGTAACTATGGTCCTGGATGAGCTGGTGCCTCCAGGGAGGTTGCTACCTGTTGAGTTTCACCAGGTGACATATGCAGACGGCACTACCAAACTCCTTCCTATGGCTGTGGTGGATTTGGAATGGGGAGGTGTGAAAGGCCCTATGAAGGTAGCTGTGTCAAAGGTGCTCCCGGTCTAATGTTTACTGGGCAATGATCTTGAAGCCTCTGCTTGGTCAGAGGTGGAGAGAGGACTCCATATAAAAATATTGGAGCTCCCTGAGTGGGTATGTGCTGTAACTAAGTTAGAGACTAGCCAGAAGGGAGGGGCTGGACACTTTGACCCTGGAACAAAGGGCCAAGCATCCAAGGATAAGGGCACTGGGCCTGGTGAGCCAGCCCAGGGAACTCAAGAAGTGCAGGAAAAATCTATAGCCTCTTAGGAGGACATTTGGGACAGACAAAGACATGGAACTGGTTGTGAACTATTTCTACTGGCCCCATATGTCTCAAAAGGTGAAGGAGTTTAGCAGCTCCTGTGTCACCTATCAGGCCAGTGGCAAGGCAGGGGGTAATCCAAAGGCTCCTTTAACCTCTGCCAGTGGTTGGGGTTCCTTTTGAAAGGGATGGACATTGTTGGTCCCCTGGACCCACCTACTGCATCAGGGAATAGGTATATCTTAGTGGTAGTGTACCATGCCACTAGGTACTCTGAAGCAATCCCTTTTAGAACCATTGATGCTCCTGCAGTGGCTAGAGCACTGCTTAGTGTGTTCACCAGAGTCGGTTTTCCAAAAGAGGTGGTGTCAGATAGGGGCACGAACTTACTGTCCAGCTATCTGACTGCTATGTGGGATAAGTGTGGAGTCAACTACAAGTTCATCACCCCCTATCACCCACAAGCAAATGGTCTTGTTGAGAGATTCAACAATACCCTGAAGGGCATGATACATGGGTTGTCAGAGAAACTCAGGAGGAGATGGGATGTTTTCCTCTCATGTTTACTGTTTGCCTACAGGGAGGTGCCACAGAAAGGGGTTGGTTTCAGTCCCTTTGAGTTACTGTTTGGACACCCTATGAGGGGGCCATTGAGCTTGCTGAGAGAGTCTTTAGACAAGCCTCTTAAAGAAGCAAAGGGAAATGTGCTTGACTATGTGCAGGGCCTGAGATCTAGAATGGCAGAGTACATGTACAAGGCAAACAGGAAACTGGAGACCAGCCAGGAGCTCATGAAGCAGTGGTAAGATCAAATGGCTACTATGTCTGAGTTTACTCCAGGACAATTTGTGTGGGTGACAGAGCCTGTGGCTCCCAGGGCCCTCCATGACAAGTGGAGTGGGCCCTATCCAATCTTAGAAAAGAAGGGTGAGGTTACCTACTTGGTTGACCTTGGCATCACCAGGAACCCTCATAGGATCCGGCAAGTGACTAGATTGAATCCCCACCATGACAGGGCAGACATGACCATGTTACTGGTCACTGATGAGGGTGTAGAAGAGGAAACTGAGCCTGTGCCAGATCTCCTCTACACTAATGTGGAAGATGGGTCAGTGGAGGGAGTTGTTCTCTCTCCCAAGTTGACAGACCAGCAGCACAGAGACTGTGAGCAAGTGCTGGAGCAGTTTGCTGGCCTGTTTTCCTTGATCCCAGGCATCACTGAGTGGTGTGTCCACCACATTGACACTGGTGACAGCCTACCTGTCAAACATAAACTGTACATGTTGTCTGACCATGTCAGAGCCAGCACTAAAGCTGAGGTTGCTAAGATGGTGGAATTGGAGGTAATTGAACCGTCTGAGAGTCCATGGGCCAGTCCAGTGGTATTGGTACCTAAACCTAATCCTCAGGGGGGACCCAATGAGTTAATGTTCTGTGTGGACTGCAGAGGATTGAATGCAGTCACAAAGACTGACGCTCACCCTATACCTAGAGCTGATGAGCTCATTGATAGGTTAGGGGCTGCTAAGTAACTGAGTACTTTTGATTTTACTTCAGGTTCCTAGCAGGTTGCCCTCACTGATGAGCAAAGGAGATGTCAGGATTCTCCACACCAGAGGGACATTATCAGTTCAAGGTCATGCCCTTTGGCTTAAAGAATGCTCCTGCCACATTCCAAAAGTTGGTGAACAGGGTCTTGTCTGGGTTAGAGCAGTTCAGTGCAGCTTACCTGGATGATATAGCTGTATACAGTTCTACCTGGGGGGATCATTTAAGCCACCTAAGGGAAGTGCTTCAGGCCATGCAGCAGGCAGGCCTGACTATTAAGGCAAGCAAGTGCCAAATAAGGCAGAGGTCTGTGGTGTACCTGGGCCACCTGGTACATGGGGGCCATGCACAGCCTCTCCAAGCTAAAATCCAAACTATTTTGGATTGGACAGCTCCTGTTACCAAGAGTCAGATCAGGGCATTCCTTGGAATGACAAGGTACTATAGAAGGTTTGTTCAAAGTTATCGGACAATTGTGGGGCCCCTAACAGAAATCACTTCTAAAAAGAGGCCCAAGAAGGTGGATTGGACCCCAGAGTGTCAGAAGGCTTTTGACACTCTGAAAGCTGCCCTGGGTTCCGCACCAGTGCTGCTGGCCCCTGACTGCACAAAATAATTTGTGGTTCAGACAGGTGCTTCAGAGCAAGGGATTGGGGCAGTGTTGTCACAGCTAAATGAAGAGTGCCTTGATCAGCCAGTTGCCTTTATTAGCAGGAGTCTTCTTCCCAGAGAACAGAGGTGGAGTTCCATTCATTGTTTTGTTTTAAACTGCAGCTGCTGTCTTGTACTGTGTAATACTTGTATGTTTCAAAAATATTTATTGGCTAACATATCCACATTACTGTCTGTCACAGCCTGGGACTTCATAGCAGAATAGGTGTCCTTATTCCTCTGTGCACCAAACAGGATTCAAAACAGTGACCCTATGGTTAGATACACAAACAACTGAAGTAATCACATTAACCAGCCAAGCATTCCTACCAGAAGAATGCATTTCCTGGAAATTAGTTTGTGTCCACTTTTCATCTAAAGTGTATGCATTCTATTTAGATGAAATGAGAAACTGGTTCCCAAGGTAAGGATTCCCAACCCCTGGTTGAGAAGAAGTGGTCCCCTCCAGGAAAGCCTGCAGGGAAGGGACCCCTAGAGTATTTCGAGTGCAATCACTTCAAGGGGGCACAGCCCCTGCTGGTGGACAGTCACTGGAGATTGGAAGTGCAGTGCTTGGGGAGGAGTTGGTCCCAGTTAGTTGTTAGGAGCCAACTGAGATGACCCTAGTTTCCCTTGGTGACAGCAAGATGGTCCAGAGAACCATCATGCCTTACAAAACTATGAAGTGCAGGTAGTGGGTGACTATCAATGGGAAGAGGGTGGAGGCTTTGAGACACACAGGAGCCAGCATGGCAACTGTCGGATGTCTCCTAGGTTCTTCAGAGCAGGAAGCCCCAAATGTGGTCCACCAAGTAGTTGCTGTATACAGCAGTTAACACCAATGCTTAGTGGCTCAGGTTCCCTTTGAATGGGGAGGGTGGTCTCACGTTCCTTTAGGGTAGATGTGAGTCCATTCTTGCCTGTGGATTGTTTGCTGGGCAATGGCCTGGAGCACAAAGCCTGGAAGGAGGTGAAGATCAGGTCACACTTGGAGATGTTGGGAATCACCTGAGTGCCTCACGGTCCATGGCAGCAATTGAACTTCTGTATGGGCACCCTGTGAGAGGACCTCTCAATTTGGTGAAGGAAGGCTGGGAGCAAGCTCTCAGGAAGCCCCCCAGCATTTATTCAGCTACATGCTGGCCTTCCGCAACCAGATGGCCCACTTGCTGCTCCACCCCTGAACTCGTACCCTGTGTGGACTTCGGTTTGCTCAATGCGGTAACTAAGACTGACGCACACTGATCAGCTTGGAGCTGCCAAGCTCCTCAGCAAGTTTGATTTAACATCTGGGTACTGCCAGATTGCCCTGACTGAGTGGCCACAGGAGAGGGCAGTGTTCTCACTGCCAGAGGGGCACTACCAGTCCTGTGCCAGGCCTTTTTGGTTGAGGAACACTTCTGCCACCTTCCAGAAGTTGGCCAACCAGGTCTTGGCTGGGATGGAGAACCTCAGAACGGCATACATTGATGACATTGAGGTCTTCAGCTCCAGTTGGGTGGACATTTGTAACACCTCCAGGACCAAGGCCAGTAAGTGCCAGTTATGGCAGAGTTCTGTGGTTTATGTGTGCCACCAAGTAGGGGGCAGCAAGGTGCAGCCCCAACAATCACAAATTGACAGCATTCTGGCTCGGGCACCCCCCCAAGACACAGAAAGAAGTGAGAGCCTTCGTAGGCTTCACTGGTTACTGCAAGAGATTTGTCAAGGGCTACCAGCATCTGGGCTCCTCTGCTGTGAGTCCTGCTCTGTGAAGGGGTGCCAAATCTAGTGCTGGGCTCTTGGAAGTGAGTTTTTGTGCTGCTACAACAAACCAGCGCATTGAATCCAAACCGTCTTTTCGGAACTGGTGCATTCCTGCGAAATCAACACATTGTCGCTGCCTGCACCAAAGCTGTGGTACATGCTTGCTGAGTGCCCGATGCAATGTTCGTGAATTATAATGCAGCCCAAATTTGCTGCAGCTCCTCCTAAGAATCGCCACTGCTTGATTCCCGAGCATTGCCTCACCAAAGTCAGCAACGCATCGTTCGGACTCCGTCGTAGTTCCAGCCCTGTGTGGCTTCAGACCAACGCAGTGCCTGTGGCTCAGCGGTTCAACATTGAAACCACTTCGCCTTCAGGCACTGAGGTCTTACACCAGCAACTGACGCATCAGCTACTATGCCCACCGCATCGTCAGTGAGCAACAATGCTTCAACAACCTTGCCCTGCCTTCAGGAACTGTGGCTTCACCTGCCTAAGTGACACCTTACCTCCTCTGCGCCTCGCATCGTCTTTGATTTCCGACACATCAAAGGTCTGCGTGGCTCCTGTATTTTACCCGTGCCACATTGCGGTCAGTTTGAACTTGTGGATTCGTCCCGGACAAGCGTGACCAGATAGCCCCAGTTGGAGCCATTGTTTTCTAAGCACTGTATTTTCATTTAATCTTGACAAATTCACACATTGACTTGTGTATGTTGGTATGTTTGAAGTTTTGGTCTTGTAGTAGTGAGAAAAATATTGGCTATATATTTCTAAACTGGTATGGAGTACTTTTGTGGTGTTTTTACTGAGTTATTGTGTGTGCACAAATACTTTACACATTGCCTCTTAAGTTTAGCTCTGTGCCAAGTTACCAGAGAAGAAGCACAGATAAACTTTCAGTGTGTCCTACACTTACCCTATCTAGGATTGTGGTTCCTGCAGGACAGGGTGCATACGTCTGCCAGCCAGAAACCCAATTTGTAACAGTATGGACAAAGACTTGGAAGCCCAGGAGGAAGATATTCTTTCTTTAATTGTATTTATTTACAAGAGATTTTGCAAGTCCTGTGCAGGGGATACCTAAAAAGACCGAAAAGCAAGCAAAGGAGTCACAAAGGTTAAAAGAGCAAGCAAAAGACACAAGATTTCAAAAGAGCAAGCAGAAGACACACAAAGGGTGAAAGAGTGAGCAAGAGAGACACAAAATGGCAAACAAGCTAGAAAAAAGCACAAAGGTTGATAAAATAGTCGAGTGAGGAGAGAGTGAGAGGAGCATGGAGGACGAGGTTGGTGCCTCAGGCACCAGGGCCTGGTCTGCAAGGGCATTGATGGGTCAGAGGACTGGTCAAGGTAAGGCAGGGCCTGGGCACCTGCTTAGTGGCTGCTTTTTTACTAGCTGCAGTTGCCTGGCTCTCCAGCTCTCTGCAAGAGAAAGGGGCCATATCCATCTCATCTTTCTGCGCAACGTAGACGTGAGCTGGACAAAAATCCACACTTACACGATGAAGGTGGCGAAGACAATAACCCCTCTCCTATATGGCTCATGCCTCCTTCTGTATGTTCAGCACATTAGCTACGCTTCTCCTGTCAATGGCATAATGGATATTTGTTTCTTCTACTGTCCAGGTGAGGTGCGTGCTGTTGCTTGCGGGTATTTTAGTGGGCACACATGGGCCTGGGGGTGTTACTACACTGTACTGTATTAAATCACAAGCAAGTATGGTAGCTACAGTAGTAGGTAGACTAGATGTTTCCCTATTTGGGAATACAAGTCCAGGCCAAATTCGGGACGTCACAGAAATACTATCGGTATATGTGGAAAGACCTTTCTTATGGAAGAGTAAGTCTCACACAGAGTTTGTGTCATGCTTCATCAACAGTAACCTCTCCCCGTCCTGGTAGGAGAGTGACACCAGAGCGGACTCGACCTCCTAATGGACTCAGATGGAGGGAGTTATTAGATAAAAACCACTGGACAATGTTGGGATCCAGATACATTAAAAATACCTTGGGGTTCGCTCGTATATCACCATTAATATTAGGGACCTCAGGTACGTCTAAAAACAAAAGGGAAATGGTATTTTGAGGACAATGGCTCAAACCCTCTCTCCAAGCCAACATGATTCTGCTCTAATGTATAGTCTAAGTAGGTCTTGGGCATTTTCCAGGGCTAACTATCTCTAAATTTACGTGGCCTGAATGCCAAAAATACATGATATTAAAACCAGGAAACCCAGGTGAATCCTACCTCTTCTATCCTCTCCTTCCTCTGTTCTAAACTTTCAATCTGTTATGCTTCACATCAGGGACTGGATGAACCACAATCACCTTAAACTCAACCCCGACAAAACCGAGTTGGTGTTGACGGGTGGTTCATCCAGCCCCTGGTCCCCTCTTTTCTGGCCCCCTTCTCTTGGCCCCCCTCCTACCCCCGCTTCCTCAGTCAAAACACTTGGTATAAAACTTAATTCTCAACTCACTCTTCACTCCCAGGTGAGCTCTGTGGTGTCTTCTTCTTTTCTTTCACTGCGCACTATACGCAGGGTGTCCCGTTTCTTCACTTTCTCTGCTCTAAAACTCATCATCTTGGCCATGGTGGTTTCCCGCCTGGATTATGGCAACGCCCTGTATGCCGGTATCCCCGCCTACAGTTTGCGTCGCCTACAACAGATCCAAAACCAGGCGGCCCGCCTGGTTTTCAAACTCCCCAAATTTCACCACTCTACCCCGCTCCTAAAATCACTTCATTGGCTCCCTGTGCGAGCCAGAATTCAATTCAAGCTTGCTTCCATCACCTTCCGGGCCCGACACGGACTCGCACCTGCGTTCATCTCCTCCGAGATTGTTTCCTATGTCCCCACCAGGGAACTTCGTTCATCCTCCCAGTCCCTCCTCACCATCCCACGCTTCCGGAGAAAGAAGTGGGGAGGCTCCAAATTTGCTACTCTCGCCCCTACCCTCTGGAACTCCCTCCCCCTTGAACTCCGTACCATTTCTCTCTACCCACAATTCCGCAACCAACTTAAAACCTACCTGTTCACAAAATATTTCGAATAAAAACTTTCCTGTCCCCCCAGCTTTTTAATTTAGGATCCGGTTAGTAACAGCGCCAAGAAACCGCAGGTATACGTGCGCTTTATAAGCAATTTTAAATTCAAATTTAAATTTAATTCCTGCGTATAGATATATTAACCTATGAAGGAAAATTGAAAGAAATGAAAGTTGGAATATATTAGAATTGCCTACCTAAACATGCAAATCATTAGTATGATGTGCACGTACAAGTAACACTGCTCAGCACGCCACTAAAAAAACACATGATGAATGATAAAGTATATGCATGTATGCCGCACATGCATTGAAATTACTCAAATTTGTATTTTTTAAAGAAGAAACAATTATATTAATAGCACATGACTATCCCTTACCCTAATTTAGGGGATACCAACTTTCTGGTCTGGGAGGGGACTATGTCCCCTATAGTCACACAAGTCGAAGGATAGCTTTCAATGTTGTTAACTGACTAGTTAGGGTAGTTCATGAAAATGCATATGTTTGTGCAATGGGTAATACAATTGCCAGTCCAACTATTAAAATCAATTGTTTACACACATCTCATAGTGAGTGGTAAGTATTAGTCATGGTAGCTGTAGTTTATACATTAAAGGCCCCAATGTGACCTGTCATCATTAGTGGTAGCGGCAAACCTTATTGGTTGCTATAAGGTGATACAGCACCATAATAGTGCTCCCATAGTCACCGAGATCCGAATATGTTAGCCATCATAATTTGTCAGGTAATGCAAGCGAAGTAAGGTTATTTGAAACCCGCCATGTGGAGTGTCATCAAAATAGATTATAATTGGTTATAAGTGATCCCTCTCTCTCTCATAGAGAGACCCTCATCCTTTAATCTGACTCTCAAAATGCGGAGATATGGGTAAAGAAGGGGCGGTACAGAGCCTTACCCCTAAGCCTCATGATAACCCACAGTTCAGGCGCCTGCCTCTTACTTCATCAAGTGGCTCATCTTGTGGATCAACCTACGTGAGCGCCTACTCTCAGCCGCTGATACGTCTTTTAAGTCAGGGCACATGCGGCAGTTGTGACGTGCTGGGGTACCGAGGGAGGATTACGTGAGACGTGACGTAGGTATGATGGGAAATGTAGTTCCCATGGCCTCATTTCCGATGCCTGGAAGCTAACAGTGCCTCCAGAGTGAGTGGATATTATCGCATATGGGTCCACAAGGGGCTCAAGGAAAACAGGAGGAAAACACTTTACATGCACACAAAGTATATCAATGTACATATATCTGTGATACACAATTTATATTGTTTTCACTATATTAAAGGCCAGAAGGTTACAAAAGAATGCAAATAAAGGATGTAATGGATTGTATTTTATCAAACACCGTGTTCTATGCGTGGGTATCACATAATTGCCCACCCATAATGGTACATATATATATATATATATATATATTACCTACTGGCGGTCTCCAGTAGGTAGTTATAGTTAGGACCAAGTTTCCATAGGGAGAGCATTATTTGTTTTGCTTATAACTTTGGCGTAGTTTGATAAATCTTCATGAAATTTTCCAAACTAATTCTTTGTTCATATCAGCTCCTATGTTGACAGTTTGAGGGTGATTCGTCAAGGGGGAGCCGAGAAAAAAGGGGGGTCCCAAACATGTTTTCTCCATGTTAATTTCCATAGGAAACTTTAGATAAGGCTACAGGTCGAACGGGTGAATGAAATTACCCCAAATTTGGCAGGGGGAAGGGTCTTGGTCTAGAAAGCACGCTTTGGTTTATTTGGTGTAAATCCATTCAGTAGTTTTTGAGAAATATCGAAATTTACAGATATCGATATTTGGGATTTCTGCCATCTGATTGGCTGAGGCGTTGAGAGCACGAGCTTGCTGCTTATTGGTTGGGAGCGCTGCGAGCGGTTGGAACTAGGAAGTGTTGGCCGCCATTTTTGTGATTCTGTCGAAGCGAGTAAGGGGAAAAAAGGGCAAAAAAGTAGGAAAGAGGAGGGAAGGAGCACTGTAACCTCTGTGGGGTGTTATGAAGCGAACTACTCATACCTACTGGTCTGAAAGTGCGGTATTGCATAGAGTCTGATGCTGCTAAGGTGAGCTGCTGCAGGACTCTGGGATTAAAGCGTGAGTTCAAACTGTGTGTCTTATGTTGTAAAGTCAGGTGCCCTCTCCATTGCACCACACCTGTGGAAGTAGTGTCAGCATGTGTTTATACCTACTAGGACGAACTACTGACCCCTACTGGTCTGAAAGTGCCGGGGTACAGAAAATATGTGAGGTATTGTCTAGAGTCTCATGCTGCTAAACTAAGCTGCTGCCGGACTCTGGGATGAAAGCGTGAGTCCAAACTGTGTGTCCTATGCTGTGAAGTCATGTGCTCTGGCCGCTGTGCCACATCTGTGCAAGTAGTGTCAGCATGTAGTTATACCAACTCAGAGGAACTTTTGTTTAGAATATTGTAAGTTGTGTATGGTGTTTAGGCGGTGTTATACAGTGAGTGCGAAGGTAAATTTGTGCGTATCAAATCAATTTGGTATTTGGAGAGTACAAACTACTCGCTCGTACGGGTTTGATGGTGCTGGGGGCGTAAGCTGAGCTGCTGCCAGACTCATTTTGTTTGGAACACGGTAATTTGTATATGGTGCCTAGGTGGTGTTATACAGGGAGTTCGAAGGTAAATCAATATGGTATTTGTAAAGCGCAAACTACTCACCGCTATGGGTCTGAAGGCTCTGGAGGTCGACATGGAAATTATGTGAGTTATTAATGATTGTCTGTTCTTATGAAATAGAGGTGGTTTAGAAGAGATGTTTTATAAATGTGTGAGAGATAAAAAAGAAATGAAAATGTTCGGTATATTTTCTGTATGACTTTCTTGACATTAGTAAACTACATGTGATTATAAGTGATACTAATTGTCAGGCTGTGTCCCTGTGCTGAATATACGTAGGAGTTTAAGTGGTCACCGGTGCTCAGCTTCACAATCCCTTTTGAGACACTTGTCAATTTTTTCATTCCATTTAATGTCCTTAATATACATACAGTAAAGGGACGGTATATCAAAAGTTTGGGAATTAGAATTTTGTTTACTCTCCCCATCCTCTGCTATACACTCTACAGAGTGTTTAAACGACTTTATTAACATACAGATGTCTAGCTAGTAAAGGTGGTGTGGTGCCAGTGGGCCCATTTATAAACCGTGCTATGGGATGGTTTATGTCTTACCCGCCAATTTGCATGTTTGAATACTTTTTGCTGGTAAGCGCTCTGGAAGACACCTGTTAAAATTAAGCCCGTGTATGGGTATAGTGGCGCTACTAGGAATGGTGGGGGTTTCTGTTTGATTTCGTACGGTTAAGCAAGGGCGGGAGTAGGGGTGGGGGAGGTGGGTATGTTGGTGATTAAAACACAGACTTTAGTAATGTGCAGATGTCTAGCTACTAAAGGTGATGTAGTACCACTGGGACCATTTATAAAGCACCCTCTGGCATGGTATATGTTTTACCTGCAAATTTGCATGTTTTAATATGTTTTGCTGACAAGTGTTTCGGGAGACATCTGTTGAAATTAAGCCTCTGTATGGCTATAGTGGCACTTCCAGGTTTGCTGGGGCTCTTTGTTTTATTGCGTAAAGTTAAGCAAGGGCGGGTGTGGAGGTGGTGTAGTGGTACTCGGACTATTTATAAACCACCTTATGGTATGGTGTATGTTTTACTTGCAAAATTGCAGGTTTCAATACCTTTTGCTGATGAGCATTCCGGCAGACACCTGTTGAAATTAAGTCTATGTATGGCTATAATGGCGCTAACGGGAGTGCTGGGGCTCGTTGTTTGATTTTGTGAGGTTAAGCAAGGGCAGGGGTGGGGGTGGGAGAGGTAGGTATGTTGCTTATTATAACACAGACATTTGTAACGTGCACATGTGTAGCTAGTAAAGGTGATGTAGTGCCACTGGGTTCATTTATAAAGCGATCTATGTCATGGTATATATTTTATCTGGGAATGTGCATGTTTTAATACCTTTTGTTGCTGAGCGTTCCAGCAGACACTTGTTGAAATTAAGTCCCTGTATTGCTATAGTGGCTCTACTAGGTTTGCTAAGGCTTTTTCTTTGATTTTGTAAGGTTAAGCAAGAATGGGGATGAGGGTGGTGTAGTGGCACTGGGCCCATTTATGAACCGATTTATGGTATGGTATATGTTTTACTCACAAATTTGCATGTTTTAATACCTTTTGGTGATGAGTGTTCCAGGAGACAGCTACACAAATCACACAACATTTCTGTGGATAACAAATCTTCGTGCTGATAGACACTTGCCCTATGGTAGAAGGCTGCCAGCGTTGATGGCAAATTATGAAAGTTGGTGCCATTGTACATTTAAATGGAAGCTTGGGCCATTTCTTTCTTACTATGATGCAGTCAAGGCTTTAAGTGGGAAAAAAACTGGGGGTGCTCTAAAAGGGATGGGGCAAACCTGTTAAAGGGGTGTGGGCTTTCCAAGTAGGGGCGTGGTCTACATCAAGATAACTAGCATAGTGTGCTTAAGAAAATCCCCTCCAGTTATCCTACGTTCGGAAAGCACACTCTTCAAAGGATTTCCCTTCCTCCTACAATGTGGCTCACCTAGCATGATGTCTCCACTTCTCAGTAGTGAGCAAAATGAGCATGCGCACTTCGATGTGCATGCTCTCTCTGCAGTCCAATACAAAAAAAAGAAAAGAAAACTGACTACCTTTGCGAGAGCCAAAATTAGAGCCCGATAGAGACCTTCTGAAAATAACTGCCGGTGCTCAGAGCTGGCCCACCTAATGCCCTGCATCCATCCTAAGCACTGCACCATCCAACCATCTTTCAATTCATTTATACATTCCTACCTACATACATACATACATCTGTCCCTGCACTTATCCTAAGCATCTATCAGCCCACTCGCCTATGGTAAGCACTGTGCCATCCATCCAGTGATACACCCATATATCCATACATACATCTGTCCCAAAACCAATCCTATGCATCTATCAGCCCAACCGTCTATCCTAAGTACTGGTCCATGCATCCATTCATCCTTCAATCCATCCATACATCCACACATCCATCCATCTAGCTATCCATTCATCCATCTGGCCATCCATCCACTCGCACTTTCTTCAACTATCCTTCCTTATTTCCGTGCACCCTCCGCCCAATCCTAAATACCACGTATTATACTCATCCACCCAGCCTCTTAAGGGGCCAAAAAGGCTAGCGATAATCATTGACAGGCAGATGTTTCTGATAAAGAACAAGAAAGCTTTGAGTTGCTCTTTGTGGACCATAGTTCACCACCCTTCTCTGGTGATGTTTTAAACAAAGGTTGATCCAGCGAAAGAAATGTAAAGCAGCTTTTCAGTGTAAGACGTTCATTTAGAAACATAACGGGGCGTATTATCAAGAACGGCGTTAAAATTATTGCCACTTTAGTGGCAGGAAACTGCCGCTAAAGCGGCGATAATGGGCTTGATAATATGCCCTTGTGAATTCCCATAGCAGCCCAGGTTCTGGTGTGAAGCTGGGCTTCTATGGGAATTCACGAGGGCATATTATCAAGCTCATTATCGCCGCTTTAGCGGCAGTTTCTGCTGCTAAAGCGGTGATAATTTTAACACCGTTCTTGATAATATGCCCCTAAGTGAGCCAGGCAAAGTGTGTATTTTCGTAGCACTACAACAAGACACTGTGAAAGGTGAGAGCACAAGGGATGTGCTGGAGTTGGCTGCGTGTGGTCATCTCCAAAGGAGCAACCAGAGCGAATATTCGGGTTAGGCTAATTCTTTCAGCAATTGGCAGAGTGGGGATGTAGGGGCTCTAAGAAGGGGTGAAAAAGAACAGAGCATCATTTACAAGCAAATGGTCTTTCGAAGACCTGTGAAGTACTCGGGTGTGGCTCTGTGTGTGCGATTGGGAAGCTGTCTCAGGGAGTCCAGGGCAATGGGCTTGCGCGCCTGGTGGTCTCTCTGCTACTCACGCCACGATAATGTTGCTCCTGCGCTGCAAAAAGCGAGGGGAAATCGTGAGAGAAAATGGCTCTCTTTAAAGGATTGCTTTTCTCCTACAACACGACTCACCTGACATGATGTTTCCACTTCTCAGTAGTGAGCAATGTGCATGCTCTCACTGTCTCACTACAGTCCAATAAAAAAAAAAAAAAACAACGGACTACCTTTGCGAGGCCCGAAAATAGAGCCCCATAGAGATCCGTTTCGCGACTCCCAAAAATAAACTGCCGGTGCTCAGACCCCCACCCCCACTTAAAGCTTTGGGTGCAGTGTTATGTTTGCGAAGTTGTAGATTAAATTGTTAGGCTAATAATGGTAATTTTTCTGTGTGCCGTTTGGTTGATAATATCATCGTAAGTATATAGATTACAATTTTTAAAAATACTATCTATAAAGTTGTCTGCGGTGGGTTGCAGAGGGAGTGCTGTGGGGTGGTGGGGTATGGTGGAGAGATGAAAAGTATGAGGTAGTGCAGTTACATGTAAATTGTAAAGGTGTATGTAAATAATTAAATAAATACTTGCAGTATGTTCTATGGCACTACCCGTCATCCTACTGCTCCCCTGCCCTGCTCCATCACATTGCAGCACTGCCTCTGGAAGCCATCAGTAGAGCTTATGTAATTGTATGTTATTATTTTAATATATTGAACTAATGTAAAGAATAATTGAATCTATTTTTTTTTCCAGAAAATTATTTTGTTTAGATTAAAATTTGAAAATGCCTAGAAGAACGGGAAAAAAAGATAAGAAAAAAATATATATATTTGAAGAAAAGGAAAGATTTTCAATTAGAAAAAAATGAGTATACTGCACAAACAGTTTCTTCTGGTAAAAACAATAGACAATTTCAGAAAAAAATATTATGAACATTTAATGAAAATAACATCACACAAAGGAAACAGAAGAATTTTTCAAGTAAGGGGAAGGAGACTTAAATTTCAAATACCAGGAAAAGAAAACATGATAAAGAAACAGTATCTGTTACCCAGAGACAAAAACAATTTCAAGAAATTCGTCAGAGACTTTTTCAAACTAGAGTGATGCAGAATTTAATGAAAACATGCTGCAAATATAAAAAGAGAGTGCTGCAATTCAAACAGAAGCAGCGTATTGAAAGTATAATGGATACTGCTTTCACTTTCAAACAGAAGTTATTCATTGTGATTTTGAAGAGGATTAAAGTGTTAGATAAAGTAATCAAAGTGTTGAAAGAGAAAAGTAGAAGAAAAAGACTTGTGAACAGAACCAACTTTTGCAAAATCTTTAGTGGACATTGGAAACATACTTCTACTAGTGAGCCTTTTTTTAATGAGGAAAGTTACTTCCAGGAAAACACTTTACCATTTGCAGTTGATACTGGAGGTCGTTGCTACGAAGTTCAGGATGGTTGTCCCCTTCCAAAAGAGGAATTGGTTGGTAAAAGTGCAGAAGAGTTAATAGCTGAAGAAATGCAAGGGAGACGTACACAAACTCCTGTGTTTAAGTGGGGTAGTAGCAGTATTTGTAGTATTCAACAGGAATCTATTGATACAATGCAAAATTTGCTATGAGAATATACACAGAAAAGTATTATACAGAAGACTAAGTTGTTGCAAGGACTAGATCCATGTAATATAAGAAAATATACTGAGAAGCATGGGCATTCTCTAGCTTGTCTTTCAAGAAAAGTGTGTAAAAGTGTTTTCCATCACTTGAGGATGTTAGCAGTACACCATTCAGAAATGCGGAAGTTTGTAAGGAAACTGTACTATGTAAAAAGTCCTGCATTATGTTTAAATGTAACTGAATACAGGTCTTTTACATGGTTCTTTATCAGATGTTCAAAAAAAGTGGGATGATATTGAAATGCGATATTTTGGTTCAGAACAGCAGTCCATAGAAAGTGAAAGTTTGACAATTACAGATGTTGAAGGAGATGGGAAAGTGATTAGCACTGATCAGTTTGAAGAAGAAATTGGAAAGTTGTGCTCTGAAATACCAAACTATGTTTGTGTTTGTTGTCGATGTACTCATTATAAAAGTCAAACTAGGAATGTTGATTTGAATTTGAAAAGTGAAAAGGAGAACAATAGTAAGTGGAAAGAATTTGCAACTTACTTGGTGGAAGGTCGATTTGAGTTAGGTAGTGATCAACGTATATGTAAATATTGTTACAACAAATTAGAAGAGAACAAAATGCCTGCTAGAGCAGTACATAATAACTTAGAATTAGTAGCTATTCCGGAGGAACTGGCAGAATTTAATACATATGAGTCAGTTCTAATTCAATCAGTTCATCCTTTTCAAACTATAATTCAAATGGAGCCTAAAACAGGTAAACTGCCACCAGCAGACTTGCAAAGAGGGCTGAAAGGAAGAATGGTGTACTTACCTTTGGATTTTAAGAAAAATATTGAAACTATTGCTGGAGAGAAAGAGGAAAATGAGGCAGTAGTTATTCTAGTAAATGGTGTACCAACAAAGAGTCAGAAAATATGGCAACAATTTGTGGATGTTAATAAAGGTGAAACGGCTACCTTAAATCCTATGAAGAACAATATTTATTACAAAACTGTAAATGTGGATGAACAGGTGATAAGTTTAGAAGATGAATGTGAAATTTCAAGTTGTCAAATAGAGAAAGTGGACAAGTCAAGGACTGAAGAGATTTATGAACAGTACACAATATGTCCTTTGCATTCAAAAGAAGTAATAGGAAGCAGCATTGAGTTATTTCAAATAAAAAAAGCACAAGGAACTCCAATGAGTGTTTGGGAGAAGAGCTTGGAAGCTTGTTGTTTTCCACAGCTGTTTCCTACTGGAGAAGGTGGACGATATGATGACCGACCTGTACAGATTCCAGCCTCGGAATATCGGCCAACAAGATTATTTATATGAAGATCCTAGATTTCGACAGTGCATTCCATACATATTTCACCTTTTGTTTGAAAGTGATCTATCTTCTCTGTCATATGCAGTGAACCACATACTAAAAACTGGAGTTCATCAATAACTTCTTTCTGCGAAAGAATTTGTGGAGAAAGTTCAAGAAACAGATGAAAATTTAGAAGCACAGTTAATCAATTTGATGGCATGTCAACGTGGAACAAATGAGTATTGGTATCGTCGTCATGGAGAACTCAAGTGTATGTTACGGAACTTAGGTACACCAACATGGTTTGTCACACTTAGCTGTGCAGAGTATGCATGGAAAGATTTGCTTGAGTTTCTAAGAGAAGTGAATTCCAATATAAAAAATGTTGAAATAAAGACTCCTGGTGAACTGTGTTCATTGGATCCTGTAAATATGTGCAGATATTTAAATTATAGGTTTCAAGCTATGATCTCTTTTATTCGCAATAAAAAGAATCCACCTCTTGGAGAAGTTACCGATTTCTTTTGGAGAAAGGAGTACCAAGCAAGAGGTGCATCTCATATACTTATGCTACTATGGGTCAAGGTTGCACTTAAATTTGGAACTGATTCTGATGAAACAGTATTGTCTTTCATCGAACAGTATGTGGCATGTGAGATTCCGAGAGAAGGGGATAGAAGCTTGAGACAGCAAGTTTTATGTTTCCAAAGTCACCGTTGTGGAAAGTACTGCAGAAGAAAATACAAGTCTAAAGGAAAATTGTACACCAAATGTTGGTTTGGTTTTCCACGTCCAGTCATTTGTAAAGGAAGAGTAAATTCTTTTTTCTTCTGTAAGGTACACAATAACTCGGAAATCTCCAAAGAATACCTACAACTTAAAAAGAACAGAAGTGTCAAAGTATATCAATGACTCCAATCCAGTCATTTTAAAAATGTGGAATGCGAACATGGACATCCAGTATGTTGCAGATAACTCAATTGCTGTTGCACGTTATGTTACATCGTACATAACAAAATCAGAAAAAACAGAGATGAAACAAATGTGGGAAGAAATTACACAAGAGAAAAGCCTTAGCAGAAAATTGTACAGCTTTACTTTGAAAATGCTTTCCCACTGAGAAATTGGATCCTATGAATGTTCAGACCGCTTGTGCTCTTCAAGTTTATATTCAAAGTCACAAGGAATCATTTGGGTAAGTTTAGGTCTTGCCTGCTCATGGAATAGAGTGTTGAAATCATTAGAAGAAATTGAATACTTAGCAGCAAATGAACCAGACATTCTTAAAACTAATATGTTGGACACATACTATCCGAAAAGGAGTCGACATCTGGATCAGCTATGTCTGTATGAAGTACTTCAACATTACAGCTTCAAAAGGAATGTTAAACAAAATTTAAAAGAAGGAAAATATGCAGTAGTTGGATGTCATGGTTGTTTAGTAAAAAATGCAAAGGGTAATCTTATAAACCACAAGAAACTCAATTGTGAAACTCCAGATAAGCGAGAATTTTACTATTTAGCACTTCTCCAACTCTTTAAACCATGGTGTAGTGAAAGACTTTGACTGCTATGAAGATTATTTTAATGCATGTAAAGATAGTATTGCATTTACAATTTTCCATACATATTTAAAAATGTTGAATGATGAAGTTGAACAGGAAAAGACTATTACAGCTGAAATAGCTAATGAAAGTTCTCAAGATAGTCAAAGTAGTGGTAAATGTAGTCAAGATCCTATTGGACAACCAATACTGGAAAATGAAGCATCGATTGCTATGCATGAAGTCAAAATTGTAATGCAACAAGCACATAAGGAGAATATTACATTGGAAAAGTTAGAAGAACAACTAAATGTTGAACAGTAAGAAATATATGTACAAGTGAGAGAACAGATAGAACATGGTTTGTTGCATGAAAAAAAAGAATGTGTGTGTTCATCTTTTAAACCTCTTCTGATGTACATCAGTGGTCAGAATCAGAATCAGAAAAAGCTTTATTCGGTACGAAATTCGCAAACCATAAAAGCATATACAGTTTTACATTTAAACATTAGTACTGTACATTTACAATGAATAAAAAACATAGGTTAAAAAGAAGGTTTTGTTTAAAAATGTCCAGTATTACCAACGGAGTAAAAATATGTGCAAAATCGCAATCTTAAATGGATAGGTAATCAATTGGTTGTCATTTTTCTTTACATAATCAAGTTTTATATATTTTATGTCACTATAGGACGGAAAAAAGAGCCCCCACCAGCAAAATTAGGGTGCATTGGGGGATATTCCCAGATCAACGTAGGGTACCTTGTTTTAAATAAGATCCGTCTTAGCGTCATTTAAATTATGTATTAGTTTTTATAATATAATTGAGAAGGAATATGCCTAGTTCGATTTTTTTGTCACATAAGGAAAAAGAAAACCATAAAAGCTTACTAATTCAGTAATACATATCTCACAATTTTTGGTTTCCATATTTCAGGGGGCATTATGAAAGAACAATATACAGTATGTTATTTGATTAAAAACTCTTTGATCCATATACTATTTATCATACGAAGCATTAATATTCATATTCTAATTTTCAATACGTGTGGGTAGCATTAAGAAGATGCTCTATCGTTATTAACAGTGGGATCCAAGTCTAGGTGGTTCCGGCGTTTAATAAGTTTCTTTAAAAAAGAGGTGACATTTATGATTATACATTCATTATCAAGAAGTTGAAGGGCCATATAGGCAGGACGACATTGTCGAATGCCCCCTATTTTTTAAATTGGCACTAACCACTTTCTTCTCAGATCATTATAAAATGTACAAAACAAAGTGACATGCATTGTTGATTGTGAGGATAGATTGTCGCATGGGCAGGTGGATAAATTTTTGGACCAATCGTTAACCGTTGGAAAGGTAACCAACCTGTGAAAAATGTTCATCCTGAATCGAGTAAGAACAAATCTGTCATAGCCCTTTATGGTGTTTTGTAGGTACGGTTGCATACTAAAAGAGGAAGTTAACATTAGATTAGAGAGGACAGTGGGTTTTGTCACCTCGTTCACAAATCTCAACTTCTCCATATGATGCAGACACAATTTTTTTCATTTTTTACCTGGGACACCGGAAATTGAAACTGGGTTGTAAAAATATTCAGGTTTTCCTATGTCTGTCATGAAGTCCCTTATGTATCTAATCCATTCTATATCTAGAGAGTGATCCAGCTTCAGAGCATCCTACAACACTAACTGATTAAATTTATTACTCTGTGACTTCCAAATACGGTGCCACAGGATTACTGGCTGGATTTTTATAATATCCGTTACATAGGGACCTCCTAACTCAGCGTGGCAGACATAGGTAGAAGTGGAACCCGGCACAGCTAATAAATATCTAAGGAATGCATTTTCCACTTTCTGTATCACAGATACATTGCGATGGCCCCAAATCCCTGCCCCATACAGTGCTACACTAGCACACTTAGCATTATAGATCTTTATTAATTCTGTTGGTGGTCTTTTACCTAATTTTTGCGAAAAGTTGACAAGGGCTGAAGTAGATCTCATAAAAAGGAGTTTTCTGGTGTTAATTGCTTGGCCCCATGTCCCCTTATCATCTATTAATATCCCTAAATATGGGTAGGTAGAGGTGTTTGCCAGTTTACTCCCATTTAGAAATAAGTCCTTTCTTTTCTTGCCGCCTTTTCCACAGTGCATCACATATGTTTTTGTGACATTTATCTTTAGGTCAATATCTTGCATGAAAGTATTATAAGAATCTAGTGCCCTCTGCAATGCCATTGAGGTCCTTGCCATCAGTGGTCAAGCTGGGACAGGTAAAAGTTTTTAAATTTAAGTTTTGACCAGTTATCTTCAAAAAAGTACTGGTTCACATTTATGTTCTGTGGTAACAGCCAAAACTGGATTAGCTGCACACAATGTTAAAGGAGTTATTTTGCATAGATTACTGATGTTAGCAGTTGAGCATGATAATAAATTACAATATCAGAAGTTGTCTGGAGAAGCTTCTCATGAAGTGTCAAGAGTACTGAAGACAATGAAACTATTAATTATTGATGAGGTGAGCATGGTCTCAAACTTAATGCTTGCTTTTGTACACTTAAGATTGCAACAGGTATTGAAAACAGATTACGACGTTCTCTTTGGAGGAAAACATTTAATTTTATTTGGAGATCTGCTACAACTAACCCCTGTAAAAGGAGAACCAGTGTTTAAAACTCTTCTACATGAAGACACAAAGAAATCTCTGGGAAGTATTGGAAATGTGAATCTGTGGTTAAATTTTGAATATAAAGAACTGACTCAGAATATGCGACAAGCAAGAGATGAAGATTACGCAAATATTCTAAAAGATGTAAGAATTGGTATTCTAAGCAAACATGGTAAAGAAGCTTTTCAAAGTCGTCTACTAAAGAACTTGTTTACAAATGAAAACACACCAGCAGAAGTAATGTACAAGAAAATGAAAGAAAAAAAGTCTGTAGTTTCCTTAATGCCTACAGTGGAAGAGTGTTATACATTTAATAGAGAGCTTATGAAATTAGAAAATCAAGAAATAGTTCACATTGAAGCTATTGATAAAATCAAGCATCAAGGAATAACAATTCTTCTTTCAGAAAAACTACAGACTAAATTGGATTCTCTGGAAAAGTCTGCATCAAAAACCACTGGCTTAGAAAAAATATTAGATGTATGTTTAAACTGTCGGTTAATTTTGAGGCATGATATGAATGTAGAAGAAGGTTTAGTGAATGGAACAATGGGGAAAGTTGTTGATTTTGTGAAATATCAAAATAGAAATGGAATTGAATTCTTGAAAGTTAAATTTGATCAGATTACAGAGGTAAAACTGATTGCACGTTGTGCTGTACGTTTTTTGATTGTAAAAGACTTGTATGTTTTTAGAAAACAGTTTCCCTTCAGCTTAGCATATGCAATAACTATTCATAAATCTCATGGTTTAAGTGTAGCTAATGCTTTGGTAAATGTAGGAAGAACTGTGTTTAAAGAGGCAATGGTATATGTTGCATTATCTCGAGTTAGAACGTTGTCTGGTTTGTATTTAATTGATTTTACTGATAACAAGGTTAGTGCTGATGTTAATTATGTAAGAGAATATAATCGGTTGAGAACGCTTTATGTTCCAAGTTTAGGTGAATATCCTATTTATGAGAAACGTGTTGTGTGCTCAAAACGCAGACTGAAGAATCAACTATGGTTGGAAAGCAGAAACAAAATCAAGAGAAAAAAATACATGAAGAAACAGAAAATACAAACAAGTGATGTTGTCGGATACCAATTAGAAAATGCTTCTGGTGTCAACTGCTATGGTAATGTTATTCTAAGAGTTATATTTTATCTTGAAGATGTTTATGGTGAAATTATGGAAAGTCAGGAAAAAAGATTATTTTGGGCACTTTATACTGTATTTCAAGAATTGAGAACTGATAGAAGTAAGATCCATTCTGCTTGTGGTATTCGCCAACTGTTGGATACATGTACTGGATCTTTAACGTTCAGTGCTAATATACAACAAGATGCACAAGAATTTCTGATGGTTATGCTTGGAGTACTAGAAGATGAAGGAATTCAGATTGAGAGTTTATTTGGACTCAGTTAGAAATGGGAACTTAAATGTGAACAGTGTTCATTAACTTCAAGCACTACATTTGACAGAGAACGATTTCTATATTTGACAATACCTGACTGCAAATCTTTACCATTTTCCAAATTAGTAAAAGAAGCTGATCACAAGATGATCCGTTCTCGTTTTAAATTAATAATGATATCTACATTATGCCTACAAAGATATGGAAAATATTTGATTATAATGCTGCAACGCTGTAGACCAAATGGAAGAAAAGTGGAAACCAAAATTAAAAATGTTGTTGCTAGTCAAGTATCTATTTCTGGAAGAACTTTTGCAACAGTTGCTATTGTTTTCCATGCTGGAAGTACTACCACAAGTGGACATTATACAGTTTATTTAAAGTGTAATAATGTTTGGAGTCACTGCAACGATACACACTTGGAAATTAAACTGAAATTGCCTTATGAATTACCCAACTCATACTTGATATTTCCGAAACAAAGATTTTAGATACATCATTCGGCCTAGTGGGAAGGTGTAAAGATACTTCAAGGAATTCATACTGTATGATTTCAAAGTGAAATGTTTGATACATTATTTGGCGTATTGCAAAATGTGAACAGAAATTACAAAGTAAAGGTAAGATTTGAAGATTGGAAATAGTATTGGATGTGTTATTTATGTTGATTTTGTATTATATTTGTGAGAATTAGGGATTTTTTTTTATTTTAACAATCTAGTTGATTGTTTTTTTTCCCTGCTGTTTATGATGAATCTACACTGACATCACTGTGAATAATGAAGTTAAGTAGAAGCTGATGACAGCAAAAAAAGGGAGAAAAATTGTTTTCTGGATGTTAAATTATTTTGTATTATTTAAAAACTCACTGTAATTTGTGAAATATTTTACATTACATAGCAGTTTTGCAGTTTATTTTATGTAGTTGAAAAGTTAGAAAAACAGTACTTATGACAAATAGCACAATAGTAGTTCGATATTTAAAAAACCTTTGAAATTCACAGAAAAAAACATAGGTTTTACAGAGGTTATAGTTAGGAATTAGCATTTAAAAAAAAACCTTAGAAATTCACTGAAAAAACCATAGGTTTCAGGGATGTTATAGTTAGGAATTAGCATTAAAAGAACCTTAGAAATTCACTGAAAAACCCATAGGTTTCAGAGACGTTATAGTTAGTTGGACATTTGACTTATATAAAACCAGAGAAATTCACCCGTTATAATTAGTTGAGCTAACTATAACTCGCGCACCCACAATGCACTGGTGATGACGTCACATATTACATCACTCGTAACATGGTCAGTGACATCACTCATGACATCACTGATGACATCTCAAATGACATCACTGATGACATCATCCACATGATAGTCTGACACACCTCCTCACACTCTAATATAACCTTTGATATACCTACTCTAAAATACAGACTACCATTTTCAATACCATATACATACCAATACCTGATACTAGATACCCATCCACTGATTCCTATCTTTATATTGTAAGCTAGACATACACTCATAGAGTCACTCATACATGCTGTCACTCATCATTACATCAGTATAATATCCATTCATACACCTATACATACATTTGCACAGTGCTACTGATCCATACAGTTACTCACACATCTACTCAGTCATGCTAAAAATCAATCACACCCCTGTACTCACCTATGCAGGTATATACACACCACCTGACTTATTTATACTCACACCATCTTCCTTATTTATATAGATACTAACACAAACTTACTCTCTTATACAATCACTAATACAAGTACACATTCATGTATGTAGACACTCTTGCAATCACTCTCTCTCACATATAGTCAATTATACACCCCAACGATCACATATACTGTCTAAAAACATATATAGTTAGTCACATATATACAAATGAGACATCAATTCACTAATCAACACACCAGTACACACAGTCTGCTACCCATACATCCCTTCCGAGATGCACTTTTGAATGTATACAACCAGTGAATCAGCTATTCAGACATGTATGCATAGTCAGACACCCCCACCCACCCACATAGACATTCAGACACCCATACAGATACTCATACAATCCATCAATAACCCATATAGACACTAATGTAGCTACTCACCAACCCATGCACCTGCTTACACACCAACTGAGAGACTAATATAGACATTCACACAGTTTAGTCACTAACCCATGCATTCAGTAACATATGTTCCATCAGTGACTTATACAGTCAGTCATGCATCTACTAAATAATCCATTCAGGCACTTCTACATCCACTCATTCTTCAATAGACCTTGGCATAGATATATATGAAAAATATTTAAACTTTACAGAAACACACATTCACTGGATGATGTCATCAGTGATGTCATTTGAGATGTCATCAGTGATGTCATGAGTGATGTCACTGACCATGTCATGAGTGATGTAATATGTGACGTCATCACCAGTGCATTGCGGGCGCGCAAATTATAGTTAGCTCAACTACCTATAACGGGCGAATTTTATATAAGTCAAATGTCCAACTAACTATAACGTCTCTGAAACCTATGGTTTTTTCAGTGAATATATATATATATTACCTACTGGCGGTTGCCAGTAGGTAGATCTAGTTAGGACCTATCTTCCATAGGAATTCCGCAACATTCTATTTGGAATAACGTTGGCGCGATTTACGAATCTTCGCGAAATTTTCCAAACTTTTGGCCAGCTCCGGTCCGCTCCTATCCTGAAAATTTCACGGTGATTCGTCAAACAGGGGCCGAGAAAAAAGGGGGGTCCCAAAATGCGTTTTCCCCATGCATTTTCCCATAGGACCTGTTGACGCAACAACAGCTCGAACTGCTGAACGGAATTACACCAAATTTGGCAAAGAGGTAGTCCTCAGTTCAGACTTGTGCCTTTTGCTTAAAGTGTAAATCCGTTCAGTAGTTCCTGAGAAAATTAGAGTTAAAAAGATAGATATATCTATGGCCTTGGAGGATCCGCGCACTCTCCCCGCACCCAGCGGGGCTCCTGCGCTTTTTTGGTTATTGGCCAAATTCCGGGGGCAGTAATAAAAAAAAGTGTCCCAGGGACGCCCCCCCCGGGGCTCAGAGGTACTATATGCGAGGGGCTCATGGCCCCCCCCGCAGCCCCGGGACCACACCCCCCAGGGCTTATAGAAAATGGGTGGGGGGCTCGCAGCCTCCCAGCCCCCCAGCCCCGGGGACCGCCACCCCCGGGGCTTAAAATTATTTGGGATGGGGGGCTCTCAGGCCCCCTCAGCCCTGGGGACCGTCACCCCGGGGCAACTTGTCCGTGTGGGAGGGGGCCCACGCGGCCCCCCAACTGGAGCCTTGAATAGGCCTTGGGGACCGCCATCCCCCAGGGCCAGCTCCTGCAGTGTCCCGGGGTGCCCACCCCTGGGACACTGTAGTTTGCAATGACAGGGCGAAGCCTCGTGGCTCCCACCCTGTCATTGCAAACTGCTTTGCTTCATTGAAGCAAAGCTGATTGCTTTTCCACATGGGGACCAGAATGTTAGCTGCTCCCCATGTGGAAAAGCAATGTCGGCTGCCGCAGGACGCGGGGAGCCGGCTGGGACCGTGGGGGGATTGGGGACCCCCCCACGGGCCCAATAAAGGCCAGGCCACGGGGGATGGAGTCCCTGGGGCCATACGTGGCCTGGGAGGGGGGCCATGCGGCCCCCCTCCCCAAATTAAAAAAAATATTAATAATTAAACAATGGCCGGCCCCGGGGGATGGGGTCCCCGGGGCCTTAAAGTGGCCAGAGGAGGGGGGCTATGCAGCCCCCCACCATAACATTTTTTTTTTTTTTTAAAGGGCCCCGGGGGATGGGGTCTACGGGGCAAATTATGGCCTCGGGAAGGGGGCCACGCGCCTCCCTTCCCGATTTTTTTTTTTTAATCAAAAATTGGGGGCAGGCCCTGGGGGATGGGGTCCCCAGGGCCAAAAAAATGGAAAAAGAAGGGGGGCTACACAGCCCCCCTTCTAAAAAAAAAAAAAGAAAAGACCGGGATCGGCCGGAGGCCACACCCCCTCCTTACACCACTCTGCAAACGCGCCCCCTGGCGCGTTTGCAGAGGGGGAACTAATTCCCCTTGAATACTGGGGGTCCCTGGGGGCCATCTAGCCCACCAGGAACCTCCAGTATGTGCCAAGGGGCTGCGTTGCAGAGAGGTGTAATGAGGCCACACCCCTTTTTACACCTCTCTGCAACGCAGCTCCGTAGAGCTTACTGGAGGTTCCTGGTGGCCTAGTTGGACGCTAGGGGACCTCAGGAGTCAAGGGGACTTTATCCCCCAACTTAAAACGCACCACGGGGCGTGTTTGCACGGTGGTGAAGGTAGGGGGCGGGGCCTGAGGTGATACTGTGCAAACACGCCCTGTGGCGCGTTTTAAGTTGGGGAATTCATTCCTCTTCAATCGAGAGGTCACCTAGGGGCCAACTAGCCCACCAGGTACCTCCAGAAAGTGCCACGAGCTGTGTTGCAGAGCGTTGTAAAAAGGGGCGTGGCCTCTGAACACCTCTCTGCAATGCAGCTCCCGGGCGCATACTGGAGGTACCTGGTGGGCAAGTTGGCCGCCAGGGGACCTCAGGATTCAATGGGACTTAATCCCCCAACTTAAAACACGCCACGAGGCGCGTTTGCACAGTGGTGAAGGTAGGGGGCGGGGCCTGAGGTGATATGTGTGCAAACACGCCCTGTGGCGCATTTTAAGTTGGGGAATTAATTCCTCTTCAATCCAGAGGTCCCCTAGGGGCCATCTAGCCCACCGGGTACCTCCAGGAAGCGCCACGGAGCTGCGTTGCAGAGTGTTGTAAAAAGGGGCTTGGCCTCTGAACACCGCTCTGCAACGCAGCTCCCTGACGCATACTGGAGGTACCTGGTGGGCTAGTTGGCCCCCAGGGGACTGCAGGATTGAAGAGGAATTAATTCCCCAACTTAAAATGCACCACATGGCGTGTTTGCACACGTCACCTCAGGCCCGCCCCCTTCCTTTACCATTGTACAAATATTCCTCTAAAATCAGCCGAACTACGAATTCCGATTAACTCACCTGTTATGAGAAGAGAACCCAGGGCTGCATCTTTTAGACCAGCACTGACCCTGAAAAGTAATTCTAAGCGTATTTACCAGTAACTTGTATTTCCTTCCATAGGAATCCATTGTGTGGTTTTCAGCAGAAAAGTTTCAGTGTCCATTTTTGAAACGTACAAATATTCCTCTAAAATCAGCCGAACTACGAATTCCGATTTACTCACCTGTTCTCAGGAGAGAACCCAGTGCTGCATCTTTTAGCCCAGCACTGACCCTGAAAAATAATTCTACGCGTACCTACCAGTAACTTGTATTTCCTTCCATAGGAATCCATTGTGTCGTTTTCAGCAGAAAAGTTTCAGTGTCCATTTTTGAAACGTACAAATATTCCTCTCAAATCAGCCGAACTACGAATTCCTATTTACTCACCTGTTATCAGGAGAGAACCCAGGGCTGCATCTTTTAGACCAGCACTAACCCTGAAAAGTAATTCTAAGCATACTTAACAGTAACTTGTATTTCCTTCCATAGGAATCCATTGTGTGTTTTTAAGTAGAAAAGTTTCTAAGTGTCTATTTTCACAAACTAAAAATATTCCTGAAAAATTGTCTGTATGACTTAAACACATTCTTTCAACTGTTTACAGGAGATTCACCGGTGCTGCATCCAGGATCCACCACTAAGAAAAAGTAACGATAACACTACTTACCTGCTAAGTGAATTTTCTGCCGTAGGATAACATTGGTGATTCTATGTGAAAAATGTTCTAAGTGTCAACTTTTAAAATACAATAATAATCCTTAAAAATCACTACTGTAACCAAAACGCTTTTACTCAACTGTTTACAGGAGATGTCCAAGGACTGAATCTAGCATCCAGTCCTGTGGTTAGAAAAGTAATCCATAAAGTAACTAATTGCATTTGACTAGAAATTCACATTGAGCTCAATGTTGCTTTGTGTTTGAAATTGTGTTGCCCATTGCAACAACTGTAACTACTGTACTTAAAAGTCTATTGCCAATTTGCAAAGTATTTAAACTAAAGTAATTAATTCTGAGAAAGTATATTTTGTATTGTAATGTATAATGTAAAATGTAAATAAAAAAAAATATCTAAAAATAAACAGTTTAAGCAATGTAGTAAATCAGTATAAAAAAATCAGTATAACAATTAATACATTAAAAATTGTTGTTTACAAATCCTTTGAAATTCACTGAAAAAACTATAGGTTTCAGGCCTGATATAGTTAGGAATTAGCATTTAAAAAACCTTTGAAATTCACTGAAAAAAACATAGGTTTCAGGCCTAATATAGTTAGGAATTAGCATTTAAAAAACCTTAGAAATTCACTGAAAAAACAATAGGTTTTAGGGGTGTTATAGTTAGCTGGACATTTCACTCGAACAAAACCATTGGATTGCGGGCACGCGAGATGTAGTTAGTACAACTGACTATATTGGAGGAGTTATGTGGTGCCGAGTAAAATGTGTAGTCCCTCGTGTCTGGGTGTTGGAGGCGTCATGAGTCCTTTAGACTAAACTTGGAGCATATTCTTTTGAGGACCTCATGTGAACGGGAGGGTTGGTATTTGCATTTAGATTGATCTCAAATGACATCACTGATGACATCATCCAGTGAATGTGTATTTTTCTGAAAATTAAATATGTTTTATATATGTATATCTCAAGGTCGATGGAAGAATAAATGGGTATATAAGTGTCTAAATGGATGATTTGTTTTTGAAAAATTGATTGTATAACTGACTAATTAAGTGTATCATAGTGAATACATTGCTTAGTGAGTAATGTTTAAATATGTAAATATCTGTATCAGTCTCTCACTTTGTGTATAAGTGGCTGCATGGGTTGGTGAGTAGCTACATGGGTGTCTATATAGGTTATTAGTTGTTTTTTTTAGTATCAGTGTGAGTGTGTGTATGGTTCGGTGGGGGGTATTACGTAGTGCATAGGTGCATGAATGAGTGACTCACTGTTTGTATGTGTTGAAGACAGCATGTCTGCAGGACTGTATGGGTGGATGAGTGTGTGTATGGGTGTGTTAGTGAGTGAATGACTGTCTCAATAGTGTCTTTATGAGTAACTACATATGTTTTAAACTAGTATATGTGACTATTGGTGTATATAAGTGATTATATGTGAGAGTGAGAGATTGAAAGAGTTCCTGTATGAATAAGTATGAGTTTCTATAAGTGATTGTTTAAAAGACTAAGTATGTGTAAGTTCCCGTAGAAGTAAGTGTGGTGGTGTGTGTATAACTGTATATGCAAATAAATCTATGTTTGATTCTTTATTTTCATGAGTGAGTATGTGTGTCAGTAACTCTGTGGATGAGTGGCATTGTGTAGCAGGATGTATAGGTGTATGAGTACATATGATGAGTGAGTACATGTATGAGTGACTGTACAGGACTGTTGGTGAATGAGTGGATGTGTATGTGGATCTTAGAATTACTCAAGAGGTTGTTGTAACTGGTATTGGTATGTCCATTTTTTTGAAAATTTTAGTCTCTATTTTTGAATGTGTGTTTCAAAGGTTATATTAGGGTGAAAGGAGGTCTGCCACTCTGTCACAAGGATGATGTCATCAGTGATGTCATTTGAGATGTCATCAGTGATGTCATGAGTGATGTCACTGACCATGTCATGAGTGATGTAATATGTGACGTCATCAGCAGTGGATTGCGGGTGCGCAAGTTATAGTTAGCTTAACTAACTATAACGGGGGAATTTCATTGGTTTTTTACGACTGAAATGTCCAGCTAACTATAACGTGTGTGAAACCTATGTTTTTTTCACTGAATTTGCAAGGTTTTTTAAATGCTAATTCCTAACTATAACGTGTGTGAAACCCATGGTTTTTTCACTGAATTTGCAAGGTTTTTTAAATGCTAATTCCTAACTATAACGTGTGTGAAACCCATGGTTTTTTCAGTGAATTTGTATGGTTTTTTAAATGCTAATTCTTACCTATAACGTGTGTGAAACCCATGGTTTTTTCAGTGATTTGTTATTGTTTTTTAAATACAAATTCTTATATTAAACGTGTGATTTCTTTTTTTATTTGCAAGGTTTTTTACATTTTTTTTTTTTAATTTATATTCTCTTTAAACACTATGCTTAAATGTAAAAAATTCTGCAATATATTATTTTTTTTTTATTTTTTTTTACCAAACAGGTAAGATATATTAGTATAATATAGTGATTCTTTATTTCTTTTTATTTTTATTTTTTACGTGCACGTACGGTAAGCTTACGGTAAGCGTACGTTTTGCGTAATGTACGTAATATTTCTACTCTTTTTGCGTATGGTTACGCAATTTACGTAGTTTTGCGTACTGCGTACGCGGCGCGTAAGCGCAAACGCTACACGCGCACGTTACGCGGAAGTGTTGGGGCGTGCCTGTTATGCGCATGCACGCGTGCGCGTGTCTTTTATACGCGCATGCGTACTTTTACCGTAAGCGCTCCGTAAGCGCTCCGTAGGCGTAACGTACGCGCACGGTGGGTCATGTGATCAAGAAACAAAACTTTTGATTGGTTTAAAGTACTTTCAGTTCTAGAACTCTCCTACACCACACCCATTCCCCTCATTTCTGCTTGTGATCCCTTAGGAGAAGGAGCTGAGTTGTCTTTGGGATACGATGGCAGACCAGCACTCTTCTTCTGAGAGTGAGGCTAGCAGCACCACCATCAGGCAGAGAAGGAGGAAACAGAAGAGCTCTTTTATATGGGAGTATTTTACATTTCCTGAGGGCCAGAAAAAAGTTAATGCTGCTTTGGTGACTTGCAAGCTGTGCCAGCGTGTACTTTCTAGAGGTAATCCTAACAAGAAGTATTCCTTTGGGAATCACACTATGTTGAGACACCTTGAGGATGTACACCCTAGGACACATGCTCGACACACTAGAGAAAACCCTTCAGTAAGTCGTGCAAGCACATCCACAGCAGCTCAGCCGAGTCCATCTTCAGCAGCTCAGCTGAGCCCTTCATTTGTGGGGGCAGATTCACCTTTTTCTGGTCCTCTGGAAACCAACCATCGATTTGCGAGGGTTACAATGCGGTGCTCAAATTGCCATGGTCTAATTGTTCGTGGGGAGACCAGTGTTCCCCTAATTAACAACAGAATAGACCAGCACATTTGTCCTACCAGCTAATATTCCCATTCTTCCTTTCCTCTGTCCCTGCATGAACACAACGGCTCTTTTAAGAGCCAACCTTACCTCTCAACTTTTTAAAAAAAAATTCTAAAACTTTTTTTTTCGTATTTTTATTTTTTTATTTTTTTAAAAACACTAAAAAACAATTATCACATTACAAGGTCTTTGAGGGATTAATAACGAAATACTGAAAATCTGTTTGAGGAGAAGTGGAAAAAAGGGACCATCTAATTTCTGACTTACCTGACCCACCCAAAAATTTAATTATCAATTTAAATTTAATTGAAATTGCTTGAAAAAATGGTTTTATTTTTCGAAAATTTTCTTTCTGAATCTGAAAAAAAAAGAAAAAAGTATTAATATTTAATAAAACATTTTATAATACAGTACACGTATTTACATATTTTCCAAAAACAATGTTTTGCCATTTTTTTTGCTGTTTTCAGAATATATTGCATTTCACTATTAATCATGAAAGCAATTGCATTCATCACTTAACAGCGGGCAAAAAAAAAATAACAATCTCAAAGATTGTTTTAAAAAAGCCCAGAATCTCTTCTCACTTAAACATAACATTATAGAAATGCAAAATATTAAAAAAAAATATCATCTAATAACAATAACTATTTCTAAAAAATACCGTCTGACAATTTTGTTTCAGAAGCATAATCACAAAAATAATATATCTCAAATAACTCCACAATACATCTGGTTACCTTTCCTTTAGGCCAAATGGTAATTTTAAAATTCTTTTTTGATTAAATTTCCAATGGTAATCCAATAAAATTCCAAAATTGAAATTGTACAGATGTTACCGATTCTCTCTAAAATTTTGGTTTCCGAAAGATTAATTAGGAATTAAATAAGTCCACAATACATCTGGTTACCTTTCCTTTAGGCCAAATGGTAATTTTAAAAATCTTTTTTGATTAAATTTCCAATGGTAATCCAATAAAATTCCAAAATTTAAATTGAACAGATGTTACTGATTCTCTCTAAAATTTTGGTTTTTGAAAGATTAATTAGGAATTAAATAAGTCCACAATACAATTGGTTACCTTTCCTTTAGGCCAAATGGTAATTTGAAAAAAAATGTGATTTGAAAATTCCAATGGTAATCCAATAAAATGGTAAAATTGATTGGTACAGATGTTGCCAATTCTCACTAAAACTTTGGTTTCAGGAAGATTAGATAGGAATTTGCTAAATCAAAAGGCAAACGTTTTATTAAAAAACAATTGACAATCATTACACATTGTCCAGCCTTTTTTACATTTTAGATAAACTGTGTAATGACCAGAAGTTACAGTAGGTCCTTCATGGAAAATTATTGCAACTGTTACAAAAGTTTTTCCTGAAATTGATAATTGCTGTCCTGTAAACTTCTTTATTAAAGTATCTAATTTTGAACCATCAGCTCTACATCGTTGCATCACTAAAATTACATACTGTCCGTATTCCTTTAAAATTATCGTTGAAAACATGTCAGATTTACACTCACCGCATTCCATGCTATGATTAGCATCTTTAACTAATTTAGCAAAAGTGACTGTTTTACTCTCTGGCAATGTTAAATAAATAAACCTTTCAGAATCAACATTAGAGCCACATGTATTGAAACAGTTTTCACAACTATGTTTCCATTTATAAGAGAGACCAAACATATTTTCAATGTGTACCCCTTCTTCTTCCAGTACCTGAAGAAAATACATCAAGAATTCCTGTGCGTCTTGCTGTACATTTTGAGAAAACTGTGTACATCCTGAACATACATCTAAAAGTTTTCTAATTTCAGTTGCACTTTCTATTTTAGTTTTATCATTACTCAGCTTTTCAGAAAGGAGACTCAACTCAGAACAGAATCTTTTTCTCTGATTTACTATTATCTGCTCTTGCAAACTTTCAAGATAAAATACAACATTCAGCACTACATTAGCGTAGCAGTTGACACCAGAGCTATTTTCAAAATGACAACCAACAACCTCCTCAACATTTTCCTTTTTCTTTTTGCTTGCAATTACATCAGTCTTCTTTTTTTTTCTCTTCTCTACATCCTCATTACAGATATTCTCAATTCTCCTTTTTCGAGAAACAACACTTTTTTCCAACACAGGATACTGACCTAAATGAGGAGCATAGGTTCTTCTTAATCTATTATACTCCTTTACACAATTTGCATCAGCACTAACCTTTGAGTCATCAAAGTCTATCATAAATAAAACAGATAATGTTTTCACTCGTGACAAAGCAACATAAGCCATACCTTCTTTGAACACAGTTGAACCAATGTTCACAAAAGCACAATCTACAGTCAATCCTTGAGACTTGTGAATAGTTACAGCATATGCTAGAGAAAACGGAAACTGCTTCCTACGTACATATAAGTCTTTCACAAGCATGAAACGAACTGTACGACGACAAATGTCTATAACTTCTTTTATCTGATCAAATGTTATTTTTAAACATTCAATTCCATCTTTTTTCTGGTAATTAATAAAACCCACAACTCTTCCCATAGCTCCATTCACTAAACCTTTTTCAACATCCAAATTTCTCCTTAAAAATACTCTACAGTTCATGCAAACATATAGATTTTTTTCTAATCCAGCAGTTTTGGAAATGTTCTTCTCTAGTGAATCCAATTTATTTTTCAGTTTGCCTGTTAATGTCATAGTAATTCTTTCATGCTGAATTTTGTCCACTGCTTCCAATTTCCTAATCTCTTCCTTTTCCAATTTCAAAAGTTCCTCATTGAATATTGAGCATTCACGTAGAGTTGGCATTAAGCAGATTATACTTTTCTTTTCTGCAATGTTCTTGTATATTTTCTCTGCAACTATTTCTTCCTTTGGGAATAAATTATGTAGCAACCGACTCTGTAATGCTTTTGTGCCAGCTTCAGTGAGTAGTCCAATTCTGATATCTTTCAGAATACTTCCATATTCTTCATCGTTTGCTTGCCTCATATTAGTAGTAAGTTCCTTGTACTCAAAGAAGGACCAAATATTTGCATTACCAATGCTTCCCAATGACTTCTTTGTGTCTTCATGTGTCAAAGTATTAAACACTGGTTGTCCTTTAACTGGAATAAGCTGTAGAAGATCCCCAAAAACTATAACATGTTTTCCACCAAATAACACGTCATAGTCTGTCCTTAGAATTTGCTGCATTCTTAAATGCACAAAGGCAAGCATGCTCACCTCATCAATAATGAGAACTTGCATCTTCTTCAATACTCTTGAAACTTCCAAGCATGCTTCTCCAGTTAGCTTGTGGTATTGTATTTTGTTCTCATGCTCCACTGGTAACATTAGCAAACGATGTAAGGTGATTCCTTTTATGTTATATGCTGCTAACCCAGTTGGAGCAGTAACCACACAAGACAAAGTTGAATCCGTTTTTTGCTGTAGGTAGCTTCTGATGACTTTTATTAAGAAACTTTTTCCAGTTCCAGCTTGTCCGCTTACATACATCCTGATTGGTTGAAATGATGTGCATGAGCACTCTTTTTTTTCATGTAGTAATCCGTGATCAATTTTGTTTCTGATCTCTTCATAAATTTGTTGCTGCTCTTCATTCAGTTGTCTTTCCAAATTTGGTAAGTCTATTAATTCTTCTTGAGCTTGATTCATAGCCGTTTCCACTTCAGTCATAGCTATTGCAGCTTCATTTTCAATGATTGGTTGTCCTAGGGGATCTTGACTGAGTGTTCCAGAACTTTGGCTGTCTTGAGAACTGTCTCTAGCTACTTCAGCTGCAATTGTAGTTTCCTGTTCAATTTCTTCATTTAACATTTGCACATAATTTGTGAAAGTACTGCATTCTATGCTGTCTTTGCAAGCATTAAAGGAATCTTCATAGCTTTGAAATTCTCCCAGTAGTTCGTCCTCTGAATGCCATGGTTTAAACAGCTGTAAAAGAGCCAAGTAGTAAAATTCCTTTTTGTCAGTAGTGTCGCAACTCGGCTTCCGGTGATTTATCAAACTTCCTTTTGTTTGCTTCACCAAACATCCTTCCTCACCAATGACTTTATATTTTCCATTGTTGATGTCTTCTGTGGCTTTCCCTGAATAAATGTAGTTCTGCAGCACTTCATAGAGACACATGTTCTCTAGATGAAGACTTCTCTTTGGGTAATATGTGTCCAACATGTTTGATTTCAAAATATCTGTACTTTCTGGGTCATTCTCGGCCAAATATTCAATTTCTCCAACAGATTTCAGTACCCGATTTCTCATTGCTGCAAGGCCTAAACTTGCCCAAATTATTCTTCTTGATTTCGAGTAGAGACTTGCAGAAGATAACCTATCTGAACATTCGTAGGATCCAATTTCTCGATGCGATAACATCTTTAAACTGAAACTGTATAGCTTCTTACTGACAGTCTTCTCGTGAGAAATCTCTTCCCACATTTCTTTCAATTCAGTTTTTTCTGATTTAGTAATGTAAAACGTTACATATCGAGCAACAGCAATGGGAATTGTCAGCTACATACTGTATATCCATGTTAGCATTCCACATGGATAAAATGACTGGGTTGTAGTCATTTATATTTTTTGATTCTTCTTTTCTTTTTAGGTTGTAGGTATTCTTAGGTGATTTTCTTGTAATAGTATGTCTCACAGCTGACATAAAACTGTTTACTCTTCCTTTTGAAAGAACAGGTCTAGGAAATCCAAATCGACATTTAGTGTAGAATTTATCTTTGCTCTTGTATTTCCGTCGACAGTATTTTCCACACCGATGACTTTGGAAACGTAAAACTTGCTCCTTTAACTTTTTCTCTTCTGTGCTTTTTGGTATAGCACATGTTGCATATTCTTCAATGAAAGATAACACTGCTTCATCAGTATCTGTTCCAAACTTTGGGGCATCCTTGATCCACAACAGCATATGAATATGAGGAGCACCTCTTGCTTGGTACTCTTTTCTCCAAAAGAAATCCACAACTTCTCCAAGAGGTGGATTTTTTTTATTGCAGATGAAGGACATCATAGCCTCAAATCTATGATTGAAATATCTGCAAACATTAACCGGATCCAATGAGCACAGTTCTCCTGCTGTCTTGTATTCGATGTTTTTAATGTTTGAATTGGCCTCTCGTAGAAAATCCAGTAAATCATCCCAAGCGTACTCGGCACAGCTTAGGGTAAGGAACCATGTTGGTGTTCCTAAATTCCGTAACATGCATTTTAGTTCACCATGGCGTCGGTACCAATATTCATTCGTCCCACGCTGACAAGCCATCAGATTGATCAGTTGTGTTTCCAAATGATCATCTCGGTGCTGCACTTTCTCCATAAAATCCTTAGCAGACACATTTTGTAAATGTACTCCACTTTTTAAAATGTGATTTACTGCATAAGATAATGCAGACAAGTCGCTTTCAAATAAAAGATGGAACAAATAAGGAATACTTTGTCGAAATCTTGGATCTTCTGCATATAGTCTTGTAGTCCGATACTCAGAAGCTGGAATCTGTTCTGGACGTTCATCGTATCGTCCTCCTTTTCCTGTAGGAAACAGCTGGGGAAAACATCGAGCTTCCAAGCTCTCCTCCCATACACTCACAGGAGTTCCTTTTGCTTTCTTCATCTGAAACAGATCAATAGTGTCTCCCATAACTTCTTTTGAATGAAGAGGATGTATGCTAAAATGTTCATAAATTTCTTCTTCCTTTGACTTGTCCACTTTTTCAATTTGTCCAGTTGGTGTTTCTGTGTCTTCTTGTAAATCTTCTTCTTCTTCTTCTATATAAATGGATTCATACCATTTGTTATTCCTTTTCAAATACAAATTTGCTCTTTGTACTTTCCGTACATCTACCAGCTCCTGCCAAATCTTCTTATTCTTTGTAGGTACACCATTAACCAGAATAACTAATGGTTCAGTTTCCAAAGTATCTGCATCAATAGTTTCCATATTTTTTTTCAAATCCAAGGGCAAATACACCACTCTACCTTTTAAACCTCTCAGTAAATCTGAAGGAGGTAATTTACCAGTTTTGGGCTCCATACGTACTATGGTCTGGAACGGATGAACACATTGAATGAGTATAGACTCATATGTATTTAATTCAGAAAGTTCGGCAGGAATAGCATCCAATTCTAAATTATTATGTACAGCTCTGGTCGGCATTCTATTTTCTTCTAACTTATTATAACAGTATTTACATATACGCTGATCTACACCCAATTCAAAACAATTTTCAAGAAATATATATGTGGCAAAATCCTTCCACTTATAATTATCTTCATTTTCACTTTTTCTGTAGAGATCAACATTCCTGGTTTGTTTTTTATAATGAGTTCTTTGGCAACAAATACAAGTAATATTTGATCTTTCATTAGAGATTATTGCAAATTTTGTCACGTGATCATTACATTTCTTACTTACAGAGTGTTCTACATTCTCTTCCACTTCTTCCTCAATAACTGTGTCATTACCTGCACTGTCTTGTTCTGGACCAAAGTAACTAAACTGAATTTCATCAGTAACCTTCTCTACATCTGATACCGATCCACGGAACAGAGCCCTATTCAACTCATCTAACTTTATTGCTGGACTTTTAGCAAAATACAATCGTCTCACAAACTTTCTAATTTCAGTATGATGAACAGCCAGCATCCTAAAATGATGAAAAACACTTTTACACACTTTTCTGGATAGACAAGCCAGAGAATGTCCCTGCAAACCAGTATTCTCTCTCACTCTGCATGGATCTAGACTATGAAGCACCTTAATCTTCTGTTTTACACTTTTTTTACTATATTCTCTTAGAAATTCACGAAATTTATCAAAAGATTCCCGACGCACAGTGCAAATACTACTACAATTCCAAGTATACGCTGGGGCTTTAGGACGTTTCCCCATAGCCTCATCCGCCATCACTTGTTCCTCATCTCTTGGAACCATTTTCTCCTTCTCCATTATACAACCATTTTTCACTTCATAAGCACGACCTCTGGTGTCAACTGCATGCAGCAAACTATTACTTTGAAGATAACTCTCTTCATTAAAAAAAGGTTGACTACTTGAACTATGCATCCATTCCCCTAAAAACACTTTACAAAAGTTTGTTCTTTTCACTACTCTTTTCCTTTTGCTTTGTGATTTCAGTACATTGACCATTTTATCTAATGTACGCATCCTGTTCAAAATTAAAATGAATAGTTTCCTTTTTAATTCTAAAGCCTTTGCTGCAATGGCTTCAATTTCTTTTTTTCTCTTATAAAATTTTGCTTTTTTCTTATATTTCTTCACATCCTTTATCAAATTGGACATAACTCTTCTCTGAAATATTTTTCTACGAATCTCTTTAAACGCTGTTTTTCTTTTTAAGTTAATTTTTATTGTTTCTGAAGGTATATTTGCATTAACTAAATGCTCAATTTTTTCCTGTTGTTTTCTATTTAAAACATTATTTCCAGTACAGACATTTTGTACATTTTTCCTTTTTTTGAAGATATTGTTTAAAAAATCTTTTGTCTGCTTACCAGAAGACTTTCTCTTTTTCCCAACATGAGCATCTCCAACTAACTTAGGTCCTCCAGTTGTCTTCAAATATAGATTTTTTTCGTGGTTTTTCATTAGTTTGGATTTTGTAGGCATCTTAAATTTTGTTCACTGCTCTTCAGCAATACCTAAAAAAACTAAAAAAAAAATCCTTTATTTTATTTAAATATATTACTATATTTTTTATGATCTTTTCAAATCTTAAAATACTATGTACCCCTTTCCTACAAGTGAAAATTACAATAACACCATCACAAATTAAATATCTAAAAACAATTCCTGTGTGCACACAGAGTCATGGTTTGATATTAGGCAGAAAACGAAATTTCTTTGCCAATTTGAAAGCACACTTACTACTCTTTTTTTGGCAAGTGATAAGTACTTTTACAGTCTGACACATTTTCAATCCACTTTTCAGATTCTGAAAACAGCACATGTCCAAACAGCTTTTTGAGACCAGGAACATATGTAACCTGGGTGAATGACTACACTCCAGCAAGGGCAACCAGCCTTAGTGATGCTGAATGTATTTGCATTACTGACTGCAACCTCAAACCCCACTCGGTTGTGAATACTATGCATGATTCTACAGGGGAAGCAGCTGGGTGTGTGCTAAGAGTCTGCTTCTGCAGAAAAATAGCTGCCCCTTTCCTACTAATGCAAATGTAAAATTACCAGAGTAATACGCAATAAATGTCTGTCAACAATTCCTCTTTGCACACAGAGTCATGGTTTGATATTAGGCAGAAAACGAAATTTCTTTGCCAATTTGAAAGCACACTTACTACTCTTTTTTTGGCAAGTGATAAGTACTTTTACAGTCTGACACATTTTCAATCCACTTTTCAGATTCTGAAAACAGCACATGTCCAAACAGCTTTTTGAGACCAGGAACATGTGTAACCTGGGTGACTGACTACACTCCAGCAAGGGCAACCAGCCTTAGTGATGCTGAATGTATTTGCATTACTGACTGCAACCTCAAACCCCACTCGGTTGTGAATACTATGCATGATTCTACAGGGTAAGCAGCTGGGTGTGTGCTAAGAGTCTGCTTCTGCAGAAAAATAGCTGCCCCTTTCCCACTAATGCAAATGTAAAATTACCAGAGTAATACGCAATAAATGTCTGTCAACAATTCCTCTTTGCACACAGACTCATGGTTTGATATTAGGCAGAAAACGAAATTTCTTTGCCAATTTGAAAGCACACTTACTACTCTTTTTTTGGCAAGTGATAAGTACTTTTACAGTCTGACACATTTTCAATCCACTTTTCAGATTCTGAAAACAGCACATGTCCAAACAGCTTTTTCAGTCCAGGAACATGTGTAACCTGGGTGAATGACTACACTCCAGCAAGGGCAACCAGCCTTAGTGATGCTGAATGTATTTGCATTACTCACTGCAACCTCAAACCCCACTCAGTTGTGAATACTATGCATGTTTCTACAGGGTAAGCAGCTGGGTGTGTGCAAAGAGTCTGCTTCTGCAGAAAAATAGCTGCCCCTTTCCTACTAATGCAAATGTAAAATTACCAGAGTAATACGCAATAAATGTCTGTCAACAATTCCTCTCTGCACACAGAGTCATGGTTTGATATTAGGCAGAAAACGAAATTTCTTTGCCAATTTGAAAGCACACTTACTACTCTTTTTTTGGCAAGTGATAAGTACTTTTACAGTCTGACACATTTTCAATCCACTTTTCAGATTCTGAAAACAGCACATGTCCAAACAGCTTTTTGAGACCAGGAACATGTGTAACCTGGGTGAATGACTACACTCCAGCAAGGGCAACCAGCCTTAGTGATGCTGAATGTATTTGCATTACTGACTGCAACCTCAAACCCCACTCGGTTGTGAATACTATGCATGATTCTACAGGGTAAGCAGCTGGGTGTGTGCTAAGAGTCTGCTTCTGCAGAAAAATAGCTGCCCCTTTCCTACTAATGCAAATGTAAAATTACCAGAGCAATACGCAATAAATGTCTGTCAACAATTCCTCTTTGCACACAGAGTCATGGTTTGATATTAGGCAGAAAACAAAATTTCTTTGCCAATTTGAAAGCACACTTACTACTCTTTTTTTGGCAAGTGATAAGTACTTTTACAGTCTGACACATTTTCAATCCACTTTTCAGATTCTGAAAACTGCACATGTCCAAACAGCTTTTTGAGACCAGGAACATGTGTAACCTGGGTGATTGACTACACTCCAGCAAGGGCAACCAGCCTTAGTGATGCTGAATGTATTTGCATTACTGACTGAAACCTCAAACCCCACTCGGTTGTGAATACTATGCATGATTCTACATGGTAAGCAGCTGGGTGTGTGCTAAGAGTCTGCTTCTGCAGAAAAATAGCTGCCCCTTTCCTACTAATGCAAATGTAAAATTACCAGAGTAATACGCAATGAATGTCTGTCAACAATTCCTCTTTGCACACAGAGTCATCTTCTGATTCTATGCAGAAAACAGTATTCCTCATTTATACCAGTACACCTTAATTTATGGTGAAAACTTAGTCCATAATATTTTACATGTTCCTTACATTTAAATTTCTCACACACAGACACATACAGACATCAGACATTCACACAGTTTAGTCACTAGTCTGCAGTAAGATACATTTAATGAATCACTTATAGAGTCAGTTACGCACCTAGAAAATCATCCATTCACACACTTGTACACCCACTTATTCTTCAACAGGCCTTTCCCTATATATATTAAACATAATAAAACTGTTCAGAAACACATACTCAATGGATGATGTCATCAGTGATGTCATCAGTGATGTCATCAGTGATGTCATTTGAGATGTCATGAGTGATGTCATCAGTGATGTCACTGACCATGTCATGAGTGATGTAATATGTGACGTCATCAGCAGTGCATTGTGGGGGCGCGAGTTATAGTTAGCTGAACTATAACAGGGGAATTTCTAGGGTTTTGTATGAGGGAAATGTACAGCTAACTATAACGCCCCTGAAACCTATGGTTTTTTCAGTGAATTTCTAAGGTTTTTAAATGTCAATTCCCAACTATAACGCCCCTGAAACCTTTGTTTTTTTCAGTGAATTTCAAAGGTTTTTTAAATGCCAATTCCTAACTATAACGTGCATGAAACCTATGGTTTTTTCTGTGAATTTCAAAGGTTTCTTTAAATGCTAATTCCTATCTATAACTTATCTCTGAAGATATCATGAAAAGCACTCTTTTTTAAAAGTAGGGTGCACATTAGTTTTGTGGAAAGCATCTTTGTGATTGGTTAAGAAAAAGCAGTTTCAACGTGGAGTATATATCATAGGATAAAATTTGCTCAGCTCAACCACACCTGCTACTTGCATTTGGAAGGCACTGTTCGAACTTAAAACAATCGTCAACTTTTAACCTGCACGTGTCGTTAAATGTTCAAGAAAATGTTACAAAAAAATATCGTAAAGTTTTAAAAAATTGATGAACTTTTAACCTGCATGTATTGTAAAATGTTCTAGAAAGTGTGTTGATAGAATACGTTGCACTTCTGACTTCAATGTGTTGTAGAATATTAAAAAAAACGGTTCATATGGAAAATTAAAAAGAAACCAATAGAGAAGTTTTGAAAACTAAAAGAATCAAGGAACTATTCTAATTTATTCATTACATGTATTTATGTGTGCAGCAACAAAATTATAGACACAACAGCACTAGGAAGAGGAAGAAGCAGGGAGTGGGGGCAGGGGGGGAGATGGGCAGAATGGGACACATGCACAATTAAGTACAACACACATGTAGTCGAACAATGGCCAAAATGAAACACCAACAAGGAGCACAAGTCACACAACCTGCCAACATCACACCACTGAACGAGCATAGAAGTGAAAACCACGCTGCATTCATACAGGATGTGTACAAAGGCCAGTCGTTGGTGTTGTGGGATGTCTGCGACCATGGTCATCATGGATGAGATGCCCAGCATGTGGCACATGGTCGAGTTCACTGTGTGTTATGTTGCCAAACGGCTGCTCCTCCCTCCCACGAGCCCCCACACTTTTGTACGGTGAGCTGTTGTATCTCGTGCACTCGTACGGCACGCCATTGTAATGCCTATTTGTGCATGTCCTGCTACATTCCAACTACAACATCACAGTGCCGTTTGAGGTGGTGCATGCCACTTTACAACATCGACTGCTGCAGCTCTTGTAACAGGCCACACCAGAACACAGAGACACACTTACCACACTTCCTGTACATGGACATGTCCGAGACACCCCGTACCCCTTGCTAGATAGGCACACCCCTGCACTGACCTGTGAACAACAGACCAGCATACGCCAGTTGTGCATGCAAGAGGATGTGTACATAGCTACACATCCAGGCTCACTGCCAACACTGAGGTGACAGCACACTGTGATGTTGCAGGGCTCGTGCCTATCACGCTAAGACAATGACCACAGGGACACACTTACTAAGATGTGGGTTTGGGGGGCATTGGCGGTCCTGGAGTTGTTGAGATGAGTCTTCTGGCCCTCATGGGTATCCCTGTATCATGCTCATTGACTCTATGGCACCTGTGGGTGTTCTGGTGTGGCTCTTGGCTGTGTACCCTTTCATGGTGCAGATAGTTGTCCTGCTTAACACCAGCAGAAAGCAGGTGTAAAATCCCTGGTGCTAACGTGTCTTATCGCTGGAATTTATTTCGCATTGCAATTGGTGTGAAAGTTGTGATGTGATTTTTTTCGTGTGCACAACAATATACGAACTGAGCAGTGTATCTCGTCAAGATCCAGCACCTGACGCACTATTCCCAATCAATATAAATACAATGAGATTTCTTAATAGATTTTGTGTGTACACTGTAAGTGCAGCCAATACCTCAGTGCAATACAATACAGGATTTTAGTATTTAGAATAAATCGCAAAGGTGCACCTCGTGTCTTTTTGCACGGGAACGGCTACTCTCCATTTCATTATCAGCACTTCAACGGAAGTAAAGTTGAGATGAATCTAACACACTATTCAGAAGTTGGTGCAAACTGCAGATATCACCAGTATTCCGGCGATAAGTGCCCCAAAATTTAACACCATGGTGGACTCCATCAAATAACAGTAATAAGAACAAGAAAGAGTCACACAGCAGTTAAGAGAACAACCAAAAACGTTATTAATTTTTTTTTCAAACCTTCAATCAATCAATCAATCAAAGACATTTATAGAGCGCACTACCTACCCATAGGGTCTCAAGGCGCTAGGGGGGGGGGGGTGCCGTTACTGCTCGAACAGCCAGGTCTTGAGCTTCTTCCTGAAGGAGAGGTGGTCTTGGGTAAGGCGCAGGTCGGCCGGGAGGGAGTTCCAGGTCTTGGCGGCCAGGTAGGAGAAGGACCTTCCTCCTGTTGTCGCTCTCCGGATGCGTGGGACGGCAGCGAGGGCGTGGCTGGCTGATCGGAGGTGGCGTAGGGAGCGTAGAAGTTGATGCGGTTGTTGAGGTAGCTCGGGCCTTGATCGTGTAGGGCTTTGTGTGCGTGGGTGAGGAGCCGGAAGGTGATTCTTTTGTTGACGGGGAGCCAGTGCAGGTCTCTCAGGTGTCCGGAGATGTGGCTGTTTCGTGGGACGTCGAGGATGAGTCTGGCTGAGGTGTTCTGGATCCGCTGGAGTCTCTTCTGGAGCTTGGCGGTGGTTCCGGCGTAGAGGGTGTTGCCGTAGTCCAGTCGGCTGGTGACGAGGGCCTGGGTGACGGTCTTCCTGGTCTCTGTGGGGATCCACCAGAAGATCTTCCGAAGCATGCGCAGGATGTTGAAGCATGACGAGGAGACGGCGTTGACTTGCCTGGTCATGGAGAGGGAGGAGTCCAGGATGAAGCCCAGGTTGCGTGCGTGGTTCGTCGGTTTGGGTGCGGTGCCCAGGGCGGGGGGCCACCAGGAGTCGTCCCAGGCGGAGGGCGAGGAGCCCAGGATGAGGATCTCCGTCTTGTCTGAGTTCAGTTTCAGGCGGCTGGTTGTCATCCACTCGGCTATCTCTTTCATCCCTTCGTGCAGGTTGGCTCTGGCGGCGGCGGGGTCGTTGGTCAGGGAGAGGATCAGCTGGGTGTCGTCGGCGTAGGAGATTATGTTGAGGTTGTGTTGACGTGCGATGGCCGCGAGGGGGCACATGTAGACGTTGAAGAGGGTAGGGCTCAGCGAGGATCCTTGAGGGACGCCGCAGATGACTTCGGTTGCCTCTGACTTGTACGGTGGTAGGCGGACTCTCTGCGTTCTTCCGTCGAGGAAGGAGACGATCCATTCCAGTGCCTTCTCCTGGATTCCGACGTTGCCGAGGCGCTGCACTAGGGTGCGGTGGCAGACCGTGTCGAAAGCTGCGGAGAGGTCTAGGAGGATGAGGGCCGCTGTCTCTCCGTTGTCCATCAGGGCTCGGATGTCATCGGTGGCGGCGATGAGGGCGGTCTCGGTGCTGTGGTTGGCTCGGAAGCCGGACTGTGAGGGGTCGAGGGATCCGTTCGTCTCGAGGAAGGCGGCCAGCTGTTTGTTGACGGTCTTCTCGATGACTTTGGCTGGAAACGGGAGTAGCGAGATGGGGCGGTAATTCTTGAGTTCGGTGGGGTCTGCTGTGGGTTTCTTGAGTAGTGCGCTGAGTTCGGCGTGCTTCCAGCTCTCGGGGAAGGTGGCGGTGTCGAAGGAGGTGTTGATGATGTCCCGCAGGTGGGGTGCGATGACAGTGTCGGCTTTGTTGAAGACGTGGTGAGGGCAGGGGTCGGTTGGAGATCCTTATTTTTTATAATAATAAATATATAAACAAAAAACTATTTTCAAACTTTATTTTTTTATTAACATATATATGAACAATAAACTAATAAACAAAATGTAACAACAATAACAAAAAACAACAAGGCGGAACACTACTGTGGGGACAATGGATGTCGACGACAGATCTGGAAAATAAGAAAGATTGTTAAAAAAAACAACAACATGGTTTTCTCAACAAAATACCACAAGAAACAAATCACAGATATATAAAATGCATACAGCTAACAAAATTTTATAAGTTTAAGTTACAAAAACTGTAAATGTTGCCGCTTTAAAATATTTACCGAATCTGAAGAAAATGTTTTGCAGAAGGCACCACACCAACAACGTTTTTCTTCAGTGGTGAGGAAATGTTTTACTTTTTCCAAGGAGCAAACAAAGACCAATGCCACCTTCTTCACTCGCAAGATTTGCCAAAGAGTTCTGTTACGAGGGGATCCTAACAGAAATTACTCGTGCGGCACAGCAAGTATGATGAAACACCTAAGGACCCTTCATCCAAACAATCTTGCACGAGAAGAGTGCAAACAGATGAGAAACACTCCTGTTCTGTATCTGTAAAAAAGAATCACAAATAAATGTATATTAATAACTTTCAAATTTATACTATTCCATTACTGTACAAACACATTTTATATAAAAACTGACTAAGAAACTATAGCCCTGAACCACAAGTGTGACGATCGTTAAAACACTACATGTATAGTGCATACTACTTTGAAGCAGTTCATGCCCTAAAGCCTACCTCACTAAAAGACTACATGCTAACTGACTAAATGATTATAGTACTATAAGGAGACACACTGGGTGAGTGACAGGGTGTTTGCTAGAAGAGTATGAATACTAACTAGGGAATTGAAGGTGTGAAACACAACTGTGTAGGTGATTAGAGGACTGCATCCAAACTGCATAGGCATTTAAATCAGTCCATGTGCTAAGGCATGGCTCACTGCATGACTACTTGGGTACTGACTGAATGATTAGAGTACAGCAAGGAGAGTGCCTATGTGAATTTATAAGTGCTAGGCTTTTCGCACAGGGAATGGATTAGTACTTGGTACTGAATGGGTCACTAGAGGAGTGCAAAGGCAGTGTCAAGTGCTGGACTGTATGGATACTGACTAGGATATGAAAGTGTGAAAGACAAGTGTCTAGGTGGTTAGAAGACTGCATGCATAGTGCATAGGGGTTTGAAGTAGTCCATGTGCTAAGGCCTGGCTCAGTGTATGAATACTTAGGCACTGACTGAATAATTAGAGTACTGGAAAGATAGCATCTCAGTGAATTTATAAGTGTTTGGGTTTTAGCACAGTGAATGGATTAGTACATGGTGCTGAATGGGTCACTAGAGGACTGCAAAGGGAGTGACAGGGTATTTCCTGGAAGTGTATGGATACTGTATTTTCTCGTGTTGAAGCACTCACAAATTAACCAACAAAGTTTCCTGTTACTGTCACAAAACTAGATACACATTAAAGTGGGCTTCTCTTCTTCTTTATTTTCATATGAATCTCCAAACTTCTTATATTCATAACATTCTTCCACTCCCAACGCGTTTCGTCGATAGGGAATAACCCATGCGACTTCCTCAGGGCTGGAAGCAATAAATAATACACATTGGAGTATAGAAACTCACTTGTTTCATATTCCATAGCCCACATTATTGCATGTGCAAAGGAAAAACATGCTATGTGACATACCATCCATATAATCACATCCACATGAGTAATTATTACATTAAGGAAATCAACCCATTAATTTGAAAATTCAATCTAAAAGAGTTTCAATCTAAAAAATAATTAATCACCATTGTAGCAGTGAAACACTATAAACAATCGTGATGGCACCATTCTCCCAACAGTGAACCAAACCAATTAATCATGCCTTAAACAAAGCCAAATGGTACCTTGGTCTTGTGTGACTGCCTCCTAAGTTCAAAAAGTATAAACACCTAGTCAAACACACTGCGGTATACATGAGGCAAGGATGGCGAGGGTAAACACCAAGAATTAATTCTTGAAACACATACCTTAAAGCAATTTGAATTAAATAATATCCGTGTCTCCTTCCTAATGGTCGTTTTGTTATCCAACAACACCTATAATACAAATTTAATTATAAGCAACCCTGCACTAAAGATATTGTGTCAGTCATGCCAAGTCTTTACAGACTGAAATATAGTCTCACCTGATTTCACTGAATACTGTACGTGACCATTAGCGCAATTGTTTAGGCAATAATCCTCAAAATTTGTATTCCAAGTCTCTGAAGTACGGAGACCTATAAATCAATATAAACACCAAGTTTTAATATATGTCCTAACCATACTACATGGCATCCCCCAATAGTCTTTTATAACTCTCCCATTTTACTTACTTTTAGCAATAGCAAGCGTCCCCGGATACGGAACCGTCTTCGTGTCTGAACGCGTCGCGTATACTAACCCTCTTTATCAATACAGTTAACATAAACGAGGTGACTACTCCGTCGTTTAACGAGCGCCATTTTGGATAGGTTTAGGGAGAATACGAACATAATTCTCGGGCGCCATTTACAAATTGTTACGAAATACTGCACAATAAATCAGAAATATCTTTTAATTAGAAAACATGGCGATCCACGAAAGTAATCACGGCCATAATTATTAAACGTTATACCCCGCCATACCTACGATTTTTTCATTAGAAAACATGGCGATCCACGAAAGTAATCGAGGCCATAGTTAATATAAGTTATACCCCGCCTTACAATGATTATAGTTTACAAATTCCCCATGAAAGCGTTCTATATTAGTTACTGAGAAATAATGCCATTTATAATAGGGCAACCTTAGCGCCTTACCGCAGTAGATCATTTCTGTTGTTATAGCAACAGATAGATAAAAACAATCTCCAAGTACTCAATTCAATCAATCCATTTTACCAAGCTATTAGAAAAGTAACCAATCACCGTCATCACTGATTAATAGAACCTGCACATCTTTATTTATTTGATTCTTTGCTGATATGGTATAACATGAAATACGTACCTATGCAGAAAACGCGCATCCACCTTAACTCCCAAAAAAACTAAAAATAAGTCTACTTTGATTAGGATGATAACAGACTTTAATCCTATAAATTCAATTCTCTATAAGAGTATGCATAAGCACTGGCATATCCTGAAGGCGGATAGGACTCTACAGGAATTTCTGCCAGACAAACCCCAAATTACATACAGAAGAGGGAGAACATTGGGTACAATATTGAGTCCAAGTTACCCGAGAGAGGCTGAGAAAGAACAATGGCTTACTAAAATGAGTAAAGGTTTTTTTAAATGTGGCCACTGTGGGATGTGTAAACATGCGAAAGACAAAACTAAACAATTTCAGTATAATGGTAAACAAGTGTATGATATTGTGACTAACATTAATTGCAGTACTAAATATGTTGTATATGTAATTAATTGTATGTGTGAGCAAATATATGTGGGAAGCACAATAAGGGCTCTTAAAGATAGGATTGCTGAACATTGGAGAGCTGTAAAGAATAATGATCAAAGGTATCCAATTGCGGAACACATATAACTGCACTTCGCAAGGTTTACATAAATCATTTCAATTTTGTGGCATTGAGCATGTTAAGAGGGAAGCGCGTGGAGGTAACAGAGAACTCGCACTGCGGAGGCATGAGGCAAGATGGATCATGCGCTTGAGGGCTGTGGAGGATGGTCTTAACTATGACCGTGAGTTACAGTATTTCCTAGGGGAATGAGAACTTAATGGACTGGACAGGTTGAGCAAAAGAGTGATCAATAAGTAGATCTAGTGTTGATTTGTTGGAGTTGCGATGTTGCTTTTAGTTGTTAGCTATTTTTTAGCTGTATATTTCGTGCAGTTCTTAATATTTTCTGCATAGGTACGTATTTCATGTTATACCATATCAGCAAAGAATCAAATAAATAAAGATGTGCAGGTTCTATTAATCAGTGATGACGGTGATTGGTTACTTTTCTAATAGCTTGGTAAAATGGATTGATTGAATTGAGTACTTGGAGATTGTTTTTATCTATCTGTTGCTATAACAACAGAAATGATCTACTGCGGTAAGGCGCTAAGGTTGCCCTATTATAAATGGCATTATTTCTCAGTAACTAATATAGAACGCTTTCATGGGGAATTTGTAAACTATAATCATTGTAAGGCGGGGTATAACTTATATTAACTATGGCCTCGATTACTTTCGTGGATCGCCATGTTTTCTAATGAAAAAATCGTAGGTATGGCGGGGTATAACGTTTAATAATTATGGCCGTGATTACTTTCGTGGATCGCCATGTTTTCTAATTAAAAGATATTTCTGATTTATTGTGCAGTATTTCGTAACAATTTGTAAATGGCGCCCGAGAATTATGTTCGTATTCTCCCTAAACCTATCCAAAATGGCGCTCGTTAAACGACGGAGTAGTCACCTCGTTTATGTTAACTGTATTGATAAAGAGGGTTAGTATACGCGACGCGTTCAGACACGAAGACGGTTCCGTATCCGGGGACGCTTGCTATTGCTAAAAGTAAGTAAAATGGGAGAGTTATAAAAGACTATTGGGGGATGCCATGTAGTATGGTTAGGACATATATTAAAACTTGGTGTTTATATTGATTTATAGGTCTCCGTACTTCAGAGACTTGGAATACAAATTTTGAGGATTATTGCCTAAACAATTGCGCTAATGGTCACGTACAGTATTCAGTGAAATCAGGTGAGACTATATTTCAGTCTGTAAAGACTTGGCATGACTGACACAATATCTTTAGTGCAGGGTTGCTTATAATTAAATTTGTATTATAGGTGTTGTTGGATAACAAAACGACCATTAGGAAGGAGACACGGATATTATTTAATTCAAATTGCTTTAAGGTATGTGTTTCAAGAATTAATTCTTGGTGTTTACCCTCGCCATCCTTGCCTCATGTATACCGCAGTGTGTTTGACTAGGTGTTTATACTTTTTGAACTTAGGAGGCAGTCACACAAGACCAAGGTACCATTTGGCTTTGTTTAAGGCATGATTAATTGGTTTGGTTCACTGTTGGGAGAATGGTGCCATCACGATTGTTTATAGTGTTTCACTGCTACAATGGTGATTAATTATTTTTTAGATTGAAACTCTTTTAGATTGAATTTTCAAATTAATGGGTTGATTTCCTTAATGTAATAATTACTCATGTGGATGTGATTATATGGATGGTATGTCACATAGCATGTTTTTCCTTTGCACATGCAATAATGTGGGCTATGGAATATGAAACAAGTGAGTTTCTATACTCCAATGTGTATTATTTATTGCTTCCAGCCCTGAGGAAGTCGCATGGGTTATTCCCTATCGACGAAACGCGTTGGGAGTGGAAGAATGTTATGAATATAAGAAGTTTGGAGATTCATATGAAAATAAAGAAGAAGAGAAGCCCACTTTAATGTGTATCTAGTTTTGTGACAGTAACAGGAAACTTTGTTGGTTAATTTGTGAGTGCTTCAACACGAGAAAATACATGAGTCAATTTGATGGTTGTTTTGAGGATTAGGGTGCCTATCCTCAAGTTGAAAGCACCGCACTAGGATAATTGTGTATCAATACTACTGATGGTGTGAAATTTTGCTGGTTGCGCTTTCTTTCCCTTGACACCCATTTTTGTTTTTGTGTATGGATACTGATTAGGAAATTGAATGTGAGAAAGACAATTGTGTAGGTGGTTAGAGGACTGCATGCATAGTGGATAAGGGTTTGAAGCAGTCCATATACTAAGGCCTGGGTCACTGGATGAGTACTTGGGTACTGACTAAATGATTAGAGTACTGCAAGGAGAGTGCCTGGGTGAATTTATTAGGGTTTGGTGCTGTGAATGGATTAGTGCATGATGCTGAATGGGTCACAAGAGGAGTGCAACAGCAGTGACAGGGTGTTTGCTGGAAGTGAACGGATACTGACTGGGGAATTGAAGGTGTGAAAGACAAGTGTGTAGGTGGTTAGAGGACTGCATGCATAGTGGATATGGGTTTGACGTAGTCCATGTGCTAAGACCTGGCTCAGTGCATGAATACTTAGGCAGTGACTGAATCATTAGAGTACTGGAAAGAGAATGTCTAGGTGAATTTATAAGTGTTTGAGTTTTGGCACAGTCAATGGATTAGTACATGCTGTTGAATGGGTCTCTAGAGGACTGCAAAGGAAGTGACAGGATGTTTCCTGGAAGTGTATGGATACTGACTAGGGAATTGAAGGTGTAAAAGACAAGTGCATAGTATGTCACAACACTTTTATTTGAAGCAATCTATTTGGTACTTAGAAACTGACTAAATAATCAGACTACTTCTAGGACAGTGCTTAGGTAAAACTTTTAAATTTTCAGTTCTGCCACAGTGAACAGAATAGTACATGGTACTGTACTGCACCTTAGTGTCAACCCCTGACTCGTTTTATCAATGCATAAGCAAAGACTAGCTTCTAATGCTACTAAAACTTGACAACATGAGAGGTTTTAAATTAGTTATCTGTCAGCAAATACACAATGTTACCAAATGCTTCTCTCACAGTGGTTCTCAAATGCACACAGACTCACAGTGTGATTCTAGACAACAACCACTATACCTAGGAGTTTACCAAAAATCATTCACTACTGTGGAAGTGGTAAGCGAACTGCACACAATCTTCATATTTCAGGACTGCATTTCTATGTCAAAGCCTGACTCATATAATTAAAGCATAAGCAAAGACTGGCTTCTAATGCTACTAAAACTTCACAACATGACCGGTTTTAAAACAGGTATATGTCAGCAAATACACGATGTTACCAAATGCTTCTCTCACAATCCTTACCCAAATGCACACAGACTCACAGTGTGATTTTAGACAAGCAACACTATCCTAGGAGTTTACCAAAACTCATTCACTACTCTGGAGGAGTTAATGGTACTGCACACAATCTATGTATTTAAGTACACCACATCAGTGTCAAAGCATGACTCATTTAATCAACGCATAAGCAAAGACTGGATTCTAATCCTACTAAAACTTCACAACATGACAGGTTTTAAACCAGTTATCTGTCAGCAAATACATGATGTTACCGAATGCTTCTCTCACAGTGATCCCAAATACACACTAACTCACAGTGTGATTCTAGACAAGCACCACTATCCCTATGAGCTTACCAAAACTAATTCACTACAGTGCAAGTGGTAAGGGAACTGCACACAATCTACATATTTCACAACTGCAATTTACTGTCGATGCCTGACTCATATAATGAAAGCATAAGCCATAACTGTCTTCTAATGCTACTAAAACTTGACAACATGACATGTTTTACAACACTTATCTGTCAACAAATACACGATGTTACCAAACACTTCTCTCACAGTGGTTCCCAAATACACACAGACTCACAGTGTGATTCTAGACAAACAACACTATCACTAGCAGCTTACCAAAATTCATTCACTACAGTGGAAGTGGTAAGGGAACTGCACACAATCTACATATTTCACGACTGCACTTTAGTGTCAATGCCTGACTAATTTAATCAATGCATAAGCAAAGACTAGCTTCTAATGCTACTAAAACTGGACAACATGACAGGTTTTAAAACAGTTTTCTGTCAGCAAATACACAATGTTACCAAATGCTTCTTTCACAGTGGTTCCCAAATGCACAAAGACTCAGTGTGATTGTAGACAAGCACCAGTATCCCTAGGAGTTTACCAAAACTCATTCACTACACTGGAAGTGATAAGGGAACTGCACACAATCTACATATTTCACGACTGCTCTTTAGTGTCAAGGCCTGACTCATTTAATCAACACATAAGCAAAGACTGGCTTCTAATGCTACTAAAACTTGACAACATGACAGGTTTTAAAACAGTTTTCTCTCAGCAAATACACGATGTTACCAAACGCTTCTCTCACAGTGGTTCCCAAATGCACACAGACTCACAGTGGGATTCTAGACAAGCACCTGTATTCCTAGGAGTTTACCAAAACTCATTCACTACACTGGAGGTGATAAGGGAACTGCACACAATCTACATATTTCACGAATGCACTTTAGTGTCAATGCCTGACTCATATAATGAAAGCATAATCCATAACTGTCTTCTAATGCTAATAAAACTTGACAACATGACAAGTTTTAAAACAGTTTTCTGTCAGCAAATACACAATGTTACCAAACACTTCTCTCACAGTGGTTCCCAAATACACACATACTCACAGTGTGATTCTAGACAAGCACCAGTATCCCTAGGAGTTTACGAAAATTCATTCACTACACTGGAAGTGATAAGGGAACTGCACACAATCTACATATTTCACGACTGCAATTTACTGTCAATGCCTGACTCATATAATGAAAGCATAATCCGTAACTGTCTTCTAATGCTAATAAAACTTGACAACATGACAGGTTTTAAAACAGTTATCTGTCAGCAAATACACGATGTTACCAAATGCTTCTCTCACAATCCTTAGCCAAATGCACACAGACTCACAGTGTGATTTTAGACAAGCAACACTATCCTAGGAGTTTACCAAAACTCATTCACTAGTCTGGAAGAGTTAATGGTACTGCACACAATCTACATATTTAAGTACAGCACATCAGTGTCAAAGCATGACTCATTTAATCACATATAAGCAAAGACTGGATTCTAATGCTACTAAAACTTCACAACATGACAGATTTTAAAACAGTTATCTGTCAGCAAATACATGATGTTACCAAATGATTCTCTCACACTGATCCCAAATACACACTAACTCACAGTGTGATTCTAGACAAGCACAACTATCCCTATGAGCTTACCAAAACTCATTCACTACTGTGCAAGTGGTAAGGGAACTGCACACAATCTACATATTTCACGACTGCAATTTACTGTCAATGCTTGACTCATTTAATGAAAGCATAAGCCATAACTGTCTTCTAATGCTACTAAAACTTGACAACCTGACTGGTTTTAAAACAGTTATCTGTCAGCAAATACACAATATTACCAAATGCTTCTCTCACAGTGGTTCCCAAATGCACACAGACTCACTGTGTGATTCTAGACAAACAACACTATCCCTTGCACTATACCAAAACACATTTCTTCATCTAGAAGTAGTACCTCATTTTTGTATAGAAAAGTAACATAACTCATTTCACAAATTAATAAACAATGACTGGTTTCTAATTCTACCAAAATATAAAAACTGCACAGTTATCTGTCTACAAACACATGAAAAACACAAATGCCTATCACAGAATGGTTTTTACATGCACACACATTGTAGAGAAAAACAGTACTCCCTACACTTTAGCAGGAAAAATACATTAGTCTGATTAAAATCAAAATAGTCTACATACATCCCCTCACAATTAAATAACTCATCTTTCAAGTTCTTTTGTAGATTAAGGAGTATATCAATCACTCGCCATATTTTCTTTTACAGAATCTCTGCAGTGTGCACCTCTCAGCAAAAGCAAAGAATGGAAAAGTTTCCCTTTCATTTTCCACACATATACATGTAAACATCAAATCACAATCCTTCGCACATAAACTCAAAAGCAAACACACATTTCTATTGGTTAAACATTTCAACCCTTTCCAACTGAAATACATTTCAACCCTTCCCGCAATCTGCCTTCTGCCTGTTACCATACAAACAGGTCATTGAACACTGCACTGAGCTCACAGGTCACAAGTTCAGCACACAATGTTGCTACACAAGACAGGAAGTGTGCTTGACTTTTCAACATATCAGCTTATCATATATAATGTTCCTTACAATCTGTTTTTGTTAACCAATAAAAATCATACCTTTAAAAAACAAAAATATACACCCTACCTTTCAGTGTAGAAAGTTGTTATACAACCAATGATTTCTTGTCGTTTTTCAAAAAATGTTGCTGTGGATCCGCCCACCCACCGCGAGAGAATCCGTGCATCCAACGCGATAGGATGCGCGCACCGTGCGCGCATTTCGCCGCTTTTTTTTAATGAAGTGGGGCCACAGGGGGTCCTTCTGGGACCCCCTAAGCAGATCTAGAGTTTCAGAGTATTTCCACTCTGACCCCTTTATATCTTTTACACACTTATTCCCCTTCCATCTTCAGCCTTGCTTCTACCGAGGCAGAAAAGGGCCACCAACAGTTCCTGGTTTCGAATGTAGAGAGACGCTCGACAGCCAATTAGCATTCAGCACGCGATCGGGAGGGTGCGCGCTCCATTCGGGGAGGGTGCGCTTACGGTGCGGGTACGGTCCGCGGATCCTGCGCGGCCATAGATATCACTAACTTTTTTACCCTAATTTTCTCAGGAAATACTGAACAGATTCACACCAAATATGCAAAAGGCACAAATCCAAACTGAGAACTACCTCTTTGCCAAATTTGGTGTCATTCCGTTCAGCGGTTCGGGCTGTAGCTGCGACAACAGATCCTATGGGAAATTGTATGGGGAAAACGCGTTTTGGAACCGCCCTTTTTTCTCGGCCCCCGCTTCACGGATCACCTCAAAACTTTCAGGGTAGGAGCAGAGCGGAGCTGGCCAAAAGTTTGGAAAATTTCGCGAAGATTTGTCAATCGGCACCAAAGATATTCCCAATAGAATGTTGCGGATTTCCTATGGAAAATAGGTCCTAACTATAACTATCTACTGGCCAGTAGATAATATATATATATATATATTACCTACTGGCGGTCGCCAGTAGGTAGTTATAGTTAGGACCCTCTTACCATAGGAAAACCGCAACATTCTATTTTGAATAACTTTGGCGCCGGTCGACAAATCCTCGCGAAATTTTCAAAATAGGTGGGGCGCTGCGCTCCGCTCCTACCCTGAAAGTCTCGGGGGGATTCGTCAAGCGGGGGCTGAGATAAAAGGCGGGTCCCAAAACGCGTTTTTTCCATGCATTTTTCCATAGGACCTTTAGACACAGCTACAGCCCGAACGGCTGAACAGAGTTCCTTGAAATTTGGCAGAGAGGTAGTCTACAGGTCAAGGAAGTGCCTTTGGTAGGTTTGGTGTAAATCTGTTCAGTAGATTCTGAGAAAATAGCCTTTAAATCAATATATATATCTGAGCCAGCTTACGGTGCGCTTACCGTACGCGTACGGTGACGTGCGCGAGCGCGATTCTGATTGGCTGTTCGATCTAAGTAAACATTCGAATCGGTCGAAACCAGGAAGCGGCGGCCGCCATTTTCTCTCTCGCACTCTCAGTGGGGCAGCAAAAACAAAGACAAAAAACATCTAAAGGGGCAGTATATTGAGTTCATAACCACCCAGCATTGATGTAGGGGTCCCCAAACAACCCCCAAGGCCCAAAATTTTTTTTTTTTTTTTCGAAAAATCGCCGATTACGCTTACCGTACGCGTACGGTAAAAATTATAAAAAAAATAAATGTTATCCCCAATATCCCCACCCCGTGTGCCAATGGCGCCTGTGGGGCACCATTTGTGCAAGGCATATCATTCATAGTAAAAGTACTAAGAAATACATTTCAAAACGATGCGCATAATATGTCCCCCATGTGCGCACGGTGCGCAAAGCGCATCGTGCATACATAGACCATCCCGCGTAACGTGGGCACGCGGTGCGCGCAGCGCACTGCGTGACCACCGTGCGTGCACGGCACTAACTGCGTAAAGTGGGCGCGCGGTGCACGAAGCGCACCATGCGCGCACGGAACGAACTGCGTTAACTGGGCGCGCACGCCACTAACGGCGTAAAGTAACTTAGCATTTAAAAAACCGTACAAATTCACTGAAAAAACCATAGGTTTCACACACGTTATAGTTAGGAATTAGCATTTAAAAAACCTTGCAAATTCACTGAAAAAACCATAGGTTTCACACATGTTATAGTTAGCTGTACATTTCACTCGTAAAAAACCAATGAAATTCCCCCGTTATAGTTAGTGCAGGCAATTTTAACTCACGCGACCGCAATCCTCTGCTGATGACATATGTGTCTTTATGAAAAAAAAATATTTGTAATATATGTATAGCTAAAATTTAATGGAAGAAGACATGGGCAAATAAGTGTCTAAATACAGTATTAGCATCAGCAGAAGATTGCGGTCGCGTGAGTTATAGTTGCCTGCACTAACTATAACAGGGGAATTTCATTGGTTTTTTACGAGTGAAATGTACAGCTAACTATAACATGTGTGAAACCTATGGTTTTTTCAGTGAATATATATATATATATATATATATATATATATATATATATATATTCAGTGAAAAAACCATTCACTGAGTGGTATATGAGCCAACAGCTCAAGCCTCACATTAAATTACAGCATATTATATTACTGTATAAATCATATAGCAATGAGGAACAAATGTATTATTGTATTTTACAATTACAAGTGACTAGATCTATCATGTTAAAAGCATCTACATCATGGTAAAATCTTTCTTCTATGTCAATGGCAAACAATTATGCACTGTCACTTTAAAAGGGATTTCCACGAGGGGTTCGTCATGTGATCAAGGGCTGCTGAGCCCGAAACGCGTCATGGCGGCAGAGCGCACAAACAAAAAATAAACTAAATTGGGTACAACTTACTGGAGTCCGTCCCCTTCTTGATCCAGGATTGAGCGGATCGTTCGAGGAAAGGTTGACTGCTATATATATATATATATATACATATATATTCACTTAAAAAACCATAGGTTTCACACATGTTATAGTTAGCTGGACATTTCACTCGTAAAAAACCATTGAAATTCCCCCGTTATAGTTAGTTCAGATAACTATAACTTGCGCGCCCGCAATCCACTGCTGATGACGTCACATATTACATCACTCATGACATGGTCAGTGACATCACTGATGACATCATCCTTGTGATAGAGTGGCGGTCGCGCGAGTTATAGTTATCTGAACTAACTATAACGGGGGAATGTCAATGGTTTTTTACGAGTGAAATGTCCAGCTAACTATAACATGTGTGAAACCTATGGTTTTTTAAGTGAATTTGCAAGGTTTTTTAAATGCTAATTCCTAACTATAACGTGTGTGAAACCTATGGTTTTTTAAGTGAATTTGTAAGGTTTTTTTAAATGCTAATTTATGTATGTATTATTATATTTTTTATATATTTATTTTACAATAAACTACCTATGTATATAGTTATAGATTGACTGTATCCTGTAATATGGAATAGCTCGTTTAAAATTATTATTATTTATTTATTTTTTTTAAACAATGTTTTTTTCACCCTTCGGGGTTCTTCAGGGACCCCCTGACAAAGGCTAGGGGGTCAGGAACTCTCTACCCTGCCCCCTTTTCATGTTCTCCACCTTTCTTTTTCACTGTCACACACAAAACACACAAAATGGCGGCCAACACTTCCTGATTTCGACCGATTCGAATGTTGACTGACATGTAACCACCAATCACAATTAAGCTCGGCAACGTTATGGTGCGCGCACGGTGTGTGCACGGTGCGCGCTTATAGATATTTATGTGCTTTTAAATGCAATTTTCTCAGGAACTACTGAACAGATTGACACCATATATGCAAAAGGCACATGCCTGACCTGAGGACTACCTCTTTGCCAAATTTCAAGTAATTCTGTTCAGCCGTTTGAGCTGTACCTTTCGACTAAAGGTCCTATGGGAAAATGCATGGGGAAAACGTGTTTTGGGACCCCCCTTTTTTCTCAGCCCCCGCTTGACGAATCACCCCGAGACTTTCAGGGTAGGAGCTGAGCGGAGCGCCCCATTAGTTTTGAAAATTTCACGAAGATAAGTCAACCGGCGCCAAAGTTATTCAAAATAGAATTTTCAGATTTCCTATGGGAACTCGGTCCTAACTATAACTATCTACTGGCGACTGCCAGTAGATAATATATATATATATAATATATATATATGTATTCATACTTACTTAAGGATTGCGTGTTCTGCTACCTTGAGGATAGGTATGGTGGGGCGACGATCCATTAAACCCGCATTCCCTCCACATAAAACATCGCGGCAAGGAAGGCAGCACTGCAGGCACCACCCACTGGGGCAGTACTGACATCAAAATGCCTGCAGCGGATTGGACTCGGATCACCGAGTTTTGCAACACCCTTTTCCTTCCTTGCCTATAAGAGTGTCACAGCCAATGGGTGAAGAGGCGCAGAATTGTGGACTCGAGTGAGCAAAGACGGCAGTGGCATTAGAAAAAGGAAATTACTCCGAAATGCGTCATGCCATAACTGCACATGCTGGAATAAAGAAGGTAAGAAGGTTCTTTGGCGATCTGTGTGGGCTTTGATCTTTTCATGAAGGAAAAGGTTGTTGGACTTCATATTTATATATATAGAAACAGTCCTGTCTGCCCTCTTCTTTCAGAGGAACCACAGGCACGGGCCTCCCGACTTCAGAAATAAATTACGGACTCCCAGCAGTGACTATTTATTCAAGAGTTCAAACTGTGAAATTCACAGGACCAGTGCCTGCCATGACGTGTTTCGCTCCTCGCAGTGAGCTTGATCACATGATGCGCCTCCGTACTAGGACGTATTAAATAGTGAAAAATGGGCACAACCAGCTTTAGAAACAAATTATCCTGGCTCAAATATATCGAAAACAGGCTGCGGCATTCTACTATTCAAACCAGTACATCTGATAATTACCATTTTATAGTTGTAGTCATGTGCAACATATGCAAGATTTCCAAGAGAAAAGTATATAGGTTACATAGGAGCGGCTTACTTGAATGCAGATAAACCATAATCGTTACATAGTGTATTGAAAAATTTAAAACCACTGTTATAGTAACCTACATCGCAATTGGTAATGTATTTCAAAGAATTGTGGGCAAGTGCCCAAATTAAATAACACACCGGGATGACAGAGCTCTGAAAGAATGGCATAAAAAGTAGTATGCAACTCGATAGAACATAGTGACTGCAATAGACCTGAGCTATCCTATACATATCATGCATAAACTGGTTAGTAATCTGAGATACCTGGCGAAATACGAAATATAACAACTTAGTCAAATCAGCAGCAATTGTTCCTCAATAAAGTGCAAGTGCAGTAGTATCAAAAACCGGTCAAATATGTAAAAACCGAATGCTAAAAAGGACAAAAAGATGACCAAACAATGGATAAAATCTCATATCAGTCAGGTTAGCAGCAAATGTACCACAATGACACAGCTAGTGCAAAATTGTCAATATGCTAAAAGAGATCAAAGATGGATAAAAAATCTCATAGTATCAAAATTGCATGATAAAAATTATATAAATGAACTCAAAATGTCACATGATAATAAATAATCTGTTTAAAAATAAGGTGCATAAAAAAAGTGCAAAATAGTGCTGTGCAAACACTTAGAATCACTAGAAGCAAGGGAAAACCCTGAATCGTTTAAGCCTAAACTATCTTAAAGTGCGAGTGCAATAATAAATAGAAGGATCACAGAACAAACCACATCAATACAGGAAAAAATATGTACATAAAATACTGATACAGTGCAAAACATGCCCATCATGAGAAATTGTGAAAATATTCATTCATGTTTAGGCCATTTGGGACTCTTGTGTCGAGAGCTAAAATGAAATGAGACTCACGTTGTCTAAGTAGCTTGTCTCGATTCCCTCCCTGTCTGGGTTTGGAAACTGACCCTATGACTGTATACTCCAAATCCTTTAGTTTATTCTCATGAACAGATTTGAAGTGTCTTGAGACCGGATAATTGTGGTCAGAATTAACAATGACCTTAACATGTTGTAAGATACGCTTATGCACTGGAAGTTTGGTGCTACCAATGTATTTCAGATTGCAGGTGCACTTCAGTTTATAGATGGCATATTCAGTACGTATTTCTCAGGAAATACTGAACAGATTCACACCAAATATGCAAAAGGCACAAATCCAAACTGAGAACTACCTCTTTGCCAAATTTGGTGTCATTCCGTTCAGCGGTTCGGGCTGTAGCTGCGACAACAGATCCTATGGGAAATTGTATGGGGAAAACGCGTTTTGGAACCGCCCTTTTTTCTCGGCCCCCGCTTCACGGATCACCTCAAAACTTTCAGGGTAGGAGCAGAGCGGAGCTGGCCAAAAGTTTGGAAAATTTCGCGAAGATTTGTCAATCGGCACCAAAGATATTCCCAATAGAATGTTGCGGATTTCCTATGGAAAATAGGTCCTAACTATAACTATCTACTGGCCAGTAGATAATATATATATATATATATTACCTACTGGCGGTCGCCAGTAGGTAGTTATAGTTAGGACCCTCTTACCATAGGAAAACCGCAACATTCTATTTTGAATAACTTTGGAGCCGGTCGACAAATCCTCGCGAAATTTTCAAAATAGGTGGGGCGCTGCGCTCCGCTCCTACCCTGAAAGTCTCGGGGGGATTCGTCAAGCGGGGGCTGAGATAAAAGGCGGGTCCCAAAACGCGTTTTTCCCATGCATTTTTCCATAGGACCTTTAGACACAGCTACAGCCCGAACGGCTGAACAGAGTTCCTTGAAATTTGGCAGAGAGGTAGTCTACAGGTCAAGGAAGTGCCTTTGGTAGGTTTGGTGTAAATCTGTTCAGTAGATTCTGAAAAAATAGCCTTTAAATCAATATATATATCTGAGCCAGCTTACGGTGCGCTTACCGTACGCGTACGGTGACGTGCGCGAGCGCGATTCTGATTGGCTGTTCGATCTAAGTAAACATTCAAATCGGTCGAAACCAGGAAGCGGCGGCCGCCATTTTCTCTCTCGCACTCTCAGTGGGGCAGCAAAAACAAAGACAAAAAACATCTAAAGGGGCAGTATATTGAGTTCATAACCACCCAGCATTGATGTAGGGGTCCCCAAACAACCCCCAAGGCCCAAAAAATGTTTTTTTTTTTTTCGAAAAATCGCCGATTACGCTTACCGTACGCGTACGGTAAAAATTATAAAAAAAATAAATGTTATCCCCAATATCCCCACCCCGTGTGCCAATGGCGCCTGTGGGGCACCATTTGTGCAAGGCATATCATTCATAGTAAAAGTACTAAGAAATACATTTCAAAACGATGCGCATAATATGTCCCCCATGTGCGCACGGTGCGCGAGGCGCATCGTGCATACATGGACCATCCCGCGTAACGTGGGCACGCGGTGCGCGCAGTGCACTGCGTGACCACCGTGCGTGCACGGCACTAACTGCGTAAAGTGGGCGCGCGGTGCGCGAAGCGCACCATGCGCGCACGGAACGAACTGCGTTAACTGGGCGCGCACGCCACTAACGGCGTAAAGTAACTTAGCATTTAAAAAACCGTACAAATTCACTGAAAAAACCATAGGTTTCACACACGTTATAGTTAGGAATTAGCATTTAAAAAACCTTGCAAATTCACTGAAAAAACCATAGGTTTCACACATGTTATAGTTAGCTGTACATTTCACTCGTAAAAAACCAATGAAATTCCCCCGTTATAGTTAGTGCAGGCAATTATAACTCACGCGACCGCAATCCTCTGCTGATGACATATGTGTCTTTATGAAAAAAAAATATTTGTAATATATGTATAGCTAAAATTTAATGGAAGAAGACATGGGCAAATAAGTGTCTAAATACAGTATTAGCATCAGCAGAAGATTGCGGTCGCGTGAGTTATAGTTGCCTGCACTAACTATAACAGGGGAATTTCATTGGTTTTTTACGAGTGAAATGTACAGCTAACTATAACATGTGTGAAACCTATGGTTTTTTCAGTGAATATATATATATATATATATATATATATATATATATATATTCAGTGAAAAAACCATTCACTGAGTGGTATATGAGCCAACAGCTCAAGCCTCACATTAAATTACAGCATATTATATTACTGTATAAATCATATAGCAATGAGGAACAAATGTATTATTGTATTTTACAATTACAAGTGACTAGATCTATCATGTTAAAAGTATCTACATCATGGTAAAATCTTTCTTCTATGTCAATGGCAAACAATTATGCACTGTCACTTTAAAAGGGATTTCCACGAGGGGTTCGTCATGTGATCAAGGGCTGCTGAGCCCGAAACGCGTCATGGCGGCAGAGCGCACAAACAAAAAATAAACTAAATTGGGTACAACTTACTGGAGTCCGTCCCCTTCTTGATCCAGGATTGAGCGGATCGTTCGAGGAAAGGTTGACTGCTATATATATATATATATATATATATATATATATATATATATATATATATATATATATATATACATATATATTCACTTAAAAAACCATAGGTTTCACACATGTTATAGTTAGCTGGACATTTCACTCGTAAAAAACCATTGAAATTCCCCCGTTATAGTTAGTTCAGATAACTATAACTTGCGCGCCCGCAATCCACTGCTGATGACGTCACATATTACATCACTCATGACATGGTCAGTGACATCACTGATGACATCACTGATGACATCATCCTTGTGATAGAGTGGCGGTCGCGCGAGTTATAGTTATCTGAACTAACTATAACGGGGGAATGTCAATGGTTTTTTACGAGTGAAATGTCCAGCTAACTATAACATGTGTGAAACCTATGGTTTTTTAAGTGAATTTGCAAGGTTTTTTAAATGCTAATTCCTAACTATAACGTGTGTGAAACCTATGGTTTTTTAAGTGAATTTGTAAGGTTTTTTTAAATGCTAATTTATGTATGTATTATTATATTTTTTATATATTTATTTTACAATAAACTACCTATGTATATAGTTATAGATTGACTGTATCCTGTAATATGGAATAGCTCGTTTAAAATTATTATTATTTATTTATTTTTTTTAAACAATGTTTTTTTCACCCTTCGGGGTTCTTCAGGGACCCCCTGACAAAGGCTAGGGGGTCAGGAACTCTCTACCCTGCCCCCTTTTCATGTTCTCCACCTTTCTTTTTCACTGTCACACACAAAACACACAAAATGGCGGCCAACACTTCCTGATTTCGACCGATTCGAATGTTGACTGACATGTAACCACCAATCACAATTAAGCTCGGCAACGTTATGGTGCGCGCACGGTGTGTGCACGGTGCGCGCTTATAGATATTTATGTGCTTTTAAATGCAATTTTCTCAGAAACTACTGAACAGATTGACACCATATATGCAAAAGGCACATGCCTGACCTGAGGACTACCTCTTTGCCAAATTTCAAGTAATTCTGTTCAGCCGTTTGAGCTGTACCTTTCGACTAAAGGTCCTATGGGAAAATGCATGGGGAAAACGCGTTTTGGGACCCCCCTTTTTTCTCAGCCCCCGCTTGACGAATCACCCCGAGACTTTCAGGGTAGGAGCTGAGCGGAGCGCCCCATTAGTTTTGAAAATTTCACGAAGATAAGTCAACCGGCGCCAAAGTTATTCAAAATAGAATTTTCAGATTTCCTATGGGAACTCGGTCCTAACTATAACTATCTACTGGCGACTGCCAGTAGATAATATATATATATATATAATATATATATATGTATTCATACTTACTTAAGGATTGCGTGTTCTGCTACCTTGAGGATAGGTATGGTGGGGCGACGATCCATTAAACCCGCATTCCCTCCACATAAAACATCGCGGCAAGGAAGGCAGCACTGCAGGCACCACCCACTGGGGCAGTACTGACATCAAAATGCCTGCAGCGGATTGGACTCGGATCACCGAGTTTTGCAACACCCTTTTCCTTCCTTGCCTATAAGAGCGTCACAGCCAATGGGTGAAGAGGTGCAGAATTGTGGACTCGAGTGAGCAAAGACGGCAGTGGCATTTGAAAAAGGAAATTACTCCGAAATGCGTCATGCCATAACTGCACATGCTGGAATAAAGAAGGTAAGAAGGTTCTTTGGCGATCTGTGTGGGCTTTGATCTTTTCATGAAGGAAAAGGTTGTTGGACTTCATATTTATATATATAGAAACAGTCCTGTCTGCCCTCTTCTTTCAGAGGAACCACAGGCACGGGCCTCCCGACTTCAGAAATAAATTACGGACTCCCAGCAGTGACTATTTATTCAAGAGTTCAAACTGTGAAATTCACAGGACCAGTGCCTGCCATGACGTGTTTCGCTCCTCGCAGTGAGCTTGATCACATGATGCGCCTCCGTACTAGGACGTATTAAATAGTGAAAAATGGGCACAACCAGCTTTAGAAACAAATTATCCTGGCTCAAATATATCGAAAACAGGCTGCGGCATTCTACTATTCAAAGCAGTACATCTGATAATTACCATTTTATAGTTGTAGTCATGTGCAACATATGCAAGATTTCCAAGAGAAAAGTATATAGGTTACATAGGAGCGGCTTACTTGAATGCAGATAAACCATAATCGTTACATAGTGTATTGAAAAATTTAAAACCACTGTTATAGTAACCTACATCGCAATTGGTAATGTATTTCAAAGAATTGTGGGCAAGTGCCCAAATTAAATAACACACCGGGATGACAGAGCTCTGAAAGAATGGCATAAAAAGTAGTATGCAACTCGATAGAACATAGTGACTGCAATAGACCTGAGCTATCCTATACATATCATGCATAAACTGGTTAGTAATCTGAGATACCTGGCGAAATACGAAATATAACAACTTAGTCAAATTAGCAGCAATTGTTCCTCAATAAAGTGCAAGTGCAGTAGTATCAAAAACCGGTCAAATATGTAAAAACCGAATGCTAAAAAGGACCAAAAGATGACCAAACAATGGATAAAATCTCATATCAGTCAGGTTAGCAGCAAATGTACCACAATGACACAGCTAGTGCAAAATTGTCAATATGCTAAAAGAGATCAAAGATGGATAAAAAATCTCATAGTATCAAAATTGCATGATAAAAATTATATAAATGAACTCAAAATGTCACATGATAATAAATAATCTGTTTAAAAATAAGGTGCATAAAAAAAGTGCAAAATAGTGCTGTGCAAACACTTAGAATCACTAGAAGCAAGGGAAAACCCTGAATCGTTTAAGCCTAAACTATCTTAAAGTGCGAGTGCAATAATAAATAGAAGGATCACAGAACAAACCACATCAATACAGGAAAAAATATGTACATAAAATACTGATACAGTGCAAAACATGCCCATCATGAGAAATTGTGAAAATATTCATTCATGTTTAGGCCATTTGGGACTCTTGTGTCGAGAGCTAAAATGAAATGAGACTCACGTTGTCTAAGTAGCTTGTCTCGATTCCCTCCCTGTCTGGGTTTGGAAACTGACCCTATGACTGTATACTCCAAATCCTTTAGTTTATTCTCATGAACAGATTTGAAGTGTCTTGAGACCGGATAATTGTGGTCAGAATTAACAATGACCTTAACATGTTGTAAGATACGCTTATGCACTGGAAGTTTGGTGCTACCAATGTATTTCAGATTGCAGGTGCACTTCAGTTTATAGATGGCATATTCAGTACGTATTTCTCAGGAAATACTGAACAGATTCACACCAAATATGCAAAAGGCACAAATCCAAACTGAGAACTACCTCTTTGCCAAATTTGGTGTCATTCCGTTCAGCGGTTCGGGCTGTAGCTGCGACAACAGATCCTATGGGAAATTGTATGGGGAAAACGCGTTTTGGAACCGCCCTTTTTTCTCGGCCCCCGCTTCACGGATCACCTCAAAACTTTCAGGGTAGGAGCAGAGCGGAGCTGGCCAAAAGTTTGGAAAATTTCGCGAAGATTTGTCAATCGGCACCAAAGATATTCCCAATAGAATGTTGCGGATTTCCTATGGAAAATAGGTCCTAACTATAACTATCTACTGGCCAGTAGATAATATATATATATATATATTACCTACTGGCGGTCGCCAGTAGGTAGTTATAGTTAGGACCCTCTTACCATAGGAAAACCGCAACATTCTATTTTGAATAACTTTGGCGCCGGTCGACAAATCCTCGCGAAATTTTCAAAATAGGTGGGGCACTGCGCTCCGCTCCTACCCTGAAAGTCTCGGGGGGATTCGTCAAGCGGGGGCTGAGATAAAAGGCGGGTCCCAAAACGCGTTTTTCCCATGCATTTTTCCATAGGACCTTTAGACACAGCTACAGCCCGAACGGCTGAACAGAGTTCCTTGAAATTTGGCAGAGAGGTAGTCTACAGGTCAAGGAAGTGCCTTTGGTAGGTTTGGTGTAAATCTGTTCAGTAGATTCTGAGAAAATAGCCTTTAAATCAATATATATATCTGAGCCAGCTTACGGTGCGCTTACCGTACGCGTACGGTGACGTGCGCGAGCGCGATTCTGATTGGCTGTTCGATCTAAGTAAACATTCAAATCGGTCGAAACCAGGAAGCGGCGGCCGCCATTTTCTCTCTCGCACTCTCAGTGGGGCAGCAAAAACAAAGACAAAAAACATCTAAAGGGGCAGTATATTGAGTTCATAACCACCCAGCATTGATGTAGGGGTCCCCAAACAACCCCCAAGGCCCAAAAAATGTTTTTTTTTTTTTCGAAAAATCGCCGATTACGCTTACCATACGCGTACGGTAAAAATTATAAAAAAAATAAATGTTATCCCCAATATCCCCACCCCGTGTGCCAATGGCGCCTGTGGGGCACCATTTGTGCAAGGCATATCATTCATAGTAAAAGTACTAAGAAATACATTTCAAAACGATGCGCATAATATGTCCCCCATGTGCGCACGGTGCGCGAAGCGCATCGTGCATACATGGACCATCCCGCGTAACGTGGGCACGCGGTGCGCGCAGCGCACTGCGTGACCACCGTGCGTGCACGGCACTAACTGCGTAAAGTGGGCGCGCGGTGCGCGAAGCGCACCATGCGCGCACGGAACGAACTGCGTTAACTGGGCGCGCACGCCACTAACGGCGTAAAGTAACTTAGCATTTAAAAAAACGTACAAATTCACTGAAAAAACCATAGGTTTCACACACGTTATAGTTAGGAATTAGCATTTAAAAAACCTTGCAAATTCACTGAAAAAACCATAGGTTTCACACATGTTATAGTTAGCTGTACATTTCACTCGTAAAAAACCAATGAAATTCCCCCGTTATAGTTAGTGCAGGCAATTATAACTCACGCGACCGCAATCCTCTGCTGATGACATATGTGTCTTTATGAAAAAAAAATATTTGTAATATATGTATAGCTAAAATTTAATGGAAGAAGACATGGGCAAATAAGTGTCTAAATACAGTATTAGCATCAGCAGAAGATTGCGGTCGCGTGAGTTATAGTTGCCTGCACTAACTATAACAGGGGAATTTCATTGGTTTTTTACGAGTGAAATGTACAGCTAACTATAACATGTGTGAAACCTATGGTTTTTTCAGTGAATATATATATATATATATATATATATATATATATATATTCAGTGAAAAAACCATTCACTGAGTGGTATATGAGCCAACAGCTCAAGCCTCACATTAAATTACAGCATATTATATTACTGTATAAATCATATAGCAATGAGGAACAAATGTATTATTGTATTTTACAATTACAAGTGACTAGATCTATCATGTTAAAAGCATCTACATCATGGTATAATCTTTCTTCTATGTCAATGGCAAACAATTATGCACTGTCACTTTAAAAGGGATTTCCACGAGGGGTTCGTCATGTGATCAAGGGCTGCTGAGCCCGAAACGCGTCATGGCGGCAGAGCGCACAAACAAAAAATAAACTAAATTGGGTACAACTTACTGGAGTCCGTCCCCTTCTTGATCCAGGATTGAGCGGATCGTTCGAGGAAAGGTTGACTGCTATATATATATATATATATATATATATATATATATATATATATATATATATATATATATATATATATATATACATATATATTCACTTAAAAAACCATAGGTTTCACACATGTTATAGTTAGCTGGACATTTCACTCGTAAAAAACCATTGAAATTCCCCCGTTATAGTTAGTTCAGATAACTATAACTTGCGCGCCCGCAATCCACTGCTGATGACGTCACATATTACATCACTCATGACATGGTCAGTGACATCACTGATGACATCACTGATGACATCATCCTTGTGATAGAGTGGCGGTCGCGCGAGTTATAGTTATCTGAACTAACTATAACGGGGGAATGTCAATGGTTTTTTACGAGTGAAATGTCCAGCTAACTATAACATGTGTGAAACCTATGGTTTTTTAAGTGAATTTGCAAGGTTTTTTAAATGCTAATTCCTAACTATAACGTGTGTGAAACCTATGGTTTTTTAAGTGAATTTGTAAGGTTTTTTTAAATGCTAATTTATGTATGTATTATTATATTTTTTATATATTTATTTTACAATAAACTACCTATGTATATAGTTATAGATTGACTGTATCCTGTAATATGGAATAGCTCGTTTAAAATTATTATTATTTATTTATTTTTTTTAAACAATGTTTTTTTCACCCTTCGGGGTTCTTCAGGGACCCCCTGACAAAGGCTAGGGGGTCAGGAACTCTCTACCCTGCCCCCTTTTCATGTTCTCCACCTTTCTTTTTCACTGTCACACACAAAACACACAAAATGGCGGCCAACACTTCCTGATTTCGACCGATTCGAATGTTGACTGACATGTAACCACCAATCACAATTAAGCTCGGCAACGTTATGGTGCGCGCACGGTGTGTGCACGGTGCGCGCTTATAGATATTTATGTGCTTTTAAATGCAATTTTCTCAGAAACTACTGAACAGATTGACACCATATATGCAAAAGGCACATGCCTGACCTGAGGACTACCTCTTTGCCAAATTTCAAGTAATTCTGTTCAGCCGTTTGAGCTGTACCTTTCGACTAAAGGTCCTATGGGAAAATGCATGGGGAAAACGCGTTTTGGGACCCCCCTTTTTTCTCAGCCCCCGCTTGACGAATCACCCCGAGACTTTCAGGGTAGGAGCTGAGCGGAGCGCCCCATTAGTTTTGAAAATTTCACGAAGATAAGTCAACCGGCGCCAAAGTTATTCAAAATAGAATTTTCAGATTTCCTATGGGAACTCGGTCCTAACTATAACTATCTACTGGCGACTGCCAGTAGATAATATATATATATATATAATATATATATATGTATTCATACTTACTTAAGGATTGCGTGTTCTGCTACCTTGAGGATAGGTATGGTGGGGCGACGATCCATTAAACCCGCATTCCCTCCACATAAAACATCGCGGCAAGGAAGGCAGCACTGCAGGCACCACCCACTGGGGCAGTACTGACATCAAAATGCCTGCAGCGGATTGGACTCGGATCACCGAGTTTTGCAACACCCTTTTCCTTCCTTGCCTATAAGAGCGTCACAGCCAATGGGTGAAGAGGTGCAGAATTGTGGACTCGAGTGAGCAAAGACGGCAGTGGCATTTGAAAAAGGAAATTACTCCGAAATGCGTCATGCCATAACTGCACATGCTGGAATAAAGAAGGTAAGAAGGTTCTTTGGCGATCTGTGTGGGCTTTGATCTTTTCATGAAGGAAAAGGTTGTTGGACTTCATATTTATATATATAGAAACAGTCCTGTCTGCCCTCTTCTTTCAGAGGAACCACAGGCACGGGCCTCCCGACTTCAGAAATAAATTACGGACTCCCAGCAGTGACTATTTATTCAAGAGTTCAAACTGTGAAATTCACAGGACCAGTGCCTGCCATGACGTGTTTCGCTCCTCGCAGTGAGCTTGATCACATGATGCGCCTCCGTACTAGGACGTATTAAATAGTGAAAAATGGGCACAACCAGCTTTAGAAACAAATTATCCTGGCTCAAATATATCGAAAACAGGCTGCGGCATTCTACTATTCAAACCAGTACATCTGATAATTACCATTTAATAGTTGTAGTCATGTGCAACATATGCAAGATTTCCAAGAGAAAAGTATATAGGTTACACAGGAGCAGCTTACTTGAATGCAGATAAACCATAATCGTTACATAGTGTATTGAAAAATTTAAAACTACTGTTATAGTAACCTACATCGCAATTGGTAATGTATTTCAAAGAATTGTGGGCAAGTGCCCAAATTAAATAACACACCGGGATGACAGAGCTCTGAAAGAATGGCATAAAAAGTAGTATGCAACTCGATAGTACATAGTGACTGCAATAGACCTGAGCTATCCTATACATATCATGCATAAACTGGTTAGTAATCCGAGATACCTGGCGAAATACGAAATATAACAACTTAGTCAAATTAGCAGCAATTGTTCCTCAATAAAGTGCAAGTGCAGTAGTATCAAAAACCGGTCAAATATGTAAAAACCGAATGCTAAAAAGGACCAAAAGATGACCAAACAATGGATAAAATCTCATATCAGTCAGGTTAGCAGCAAATGTACCACAATGACACAGCTAGTGCAAAATTGTCAATATGCTAAAAGAGATCAAAGATGGATAAAAAATCTCATAGTATCAAAATTGCATGATAAAAATTATATAAATGAACTCAAAATGTCACATGATAATAAATAATCTGTTTAAAAATAAGGTGCATAAAAAAAGTGCAAAATAGTGCTGTGCAAACACTTAGAATCACTAGAAGCAAGGGAAAACCCTGAATCGTTTAAGCCTAAACTATCTTAAAGTGCGAGTGCAATAATAAATAGAAGGATCACAGAACAAACCACATCAATACAGGAAAAAATATGTACATAAAATACTGATACAGTGCAAAACATGCCCATCATGAGAAATTGTGAAAATATTCATTCATGTTTAGGCCATTTGGGACTCTTGTGTCGAGAGCTAAAATGAAATGAGACTCACGTTGTCTAAGTAGCTTGTCTCGATTCCCTCCGTGTCTGGGTTTGGAAACTGACCCTATGACTGTATACTCCAAATCCTTTAGTTTATTCTCATGAACAGATTTGAAGTGTCTTGAGACCGGATAATTGTGGTCAGAATTAACAATGACCTTAACATGTTGTAAGATACGCTTATGCACTGGAAGTTTGGTGCTACCAATGTATTTCAGATTGCAGGTGCACTTCAGTTTATAGATGGCATATTCAGTACGGCAGGTAAGATGTTCTTGAATTGCTATCTCCTTTTCACTGAAAGCTGTTTTATAGTGAGTGTTTTTCTTAGCAAATGTGCACGCACGGCAGGAATTACATTTGAAGAAACCAGTCTTAGTGAGCCAGGTACTTTTAATTTTCACCTCAGGCATAGGTTTCACAAGGGCATCCCTCATTGAAGGAGCTCTTCTGAAGGTGATAGCTGGTAAGCTGGGTAGAATGGGACCAAGAATGTTATCAGTCAAAACAATAGGCCATTCTGAATAAATAATTTTGTGGATAGCATTCTCTTGAGCACTAAATGTCGTGATCAGCCAAATAGAATGTACATCTTGCTCCACAATCTCCTTCTCATAGTTGATACTAGATTGGGGCTAGAGCAGGTTATCTCTTAGCAGATTATTAGCTTTATTCAAGGCAAGGGTCAATTGATGTTCCTTGTAACCCCTGTCAAGAAATCTTCGAAATGCTGCCATCTGATATTTAATGGAGACAGTTTCAGAACTGCAAATTCTCTGGATATGGATGAACTCGCTATACGGTATGCTGTTGATTAGGTGACGGGGATGTGCGCTATCTGCAAGTTGAATCGAGTTATCAGTGATGGTCTTTCTGTGTAAATTAGTGTGGAGAATGCCTTCATCTACATACAACAAGACATCAAGGAATTCAACAAAGGAGCTATGGATAGAAGCAGTGAACTTTAGATTTAAATCACTGGAATTGATATCTCCTACAAACTTCATAGCATCATCCCTAGAGCCACTCCAGACTAAACAGATGTCATCAATGTAGCGCCAATAATGGACCACATGACTCCACCAGTGACGGTATGTGGTTCTGAGGACATGCTTCTCCCACCAGCCCACATGTAAAGATGAGTAGCTGGGGTAGAAGTATGTCCCCATCGCCACACCGCACACCGCACACCTGCTGATAAATGTAATTCTGGAATAGAAAAAAGTTAGTTCAATTATTTCCAACAGCATATTATTATGTTCTTTCATATCAATATCCCTGTTCTCGAGAAAATGTTTAGTAGTATTGATACCATGACCATGATTGATACTGGTAGAGAGGGATTCAATGTCCATCACCACCAACAAATAATCCGAACACCACGTTACATCTTTGATCTTATTAAAAAATTCAGTAGTGTCTCTTATATAAGACCGTAGAGTGGTCACATGTGGCTGCAGAAAAAAGTCAACATATTTGGATAAATTCTCATTCATACTTCATTGAGCTGAAATAATAGGACGTCCTGGCACAGGAGTGAGCTTTTTGTGTACTTTAGGCATAAGATATAACATGGGAGTGACTGGATGTTCAATATTAAGGAAATTCATTTCTTCTTTAGTAATCAACCCATTTCTCTTCCATTGATAGATTCTCTTATGTGTTCTTTCTTCTGCAGCTCTCATTTCAAATTTAGTTGAATGTCTATAGCAAGAAGTATCAGAAAGATGACGATCAGCCTCTGCCAGATAATCAATACGGGACCATAACACTGTATTGCCACCTTTATCGGATTTATTGATAATGAGGTCTTGGTTTCTTTGCAGCTTGGTAATCAACATGTGATATTGATTATTTCTGTAGTCCCTCTGATGTGATTGAGAAGATACAGTTCTGTTTAGGGACTTAAGCCCTGAAATAACTCGGTCACTAAATACATCCACTGCATCTTTTGGCATAAGGGGAAGAAACGTGGAGGCTGGAAGGAAAGGGCTAGGTCTTTTTATGGCAAATATCTTGACTGGCCACAGATAGATCAACATTGCTGGTTTCTTGCGCCAAATCATATAATATCTGTAAGTTAGGAATGTCTTTGACCTGTAATGACCCATCCGTATTGATGGTATTAGAGGCGTTAACAGATGGTCTGCCAGTAAATGTGTTTAGTTGAAATATGTTTAATCAATTTTATTTTCCTTATGAATTTAAACACATCTATTCTTGCCTGATTGTAAGAGAAACGGTGCTTGGGACAGAATGAAATACCTAATGATAGAAGTTGCATTTCTGCTTTAGATAACACAGTATCCTTTAGGTTGATGACAGTATTTTGCGTTTCACTTTTCATTTCTTCCAGGTCCTTTGCGCATTCCCTCTTGAGGTAGTTTTGGCGGGGCCTGACCCTCCTCTCCCTCCTACGTTTGTTTGTTGATCCCCTTGCACATACTGAGGTTTGCGGGGGCGCAACATGTACCGCCGGTTCTCGCTCACAAAATTCAGCTAGAGAAAAACTAGTTATACCAGATGATACTGGAGCCGAGGTACTGGGTCGACTATCCTCAGAATCGCTGTTGGATGTAAGGGAGACTGAATCAGAATCACCTTCACTAACATGTACCTCACCACCAATGGTGTCTTGTTTGATTTGTGAATTGCCCCCGGTAAATGCTTATCTCTTATAATTATCTTATTTGGGAGCAAATGTGTAAATTCTTCCAGTGGCATAGTCATTTTGATCACGTGCAAACTTGAAAATCTTCCTTTCTTTTATGAAGTCTTCATGTTTTTTCATGCGTAAATCAATGGCATGTTTCCCTTTATTTATCAGGTCACTTTGTCCAGTAGCTTCAAGTAAACCATTAATACGATCAATTTCTGCCAAGAAAACATTGCGGTCGATTTCTGCATATTTTATTAAGATATGAATCATGTTCGTCGATGCCTGCAAGTTGTTCTCCGCCCATTCTTGTAACAGAAGACGGTTTGGAGTTTCAAATGTCGGAGCAATGAGTACACGCAGCTCTCTTGGAACACGATTGGCATTTCTGTATTTTTCTAATGATTTTTTCTCCCACCATTTAGATAATTCATTTTTTAATAATTTCTATAATGTTTTTAATAGTGTTTTAACATCATTGCTTCCTGCATCAGTCTTAGAGCTTCTGTGCTCATCTGTCACTGTTGGTAGGTTCTCCGCTGCTGATTACCTGTCACGGATAGCATCACTGGAAAACATGTTTATCCGGTTAACTAGTAATTAAATATCATGGTCACTGCTTCATCAATAAAGTTATATAATAAAGTATATGTATATATATTACCTACTGGCAGTCGCCAGTAGGTACTTATAGTTAGGACCACGTTTCCATAGGAAGAGCATTTTTTGTTTTGTTTATAACTTTGGCGTCGTTTGATGAATCTTCATGACATTTTCCAAACTAATTCTTTGTTCATATCAGTTCCTATGTTGAAAGTTTAGAGGTGATTCGTCAAGGGGGGGCCGAGAAAAAAGGGGGGTCCCAAAACGTGTTTTCTCCATGCAATTTCATAGGAAACTTTAGACAAGGCTACAGGTCGAACGTGTGAACGGAATTACCCTAAATTTGACAGGGAGAAGGGTCTTGGTCTAGAAAGCACGCTTTTGTTTATTTGGTGTAAATCCGTTTCAGTAGTTTTGGAGAAATATCGAAATTTACAGATATCGATATTTGGGAATTCTGCCATCTGATTGGCTGAGGCGTTACGAGCACGAGCTTGCTGGTTATTGGCTGAGAACGGTTGCAACTTGGAAGTGTTGGCAGCCATTTTGTGATTCCATTAAAGCGAGTAAGGGGAAAAAAGGGCGAACAAAGTAGGAAAGAGGAGGGTAGGAGTGCTGTGAGCTCTGTGGGGTGGTTAGTGTGTGCTATACAGAGAGTGTGAAGCGAAGTATTCACTCCTACCGGTGTGAAAGTGCTGCTTTGCCCAGAGTGAGATGGTGCTTAGGTGAGGTGCCGGTACACTAGGGGATGAAACCGTGCGCCTAAACCGTGAGCTGATTGCTGTAAACTGATGTGCTCTGGGCGCTGTAGCATACTGGCCACTGTAGCATAGCTGTGCAAGTGGTGTTAGTATGAATTTAGACTATAGCGGGATTGGGAAGCAAACTACTCACACCTACCGGTATGAAGACTCGGGGATCAAACTGTGAGCCTTAGCTGTGAGCTGATTGCTGTAAAGTGATGTGCTGTGGGCGCTGTAGGATACTGGTCCCTGTAGCATACCTGTGTAAGTAGTGTTAGTATGCGTTTATACTATAGAGAGAGTGGGACGCAAACTACTCACCCCTACCGGTCTGAAGACTTGAATGCAGTGTTTTAGCAAGCAGGAATAAAGAAATAATGATGAAGAATATAATGCAGAATGTTGCAATGCCACGGAAGACAAATGGTGAAATCAGGTGTGTCTAAGACAGGGGCTGTGTGTAATAAAGCGATGGAGTCTGCAAGTTATATAAAAAGTGTCTTTATTTAAGTGCCATAAATGGACCCACTTGTGGAAGAGCTAAGGCATCCAGCTGAGGCAAACTCCAACCGCTTCTGCTGTATTCAAACCTAAGCTCCTGCATCAGTGAATTCCACATTACATGTTACAGTTCCATGTGACATAAACAATACCTATTAGACATGAATGACTCTAAATTCTATAATGAAAATGAAGGTAGGATACGATTACCACATGTATCCTTTAAGAAAACAAAAAATAAAAAATGTAATCATCAAACTTCTTAGGTACCCTGGTACTCCTTTTTTGTAACACAAAATTATGAACAGCAGAACAGTCAGCAATCTCTTCTACAGTAGATTCAATCTGGTGCGTGTCAGAATTGTTAATAGTTCTACTCACATCGGAACTTTGAGGAGGAACACAAACATTGCGCTTCTCAGAAGCACATTCGGTACCCTTCTCGTCAAACCATACATTATTATCTTCAGCCCTTTCAAAAAAACATTCTTGTGCAAGATCTAAGGCATCGAGCTGAGGCAAATTCCAACCGCTTCTGCTGTATTCAAACCTAAGCTCCTGCATCAGTGAATTGCACATTACATGTTACAGTTCCATGTGAAATAAACAATAGCTATTAGACATGAATGAGTAAATTCTATAATGAAAATAAAGGTAGGATACGATTACCAGACTGTGCCAACCAGTTGCTAAACAATGTCATGTTTTTTGATCTTGATCGCCAGCTTGTGAGCAGAGGCTGAGGATGAGCTAATTAGTGTGAAAGGGCTTTGTGGATAACATGCAGGCAGAGAGACGTGTGCACAAAGAATAAACATGGTTTCAAAATGGATGTCGGGTTTAGGCTAATTTAGCAAGTAAATAGCGTATTTGCATAGGCCATACATCACCCATCCCTGGGTAGGCTGGAGACGTAAGGGGCAATAATGAAAACAGAGTTCAAATGCCTGAGCATACTTAGAAAGTTATTATATGAAAATAGTTCAATTGAAGTGTATTAAAAATATTTATAGGAAAAAGTAAAAAAAGTTGGAACAAAAATCAATCCATGGATAACATGAATTTCTTACAAGTCTTGGAGATTGCAGTCCAGAAGTTCTTCAGTGGCGTGAGATGCGTAATGTTCCAAGAGGCGATTGTTGCCATCATGTGAGAAAAGCGAAGCGATCCAATTCATATCCTCGAAGGGACAGTAATGTTCCTCGAATGTTGGAGCAGCAATTTGAATTGGCCGGCAATCTGCAATGTTGTCAAGGGTCGCACGTTGCAGGAGATCTTTCGCGGCTGCACAGAAATCCCATTCCGCCATGATACCTTTTTGCGTTGCATCTGCCATTGCTCCACTGCCCGAACAATCAAGTTCTTCTTTTTCAAGATACTCCATTACCTGCTGGATATCGGGAGCGATTGTTGGGTTGTTGGCAAGGCATATATCCATTCACCAGTCGAATGGGCAAGTTTTGCAATAAAAAGATGGTTGCATGCAGATTGCATATGTGTAAATAAATGTCATGTTGTAGCTGGCTCCGATAATAGATAGAGGCGGGCAGCCAAAAAGTTGTTCCATTTTTTAATGGTATTGATGTAGCTTCGCGTTCAGGAGTATTCTGTCAGACATGATTGTTACCACAGGGAGCGCAGCCATTTTTTACAAGCAAAAATAGTAGTAGCATGGCCGCAAACAGAGCAAGAATTATGGGCACTGTTCCTGTTATTCCTGAGATGATCGAATGAATGAAGTCTGGTATTATACCAAAAACAGTTTGAAAGCCTGTGACAAGGCCCGAGGAGACAGTGTTAAAAAAATGTGCCAGACCTTGAGTGTCAGATGTGTTGAAAATTAAGTAACAATTCACAAAGTGTAATGGGAGGTTCATATTTAAAAGGGACTGTATTTTACTTGAACTTCGTGCTATCTGCAGTCGATACATTTTTATTGCAGAAGTGAGGGACACTTCTGTTTGAAACAAAAGCGCTTTCAGTTTGCTCAGTAATATAATGAAATCTGTTTTCAAAGTAGGTATTGAAGGCCAAGTTGAACTGTGGGAGTTACTTTGTGTGGGTGGGAATAGACATTGCCACAGGAAGCTACTCGGTTTGAAACAGTAAGGATATACGGTATGCCAGCTCACATTCCGTAGCAGTCCATGTTATTAAGAACCAGATAACTGCCGTTCGAAAGCTGTGTGAATGTTGGTCTGATTGTGGGAGTTGACATGGTTTTAAGAAAGCACGCAAGATTGGGGGCTGTAAGCTTAGAAGTGTCATGCAGTTGGACATTCTTGCATAGTAATGAATGACTGCCATTGTGGTCGCACTTTTCACCTGTGAGAAAAACTTCTGTATCCTCTTTAAGACAGGGATATGTAAATGGGAGAAACCACTGCTCGTGAATAAATGCGCTACCTTATATAATCACATACAACATGACAAACAACATGTACACCTAGCAGACACAACAACACTATGTACTGTGGGAACCGTGGCTAGCCATGTACACAAACCAAACATGGCATGGCATCTCTGCCACACAATGCAGAATGTGGGGAGAGATGGGAGCAAAGTATGTGCGAAGGTGGCAAGTGATTCTTGATTATAAAAGTATACAATGCAAAGTGTTGAGTGGATGTGCCGGAGAGACTTGAGTATGCAGAGGACAGACATGTACATGTCAACATACACTGATGGTCTATTGAGTGAAGTGTACAGTGGACACAACCATGATAGTGCAGTCAGTAGGGAAGATTACGAAAACATAGCGTGTACATGCCCCCTCCCCCCAAATCTTTAGCATAGTGGGCTGGCTCGGCGTACACAAGACTAGCGTAGGGGTATGAATAAAAGGCACGTTTCTCTGGGTGTGGTTCTGTAACGGAATGGCGAACGTGTCTGCCAGGTCTGCGCAGCTTACACCCCTACGAGGCTGACACCGTGAGTGAAGGTGGGTGCGTGAATGATGCTCTCAGCCTGCTGGTACCCAGAAACCGTCATGGCCGCTGCGACTCACATATGCCCCACAGTTCACCTTTCGACACCGCCATATGTGAAAGAGGGCCCACCACGTGCCGGCAGAAGCTCCTGGGCCGAGGTCTGCGAGCTGGGAAGGCTTCTGAGATCAACACTGGCTATCGCGACACAGGCACACAGCACCCAGCCTGAGGCCCAGTACTGTGGAGTGCTCTGTATACTACTAACACAGTAGTCTAACAGGTACCAACAGTGGAACGGTGTCTTGATCCCACAATGGACGATGTTAGAACTGCATCTGAGAGTGGAGATGAAGGTACTCTCTTCAACCAGGTGCAATCAACTCTAGGTCCCAACAGTGGAACGGTGTCTTGATCCCACAATGGACGATGTTAGAACTGCATCTGAGAGTGGAGATGAAGGTACTCCCTTCGACCAGGTGCAATGAACTCTAGGTACCAACAGTGGAACGGTGTCTTGATCCCACAATGGACGATGTCCGATATTACCTGCTGCTTGGTTTTCACAGAACTCCCTCCATTGAGGTGCATCACACTCTGTGCTTCCGTAGCTAACTGCTGCACATGATTATTGGACTTGGCTGACTGCTGTCGCTGGAGTACACCGCGGTACAGCAGGTCCAAATAGTGAAACGGGGTCTTGATTCTATGATTTAGGAGGTCAGAAGTTAAAGTCTGTGATGAATTCTGTGTAACCTCTCCGATCAGGTGCAACCAACTCAGTGCTTCCGAATCCAATGGCATGTGGCTGTGAGGCATTAGTGACCACTGCCTCTGGCCTACACTGCGGTCAGCTTGGCTCACAATTCAGATCGAGTGGTGATTGTTTAATTAGAGAATCCAATAGGCAACTAACTACAACGTCTATTGAAATATACAAAATATCCTTTTAGTATACTTGCTTGAAGAACTTTTTTAGATGAGTTATAGGTTTAGTACAATGACCAAATTCTTCTTGGTAGTGGAAAAAAACACTGAATAACAATCTACACTGTGGACAGCAGAGATTGCAATTCGAATTGTTTTGATTTATTTATTGCAAAGTTTTTTGTAAGTTATGTTGTTGTATTTTGTGAAGAGGAAGTGAGAAAATGTATGCATGGATGTCTGTGCTGACTGCTGCCTTCAATTTACACTGCAGACAGCAGTGTTCACAATTCAGATCGAGTCGCTACTGTAGATGACGCAGTCCTGTAGGCAAAAGACATTGCTCCAGTGCGCTCTGTCCGCACTACGCATATGCATCATCGCAGGCTCCGCACACGCTTTTTGTTGCTTCGTGTATTAAAAACTGGGCAGCTCATATCAACGCCACGTGGCTGTGCGCCCTTGCTGACCGCTCTCTCTGGTGTACACTGTAGACAGCAGTGTTCACAATTCAGATCGAGTCGCTATTGCAGATGATGCGGTCCTGTAGGCAACAGAAATTGCTCCTAGTACAGCCTGCCCACAGCACGCATCATTGCTGGCTTTGCACATGCTGAATGCTTTTGATGTGGCTATCTGAGTGCACTAGAACTGATGGACCCTTTATGATACAATCTTTTTGTGTATTATTTCAGATCTACTGCCTGTATCTCAGTATACCACAAGTTATGGTTCTTTTTCGATAGAATCTTTTGTGTATTATTTCACATCTACTGTCCCTACCTTACTGCAGCACAAACTATTGACCCTTTTATTATTGAATCTCTGTGTGTGATCCAATGATTACTGTTGTAGATGATGATCGCAGCAACCATTCCCTGAGGGCTGGTTTACACTCACCCCACACACATCCAGCACAGACGTCACTGGATATGTGACCCTGGTAATAAAAAGGAGTCGAGAGCAGGTGCCCGTACCCACTTCCACTATCTATCTGTGTCCTGTGTCCGTGTGTTCATTATCTATGCATGATACTGCCCCTGGGCCGTACCACATTACATTGTGCTGTGGACAGTGTATGCAACCATGTTACCACTGGCAGTGGCGAAAACTTCGGTTATGTAACTTTTAGGTGCATGGCTATCACAGGTGGAAGGCTACTTTACAGACCATGAATTTTGATGAAGATGATGGTTGCATGTTGTGTGTAGTGTAAGATATGTGTACATAGCAAAAAGTTTTCAAAAAAGCTTTCGAAGCAGAAGAGGTGTGTCTCATCAAATGCTGTAGAGAGAATGACTAAAATGGGTGGCGTTCTCCAACTGCTACAATGGGAAATATTATGAACTAATCAAATGCTTTTTTTAAGGTCACATGGCAATCGCGCACCCAGCATGCAAGGAGGCCGCACCCAATGCGATTTTCAGAAAATATATTAGATTATCGCTCACTCTCATATACACTTTAAATTTATTTAGATATAGTTTTGAGACATAAAGAAACTAGCACACTGTCAGCGTTTAGGACGTGTTTTTTAAAAGAAAGGCAAAACTGATTTCAACTACATTAGGAGAGTGTTTACAGCAATCAATAAATTGCTGACTGGCCGTGTTTAAGTGTGCGTCATACTGCGCTATGAAGCCCTGCTGGGTGGAGTCGATGCTACATAAGATAATACATAAATAAATATAAGGGGACTGTTAACTTAGTTATTCTGTTCAGAGGTGGGGGTCTGTCCTTAAACTGAAGACCCAATAAGAGATGGCATCTAACACTTGTTTGAAGAGGCGACCCCTTTCACTTGACCTATTTACCTCTCTTATTACAAGAGCCGGGCCCACTGTCCCCAAACTAACCCCTCCAGCCACCTTATCAGATCTCTTATCCATCACCAGCAGCCTCCGCCCATGCGAGAGACATTAAACCTCTGTTTGCACAGTCGGGCCGAGTGTCTGGTGTCAAAGGACGGATGGTTATACAGGGGCTCGTTCACAGGGCCTTGGCACCCGCTTTGAAGAGTCTGGACAGGTCAGGCATAAGAAAGTGCGAATGCAGGCAATCATATAAAAATAGCATTTACAAATGCAACAGCACTCCTATTTACACGAGTCCTATTGCATTGTAAACAAAAATGTGGGCGCCGAAGAAGGCAGGAACGGGAGAGGGTGGGGGGGTGGTGGTGGTCAGAGAAGTCACAGACCTTGAGAGGGAACAGGGGAAGGCACGGGAACAAAAGAGTTGCTGAAGTAAAGGGGCTGATAGCCATGGAAGGATAAAAATAACCCCATGGCAGTAAAGAGGTGGGACTAATACACCAGCAACCAATGAGAATGCAGCATTTCAGATTTGAGCCAATCAAAAGCATGGGCAGAAAGTGGGTGGAGCTTCCCCCACAATACTGTATACAGCATCTCTCGCCGAAACAGGGCATGCGCTGCCTAGGCGAAACCTAAAGATGAGGGAATGGCATACCCGGCGTGACACTACAAGTCCATGACATAAGACAGGGCCTGGCAGCGTGCACTCGTTGCATACGGAACACGCAGCCGGCACTACCCTATACGTATATGATGTAACGCGCGGCTTTTTACCACGCACCCATCACATACCAAACTAGCAGCTGCCGCGACCTCATACGTATATGATGTTAGGTGGGACGCGGTGCCACGAACCCGTCGGATACGAAATGCGCATCCTTTACGAGTTTAGTAATATGGCGGATATGATTCGCGTGCTGATGTAGCTTGGTACACTACCGGTACGGGACTCCAGTTTTCTCCCCAAAAAAAGAAAAAATATATATATACTTTTTTTGAAGATATAAAACATTACATAATTTTTAAAATAAAAAAAGGACAATAGAGTTCCAAAATATTACAAAAAATATAGAAAAAATATAGGTTTTATAAATATTATAATATGACATTAACATTTAAAAAACCTTCGAAATTAACTATAAGGGGCGAATTTCTCTGGTTTTATATGCGTCAAATGTCCAACTAAATATAACGTCCCTGAAACCTATGGTTTTTTAGTGAATTTCAAAGTTTTTTTAAATGCTAATTCCTAACTATAACGTCTGTAAAACCTATGGTTTTTTCAGTGAATATATATATATATATATATATATAGGCGATCGAAGAGTAACAAGTGATGGGTGAGCAACCAAATTTTAACTTTACTATCATTAATCTTTCTCAGCATACCCTGACCCCCCAGGAAAGATTGGTCTTGGAGTTAGGCCTATCTTTCTGTCCCACTGCTAACTTCGACTTTGCTAAAACACGTATTGACCTGTTCTTATTTTTACGAAAACTGAAACTCCTGAAGTTATATACTTCCAAACAAAGTGTACTTCTCTCTAACATAAGGCTTCCAATGTCTCAGACCCCCGTTGATATTACCTTATCCATACGGGACATTGACACTATGGCAGACATGAGGGAAATACAAATTGGTACCAGAGATTGGGATACAAATCGAGACCTCCTGATTAGTTTGGATATGGAAGTCAGTAAAAGATCTAGAAATGACTTCAAACCCATTTCCAAATTCAACCCTATAACATTACATGATGATTAGACACATTTCACGAGGCTGTTTTACTTGATTTATTGTCCCTTTGGAAAAATGAAGGCAATAATTTTGCCAGGAATCTCACTGCCGCGCAAAGGGCTGATATGCAGTCCTTAAAAGCAGCAACTGACTTTGTAATCAAACCCTCTGATAAAGGGGGTAACGTGGTCCTTTGGGACATCAACAAGTACCGAACAGAGGCTAAGAGGCAACTTGAGTTCTCAGGCTGCTACCTCAGATCCAGCCAGGCAAGATATAACAAGACTATCTTGGAATACCATAAACTTCTGAATGGCTGGCGTGAGGATGACATGCTAAGCCATAATGAATTTTTATTCTTGCTGGTTAAAAAACCTGTCACTCCGGTATTCTATATGCTGCCAAAGGTTCACAAACACCCCACAGATCCCCCTGGGAGACCTATTATATCAGCTAAACAGAGTCTCCTCGAAAATACTTCCATTTACCTTGATTACTTTCTTTGTCCTTATGTCCTGAACCTACCATCATATTGTAGGGACACCATGGATTTTCTAACTAAAGTACAGGAAAATCCATGGAAGGAAACGTACATCCTAGCGACAATTGATGTGGTTGCACTATACACCTGTATAGAACATGATTTGGGCATACAAGCATGCAAATACTATTTTAGGGACAGACCAACCACTATGTATGATCATACTGAAATATTATTGCATATGCTACAATTTTTTCTGTACAATAACTGCTTCCTTTTTGAAGATGACTGGTATGAACAGTATACAGGTACCGCGATGGGAAGTTGCTTTGCTCCATCGTCCGCATGTCTTTTTATGGGGTGGTGGGAGGCGGAATATTTGTGGCATGACAATAACATACAGTACATGGACAATGTTATGATGTGGACCCGCTATATAGATCATATTTTTTTAATATGGCACGGACCACAAAGTTCTCTGGATATCTTTATCCAAGGTTTGTCGGTGAACAAATTAAATTTACAGTTCACCAGCAAAACCGATTGAACTAGAATAGAGTTCCTTGACATTCTAGTGGAGGTCGAACATGAAACATTGAATACGAGCCTCTTCAGAAAGCCCACGTAACAGCATTCTACATGCACGCAGTCATCATCCTACGGGACTCAAGAACAGTATCCCCTACGGGTAACTGTTAAGAGCTAAGCGCAATTGTAGCACCAAGAATTCCTTTGAGCGAGAAGCACAACACATGAGGGGTCGCTTCAAAAACAGAGGGTATTCAGGTAGGTGAAACAACAAAGAATCCGTGGGTCTGCGAGCATCAAACTTATAATCCTAAACCACAAAAGGAGATGCTAATAATGACTACAAAAGTCCTCATAAGGAGGACGGAGTCCCATCACCCACCGTGGTGGCATGCTTCATCATCTGGGGCCTCCTGTTAACCACAACCTTGTGTGGTTAACGAGCTACAACTCCTGAGGGAACTAAGGAAGGAGGAGCTCACGGATGTTTTAAGGATCTGAATGACCTATTGAGGCTGAATGAAACAGAGACTAAAGCTGCCCTAAGTGTGGTGAACTAACATAAAGGGTACAGAGTGAGTGCAAAAAATAGTTAAAATTGACTATCCAGTGAAAAGTATGTTTAATCAGTATCGTTGGGTGTCAAGAACTAAAACAAAGTGGTCAACATGTTTCAGCCATTGTTGATCACAAAATTGTGATTGAGGCTTTCATCAGGACCATATGCTACTCCTGTAACATTGAGCAATGTCAAATGAGGACAAAAATTGCAACTACATAAGAACAAAACGATACCTCCAGCAGGTGCAACCACTCAATAATTGGAAAAGTGGGGCTGCAGGGGTTCTTAATGTAGTACCTGTGAAGAATACAAGAAAAACATATAACAGGCAAAAGTCAATATAGCACGGGGAAAAGGGTTTAGGAGAATAAGTGAATGATAACAGTGGGTACCAAGAGGTATATCACTGGTCAGCTTACCCGTCGTAGATCGGGAATATGCATCAACGCTCCTGGTGACAACTCAGGGCGTGAAGCAGCGCTCTGTAAACAACAATAAAAAACAACCTGGTATAGAACAAGGTATCAACGCTGGTCAACAGATCTATGAAACCAGTCTTACTAAAAAATAACTCAAACGCGTGTGTGTCACAAAACCTGTCATAAACATACTCTATCTCGAGTACAGAAGAAATGGAAGGGCCAACTCGAGAAATTCAGGCTACTGAGCGCCTAGGAATACATCAGCACGGTATGTATATCCTGCTAGTTGGTGTGTAGCAGGCGCACTAGGACATAAGCATTTGAAGCTTAAGGCAAAAAGAGTCAGAAACCAAATCACAGAAGGGCGAGCAACAGGGCCCTGCGTGTACAGATCTGGAATTGAACTGGAACTAGGGGCTGTGCAGGCTCAACTGATCTCGCGCTCATAAGTGTGCGTTGTAGAACGATTATACCCCTGTAAGTTAGATGAAACGCAACTCTCAGAGTGATGTAAGATACCCACCAATAACAAGGAGCATGCAATCGTATTGAATCAAGGTTCCGAAAATATTTTGTCTGCCACTCAAAAGGAAAATGGTCGAGCAGTAGATACCCCTCAATCGGAGTGATATGGACCAAAGCTCTGCCTGCACAGGAGTGCGTGCTGAGCTCTCAGGAAAGGACGCGCTAGCCAGCCAAATGAGGAAATATGGATTTTTGTGATCAGTTATGTCCCCTATCTTAGACCCCAACGGCTCCATGTATAAGTTACAAGTACATGTATGTTCCCTCCAGTTCCAGTTATGAAGACGCAAACAAATGTGCGTCCACCGTCAACATGTCCTCTTTCAGATCCGCCATGAATGGGCCGGATATTCCATTCCTAAGTATGAAAGGCCACCGGCTTTATGTGGCTCATTTACTCCATTTTACAGTCCAGGCGAGTAGGCCCTGATTTCTGCCATCAAGCCTTTTTCTGCCTTCTACCTTTGACAGCTCCAGTCTGAGCTTGCATCTGTATCCATGAACTTTGTCCTACTCCTTGCGCGGCTAACGGTGCCTGACTCGGCCTGTCTGCCTGCCAAAAAACTGTATTTCACCTTCAAGTTATCTGCTCCGCTCCTCATCCAATGCATTCCTGTCTAGTAGTTTAAATAAACATTCTTCCAGCTACCGAGCAAGAGGCCTGGCCTCACTGTCTTCATGCAAGTAATTCATAGCCCCTGTTACTATGGAAGATTTCTGCTCCCTCGCATCTCATGTAGACACTTAGGCGCTTGTACACGCACTCACAGGCAGTATAGAATAGATTTCGTACGAGAGACCTTCCCTTTTGGATAACACAGTTCTTTAAACATAGGATATTAGATATGATTTAGGATTAGGTTGACCTGACCCTCCAGACTTTTGTCTCCACATGTAGAGCTAAATGCCAAGTTTTCTTCACCCCCTAGTTGCACGTCAATCACACGTCATGCGGCTGCGCGCGCATCTCTGTCAAATATTTCTGCTGACATTGCAAGATTCTCTTATGGATCCACCCACTTGTGACATCATGTATAATGACGTTTTCTAGTTACGCCTATACATACGCCTATTTTAGTTACGCATGCATATTTTATTTTGTCTTATCAGCTGTTACGCCTACTGCATCTGTTTCACTGTAATGCCTTTTCTATAAAAATGATTACCTGTCAATAATGTATTGCCTTCACTTCCTGAACCTCCGTGGTGATGGAATATGATGCCTGCAATTCGAATTGTATAAGGAATAAAGCCCTTTCAGAACCTCTAATACCACGGATTCTGCCTCTCATTTTACTGAGTTATTCTTAATAGTTTTCCGCATCAAAAATAGTACAGGTAATTAAAATATTTACCACATAAATTGGCGCCCGAACAGGGACACTCTCTCATCTCACGCGCCGGAGGTGCGTTGCAGGCCCGGTCTCCTGCCACAGCTGGACGGACAACAACGCGTACCCGCAGGATTTCCTGTATCTCCCTCCTGCCAAGCGGGGGTAACTGAGGCTGCGATCAACACCCAGACGAGGCGGTGAGAAGTGCGAAGTATCCCGACCAGAGCCTAGCTGAGAGAGCAAGATCCGAGGTATACAGAGACCCGCCAGGTTCCGAAGTTCCACGACGAGTCGAGTCCAGTCCGGTCCAGTCCAGTCCTGTTCAGTTCCGAGGCCTTCCGTTCCGAGCTACCCGGTGAGTACCATTGCCGGGGAGGCACTTTAACGTGCACATAGTCTGTGCCGGTCAAGACGGGTTTGGGTACACAAATCCGGTCTGCACTGTTTCAGCAGTGTATCTGTACTGTTTAGCAGTATATCTAGTAAGTCTTGTATAATAATTTAGTATCATCTAGTGTCAAGTATTGTGCCAAGTAATTAAGTTTCCTATTAGTTATCATTGTTCGTTAAATGTTAAATGTTAAATGTTTTAAATACGTTCTATATATTGTGGTGTGAATGACTGTTCATTATTGTGTTCATTGTATTAAGTGTGTTCCATATTAAGTAACCAGTTCTCAACATGCCGCTCTTTTCAAAATTAAGACAGATCAAAACTAGAAAAGGGGTACTCGAAGAAGCTGTTCCCATTCCTCCTAGGGACACTCCAGGGTACTTCATGTATCATAAACATGGCCTAGATGCCGTATTATTTCTTGATTTATGGGTGGACTACACCAAGGAATTACCAGAAAGTCAGAGATGGCCCGCAGCTGGGACATGGGATGCAGATTGCATCATGAGAGTAGAAGAAGAATTATGGAAAAAGAAAGCTAGACAATCACAGAAAGATGCCATCGAATTATGGCGTAAAGAATCATATAGACGTACAGAAAAAGCACTCAGACAGGAAGATAAAGGTAAGGAGAATTCAAATAAAGTCCGAGAAAATCTATTAATTGAGGAAGGTACCCGAGTAAAATCAGAACAAGTAGACAGACAAAGAAACGCCCTTATGAATGGTATGTATCCACTTCTGGCCGAAGGGTTACCTAAGACTACCCCGGAGATACCAAAAGACTTGCCACCTCCATTGTTTCCGATAAAAGCACATCCCAAAGGGCATCCCAGAACCGCAGAAGATGTTTTCCTTTCCTCTTATTTAGATGACGCAGCTCCCGAGTATGCTAATACCGCACCACATAGACCGCTTGCCGATGGTGCTCATCGCCAAGATCCTCCGTCTGTACCTACGCAACAACAAACTCCGACACACATTCCGACAAGCACATCTGTTTCCACCGCTTTTCCCGCAACTACGGTTGCTGTCTCACATTCAACAAATCCTTTCACGTCCAGCACCCCAGACGGTGCTACTGGAGGTACGACAGACATTTTTTCTACGCCACCCAGAGGAAATAAATTTTCCCTTAGAGAATTAGCACACCAACGTACGCCCAAAGTAGCAACTCCCGACATGCTTAAGGAACTTCTAGTGGATTGTAGATATGATCCTGTGCCCGGTAGACGGGACGAAATGCTGCTGGCATCATTACGTATAAGACGAGCTACAATATATTTAGCGATGCTACCAGGAATGACGACACATTTAGAAAATATATATCACTTTGTCCAGTCAGGGCGAGGTCCTGAAAGTATTAACAGAGCCATGGAGTACCAGAAGGCGGAGGTGCAGGGACAATTGTTACGTTTCCTCATAAACTGTGTAATCAGAAATCAAGACCGGCCGGGGGTAAATCCGGAAGAAATGCGAATACTTGTCACATGGGGTCAGAATATATCAGAAGGGAAACATGATAAACTATTAAGCATAGTAGCTATGTGCCGAAAGATCCGCAAAGAAATAGAACGAATACACGAAGAAAGATTAGCAGTAGACGAGCCTGAACAAGACAGAGAGGAGGGGGAAGAATCAGAAATGCCAACAGGACAGTTGGACACGGTGGCTTATGTAGGTAGAGGAAGATCTTGTAATAATACTAGATGCTTTAATGATCCGATACGTCCGATACGTCCAGAAAATAACAGAAATTTCCAAACCCCTATAATAAATATAAGGTCTCCCGAACATTTGTTCCAAGCCGCTGACAAATTACTCCGAGAACGAAGGGGGTATCATATACTCGATTCTATGGACGAACAAGAATTAGCCAGGTCAGCCGTTCAATGGGTTGACAGTCCCGGAAAATATAGTGATGATACACTAGCACACACGTTTTTGAACCTTACCCCAGACGAACAGCGTTTAGCTGGTATTTACATGATTCAACAACTCCTTATATTATATAAAGGCCAACACTCCGATCCTGGTCCCTTACCTGATATATTGACTGAATTACTCACGAATAAATGGAGAGGTTCAGGTACTGATTTAATTAGAGAAATACTAGAATCCAGAAACCAGTACATTCTTTTTGTATGCCCAGAACATGTCTCACTGCCCATCAAGGAAAGAACGACGTATTATATGGACAGACAGAATCCCTTACGCGAAGTGCACCCAATAAAAGGCGATGACAATCAGTTTAAACGTGTATTTGTATTCACACCCATATCTAAAATGGAATTATTAGAAATGAAGAAAGTGGTACCCAGTCATGACAAAGACCCAGCGGGATTCCACCGTGAGATTAAAGACATGTTGCTCATGGGAGAATATACCTATCCTGACATTATGAAAATATTGAAAGTACTAATGCCTGCTGGCATTTACGAAAAACTCAAAGAAAAAGATTGGGAGGTGGGAGACCAAAAGATAGATTGGACAGCATTAGAAAACGAAGAGGAGGCCCGAGGTCCAGGTTCAGGGCTTGGGGAAAAGACTAAGACACTACCAGGTTTACTAGTACAGGTATTGCCACGTTTATTAAGTACGAAAAAGGAAGACTGGGGTGCAATCTCAGCCTGTAAACAAAAGCAAGACGAAGACACTAGTGATTTCTATGCCCGATTCGAAAAATGTTTTGGTATAAATAGTGGCATAAAAGCAAGTAGCGAATCAAATCAAATCAAATCAAAAATCACTTTATTCGGTTTTGCGAAGAAGACCATAAAAGTTCATAGAAATACATTTCATACATTAGTTCAATTTAAAAAGACTGTTAAAAAATCATGAGTTTAAAATGCATTTTGTAAAATCATTAAAAGAAGAGGTTAGACTCTTACTACCAACCCTTGTAGTCTCTTCATACATTTGATTTTCAGAGATTAGACCTATGGCGTATGCAAAATTTCAAAAAACGTACAGTTGCTTTTGCTATCAATTCATTTTCCAGATATTGTAACGCCAGGTAGGCTGGGCGACATTGGCGTAGACCCCAATATTTAAATATGGGCAATAGCCATTGTCTGCGGGGTGCCTCAAAAAATGTACAAAATAAGACTGTATGTATTGTCGACTGCTTTGATTGGGAGTCACAAGGGCACAATGACATTTTTGATGACCAATCATTTTGTGTGGGAAAGCAGACCATTAAGTGGAACATGTTGAACCTGAAGCGTGTCAGAAGTAGTTTTTCAAATTGGGTCATGTTATACAGCAAATAAGGTTCAATGGATGATACTGTTTGGACTAATAGACTTTGTTGTACAGAGGATTTATGGATTTCTTTTAGCAGACGTGTTTGGTGCAGGTGTGATAGACATGCTTTCCTCAGATCTTTTTTGGAAATACTGTATAAAGATGATGGATCTGTAAAATAATGACTGTGTCCCATATCTGTAAGAAAGGCTTTTACATAGGCTGTCCATTTCATCCGCCCGTAGTGCTCCAGCGTCTGAATGTCTTGAATGATGAGTCTGGTTAAATTGCATTGTTCAGTGACCCAAATTCTTCTCCAGAGCATTATAGGTTGTGTTCTTATAATGTCCTCTAGGTGGTCTATGCCCAGCTCTTCGTGACAGGCGTATGTTGAAGAATTTTTCGGCAGCCCCAATAAGAATCTTAAAAAGGCATTTTCTATTTTTTGTAATTCAGTCACGTTTGCGTAGCCCCATATCCCTGCCCCATAGATAGCAGTACTGACACATTTTGCCTTGTAGATTTTTAAGGTTTCTAGAGGTGGCTTGTGGCCCAGTTTTTGGACAAATGTTCTCAAAGCCGCTGTTGTTTTTAGAAATGATAGTTTTCTCGCCGAAATTGCCGCTTTCCACTTAAATTTATCGTCAATGACAATTCCCAGGTATTGGTAAGTGGGTGTTCTTTCCAGGGCTTCCCCTTTCACAAATAGTCTTTTAGGTTTCATGTTTTTCCTCCCCGCATGCATAGTAAAAGTTTTTTTAACATTTAAAAACAAGTTCAAACTTAACATGAATTCACAGTATCTATCCAATTCTCGCTGCAGTTCCACAGATGTTCTCGCTAAAATGACCGCGTCGTCGGCATATAGCAACGCGGGTATATGCCGACGACCGACCGATGGGAGGTCTTTACTTCCCTCAAGCAGTGCTGTCTCAAGGCCATTTGTGTAGAGGGTGAATAGAAAGGGGGCCAGTACGCATCCCTGTCTGACCCCCTTTTCTACCCAAAAGCTATCTGACAATTGACCCTTTGTCCCGAATCGCACTCTGCCTGTTGTTCCAGTGTAGAGTTCTCGTAGGAAATCTACAATAGGGGGATCTACTCCCATATTCAACAGGATCGTCCACAGCCTTGAATGTATAACACAATCAAAGGCTGCGGATAGGTCCACATACACCATGTGAAAGGCACTCCCCTTGGCCTCTAAGTATTTTCCTGCCAATAGGGTCAAGTTTAGTGCTTGATCCACAGTGCCTAGGCCTTCGCGGAAACCATATTGTATGTCTGATATGACATTGTTAGTGACTGCCCACTCCTGGAGTCTCTCGAGAATTATCCGACCAGCGACCTTCCCGAGAGAGTCCAGGAGGGAGATAGGCCTATAACAAGTTGGTGAGTTTCGGTCTCCCTTTTTAAAGATCGGGACGAGTACAGAGGTCTTCCATGATTTAATCAGGCCTTCTTCTAGGGAAGCGTTTAAGACATTTGTCAGGAGCGGGGACCAGAGTTCTTCCTCGTATTTATAAATGTCAACGGGAACCCCGTCGGGCCCCGGGGCTTTGCCTAATTTAGTGGATCTTAATGCTTTCTGTACCTCGTCATGCGTAAACTGCAGGTTTAGCGGATAGATAACTTGCTTCAGCAAGTCCGTTGTTTCCATATTATCTGATGGACTTAAACCAAAAACATTTGAGTAATGTTTTACCCATTCAGTGTAGGAGATCGCGACGTCAATAGAGGGTATATCCTCCTTCCCTGTGAGGTATGGTGACCTTACTATTTTCCAGAACTCAACACTATCTTTGAGTTCTGTACTTTTTTTTAGACACTCCCAGAGGTCAGTTTTTATCTCATGTTTTCTGTTTTTAATTGCTAAGGCATAGTCTCTCCTTAGAGCGGTAATTTTCACCCTGTCTCTATACTTACTGGCCAATGCTTTTTTTAGTTTTACGTGTGCTTTCGTACAAGCTGAATTGAACCAGCCTTTCTTATCACGGTTAATCTGTTTGCAGGATCTAGTTAAAGCCTTTTTTATCTTATCTGTGATAATATTGAAGCTAGCTATTATCTTGGAGCTTTCTGCCTCATGGTCTAGACAAAGTGATATCTCACTTTTACATGCTGTAACAATTGTTGAAATGGTCGCTTTTTTATCAACATTTCCCCATTTTAGGGTGTAGCCATTAAGAGACCCCATCTCTAAGTTTTGTTGATGCAGTAGAGAAAAAGTATCAAAGTCTTTTTGTTTTCTTTGTTCTCTTAGGCTGATTACAATCGGAAAGTGGTCACTTAAAGGATTTTTGGTTACTTCGAATAATTCTATAATTGGACCTTTATGTGCTGAGATCATAACGTAGTCTATCAGACTCGTCAGTCCCCTGCCATTAAAGGTTGGGGAAAAAGGTACTTGAGGAGTTTTTAGTTCGTTTGCATAACCCAGTTCTAGTTCAGTTACAGCCTCATTCATTTTTTCACCTTCGTGTGAATGAGTAAAGTGAGTGATCATATTTCCATCATCTTCTACTATCCCACATTTATCAGTATTATTGTTGTCACATAGATGGATGTTAAAGTCTCCGCCCCATAGTATGGTGCATGTTTTATTAATATATTTCTCTTTTAGGTTTTGTAGAGTACCAGAGATTTCTTGAAGAAGGTTAATTAGGTCGTCTAGTTTTTTGTTATTGTAAAAGTTTACAATAATGTATACTGTCTGTTTAGTTGTCTTCAAAATTACTATTTGGTAATTCTCATGTAGTTTAACTGGAACTATCTCTTCATGTTGTAGGGTGTTGGCTATATAGATAATTAGACCGCCACTGTTTCTTCCAGAAGAAGATTTTTTTGCTGAAGAAAGGAAAGTCTTGTATCCCATTATATGCAGTGGGACGATAGCCCAAGTTTCCTGAAGACAGATAATACTGCTCGCAGTTACTTGGTTTAAAAAGTTAGGATTTGTTACCTTAGCCAGCAAGCCTGCTATATTCCAGAAAGTTAAAATTATTAAGGAAGTGCTTTTGTTATTGCAGTTTGAAATTTTCTTGATTAAAGAGTTTCCATGATGTTGGTGGCTAATTTTTGATTGAGCTAAGTTAATTTCGTCATTAGGTCCTATTTGATTTTGAGTATTTAAGGTATTCTCTGGTATTATGTTCTGCATGTCTAATCCATAGGTATTAGGGGGGCTATCTGACGTCTGGCCTACTGGGTTTAATGTATGGTTCACTGAGTCTACAGGGTAGATATTTTCTTGTCAATCGTTAAAGTCAAGAGTAGAGAGTGCAGCAAACCTGTTTTGAGTTGGAATACTATAAAGGTTACCAGGTGCTGCGGCAACATGTTGCCAACGAGGGTCCCTGTATTCTTTGTTTGGCATTGTAGACAAATAAGGGTGAGATGTGAAATGAGGATGAACCTGTGGATGATATCTATGCATGTGAATGTTTGGATATGTAAATTTGGGATACTGCTGTAAAAAGGGGGAGTTGTTTGCAAATATTGAATGATGATCGAAGAAAGGTGTGACTAGGTTAGATTCTGTTGTTGGTACATCAGTGATCAGATGCCTATAGAAGTACCCCAGTGGGAGTAGGGTAGTATTAAATTCCCATACGGAAGGTGGAGGGGCTCTGGCCAGAGTTTTCTCGGCCCACTGTGAATTCTTGAAACTAATAGATACACAATCACCTTCAAATTTCTTTTTTAAAGGACCTATCCATCCTACTCTCTGTACATTGTTTATTTCTGCTGTGCATTCTATCGGATAGTTACAGTTTGCTATCAACCAATGCAGGATCTTGTTTTTCAAGGATGAGTGAGTTTCCTCTTGATCGTTCCTAAGCCTAGGCACATTCACTAAAATCAATACATAAGCACCACATTCGGGAGGAAGATTGATTCTTGAAGGGATCTGCCTTGAATTATATGGTGGATCGTGTGTTAACCGGGGTTTTTGAGAGTTTGTGGTAGTGAATGTTGAATAATTTTGACTCTTTTTTTGATCTTGAGATGATGTGGTCGTCTTTCCTGGAGTAGTGTTTACCGCCTGAGTACTAGTGGTTGTGCTTGAAGTTGGGCCACTTCCTGTGGTAGAGTTGTTTGTAGGCTTATTTTTGCTCACTGGAATGGATAAGTTTGGTTGCGGTTTTATTGTACTAGTTACAGTCGATGTAATTTTTTCTGTCTGTTTTGTAGTGGTAGTTTTACCGGTGTTTGGTTTTCCTGCTGTATTAGTAGGTACAATGTCTCTAATGAGAGTCTTTTTATTAACAGCGATGAGTTCCTCAAGTTTCTTTTCAATTCTAGTCAGTCTAGATTCGATGGGTGAGATGTAGATTGCCAGGAGATTGCCGACGCTTTCTATCAGTTGATCATCTTTTATTAGCTTTACTGATGCGTCAAGGTTATTTACATACTCCTGGACCTTTTCCTGCATGGCTTCAGTTGAAGGGCCAGGTTGTTTAAATGTTCCGTTGGCTATAGGATACTTGATTGTGGTTTTTCTAGATTGAACTTTGGATTTTTTGCGTAATTTACCCACGGAAGGGATGCTTATTGTTGGTTGTTGAGTCTGTTTACGAATGGCGCCCTCTTCAGTGGGTCTTATTAGTATGGGACTATTTGGTTCTATGTTTTCCGGAGTAAGGTTTATGTTTAGATCTGGTGTCTTTTCGAGATCATTGCTCGTGTCAGAGTCGCACTCTATCAGTGGGTCTGTGGCCGATAAATTAATTTCATTAGGAATGGTGTGAATATCAGGCCGTATTTCTTGCGGGCAGCCTAGTTGTTGTTCATGTTGTTTGACAGGAGTTTTTGCCAACAAAATGTCGCCAAGGGAGGAGCGTTTAGTTGTTAATAGTTCATATGAGGCCCTACGCTTGGCAGCTTCTAAGTCTTGTGAGACTCTTCTTTCAAGGAGAGAGATGCTTAAATCGATCGCGTCATGGGTTCTCGTGATAAAGTTGTCAATGGGGCCGATGATGGATGTACTGTTTGCAGCAGCAGTTTTGCTTCTACTTCCCCTGGTAGACATTGCGATATAATTGTGGGCCGGGTGTGATGGCAAGCAGTGATAGGTGAAACCAGAGATCTCTCAATCAATCCGATGCAGGGGAACTCAATATCATGCAAGCAGTTTTGGTTTAATATACTAAGGAGCGAGGGAGGAATTTTAGACACGTGTAGGTAATAATAGAAAAGTACCTGGAATGACGTAGGGCACAGATGATGATAGAGGGGTGTACCCAACCCAACCTCCTCGACCTCAGAGGGCCTCAGAGGGCCCGCCCTTTGGCCGGGCTTCGCCCGGCGTCCCGCGAGACGGGGATGATGGTTAATTTATGCGCCTCCTGGCGCCGAAATATCGCGGTATGTACCGCTAGGCCTGCTAGGTGTTGTGGTCCTGTGCCTGCACCACACCCACACTCCGCTCGTCAGCCGGACTCCCAAGATGGCAGAAGGGGTCCCACGGCGAGAGGCGGGAGGCGGGAGGCGGGCGGGCGGGCAGGGTCTTAAAGAGTGTCCCAAGCGGTGTCCCAGGGCAGAAGACAGGCAGCGCCTGTCCAACAGTGAAGGATTCAGGAATTTTTTTAACAAATGAGTTACAATGCAAATCCGTGTTTGTCCGTATGGGCAGTCTTCCCTTGCCAGAGCAGACAACCGAGGCTACCACTAGTTCTTCAGTATAGCCGAACTTTTCTGCTATTTAGCTATTAAGCAACTAAAGCGAGCAGGGAGCCTCCAATCAAAGAAACCTCGGCATGAATGTTTTCCCAGAGGGTCCTGATCTCCTCCCCAGGCAGCAGAATATTACACGCTAATGAATTACGGAGTTCTCACCGCAATTCCCTCTTAACGAGTTCCGCAGAGCATCCACCAGGGCATCCACCGGCTTAACGCTGAAACAGAGTTTTCCACTGTGTTTGTCCAAGCGGGCTCCGAGTCGGGTAGAACGCCCTGGCCGCCGAAAATCAACACAGGTGTGCCCGGAGAGCGGAAGCTCCTCCTCCCGGATACGCGAAGTGCACCCAATAAAAGGCGATGACAATCAGTTTAAACGTGTATTTGTATTCACACCCATATCTAAAATGGAATTATTAGAAATGAAGAAAGTGGTACCCAGTCATGACAAAGACCCAGCGGGATTCCACCGTGAGATTAAAGACATGTTGCTCATGGGAGAATATACCTATCCTGACATTATGAAAATATTGAAAGTACTAATGCCTGCTGGCATTTACGAAAAACTCAAAGAAAAAGATTGGGAGGTGGGAGACCAAAAGATAGATTGGACAGCATTAGAAAACGAAGAGGAGGCCCGAGGTCCAGGTTCAGGGCTTGGGGAAAAGACTAAGACACTACCAGGTTTACTAGTACAGGTATTGCCACGTTTATTAAGTACGAAAAAGGAAGACTGGGGTGCAATCTCAGCCTGTAAACAAAAGCAAGACGAAGACACTAGTGATTTCTATGCCCGATTCGAAAAATGTTTTGGTATAAATAGTGGCATAAAAGCAAGTAGCGAATCATATCCACATCTGTTTGTGACAAAATTAGTTGAAAATTCCCTGCCCCAAGTTAAGAATAGAGTATTGAAATTCGAGAGTACCTGGCAAGGTAACACCCCGTCACAAATGTTACAAATGTTACAATATCACCACAATAGAATTAGAGAGGAACAAGAACATGAACAAAGACGCATGAAAGACACGAAAATGAAAATGCTAGTTGCCCAGTCAGTTCCAGCTGACGGTCATAAAAAGGGTATGACACAGTCCAGTGATTCAGCAGGTCCTGTGAAAGGGACATGCAACTATTGTAAACAGCCAGGTCATTATATACACGATTGTCCAGTCTTAAAACATAATATCGCCACAGGTATAACAAAGGAAAGACCACGGCCACCTAGACAGGATCAGAACCAACAAGGAGTCCCTCAGCATGCACAGTCCATGCCAGCTCCACAACAGTCCATGCCAGCTCCACAACAGTCCATGCCAGCTCCACCACCGCAGCCTATTGCTGCCACACAAACAACGACACGACAGATGTACCAGTATGCACAATATGACTATCCTGATTATCAACGATACGCATGAAACAGCCTAGAGAGGGAAGTTGGCTTACCCCTTATCGAGGTCCCTGTAGATCAAGAGGGACCTTATGTACATAGTGAACTATTAGGCCAAGATAGAAAATTTTTACTTGATACAGGGGCAAGCAGAACAACAATACGACGCAGTGAAGTTCCAGGGGCACCCCTCTCAGGCTCACAGAATATTTCCCTTGGTTTTTCAGGAAAACCTATCATTAATGAAGTATCAAAACCCCTTCCACTTACGATTGGTCCCTTGACACGAACTACAGATTTATTGCTTACTAAATCATGTCCAGAAAACCTGTTAGGTATAAAAACATTGAAAGCTCTAGGAGCTATAATATGTTGTTCTCCGGAAGGAGTAAGATTATTTTTACGTGATTTCAAAGGGCACTATGTGTCCAGAGACATGGATCACCGACTGCAGAATTTACCTACACACTTATGGGCACAAGGCCCCACTGATGTTGGCTGCATGAACATTACACCATATCGAGTCACACTAAAGACAGGAGTGGTTCTACCACGAATGCGACAATACAAGTTACCTCCAGATGCTGTAGTGGCTTTACTGCAAATCATTGATGAGCTTATTGCCCAAGGAGTGGTTGTGGAAACTGACTCCAATGTATGTAATTCCCCGATAATTCCGATTCTTAAACGAACTGATCCAAAAGCTCCGCCAGTATATCGATTAGTTATTGATCTGCGCGAATTAAATAAATGCATTGTACCACAATACCCCGTGGTCCCAGACATCTCTTCATTACTGACAGCCATTGACTCCGAAGCAACATTCTTTACTGTAATTGATCTCAAGAATGCCTTTTTCAGCGTCCCAATAGATCCGGAAAGCCAATACTTGTTCGGATTCAGTTTAAATGGACGAAGCTTTAAATTCACACGCGCACCTCAAGGATTCACAGAAAGCCCCAGCATCTATAGCCAAGCACTGAAACGAGAACTTGACAGTATACACATGCCAGTCAACACTGCACTGCTTCAATATGTCGATGATCTGCTGATCACCGCTCGAAGCGAACCTGAATGTGAAAAAGCCTCACTGACGGTTTTACAATTTCTGGCCGAAAAGGGGCACAAGGTGTCCCCTTCTAAGCTGCAATTCTGTGTCCAGCAAGTTGTTTATCTTGGGCACTCGCTGTCCAAGGAGGGAAGACAGCTTACACCTGATCGCATCCAGTTAATTGCTAACATGCCAATACCCAAGACACAAAAGGAGGTGCGGGCTTTTATAGGCCTCACTTCATACTGTAGGCAGTGGATCCCTCAATATGCATTTCTAGCAAAACCACTCATTCAGTTGACAACACAGGAGGCAGCCACATCGACTGTCCTCCCTTGGACTCAGGAACATACACAAGCCTTTGAAAGCTTAAAGAAAGCTTTATGTCAAGCACCTGTTTTAGCAACACCATGTTACAGTAAACATTTTACACTCTTTGTTACAGAACGCGAAGGTACTGCCTTGTCAGTACTCACACAGGAACAAGCAGGATCACACAAACCATGTGCCTATTTCTCTAGTACATTAGATCCCGTAGCTCAGGCTCTTCCTGCGTGCCTGAAATCAGTGGCAGCAACAGCTTTAGCAATCAGACAAAGCGATGCCATAGTATTAGGACATCCATTGACAGTACAAGTACCACATGCAGTAGAGGTTCTTTTGAACCGAACGCAAACACAACACTTGACTATAGCGAGACTTACCGGTTATGAATTGACATTGTTTCAGCCACACATAGAAATCAGACGTTGTAATACATTAAATCCTGCCACACTTTTGCCAGTAGACGGAACAGACCCACTAGCACATGATTGTAGTGAAGTTATTACTATCACGACGAAACCCAGAGAAGACTTGACAGATGTCCCATTGTCAGATCCCGACCTGACGTTGTATGTAGACGGATCATGCATGAGAACAAGTACAGGAGAGTTAGTAGCCGCTTATGCAGTCACAACAGATACTGAAGTCATTGAAACAAATTGCATAAACACTTTGTCAGCTCAAGCAGCAGAGCTCATCGCTCTGACACAAGCCTGTATCCAAGCCACAAATAAGAAAGTCAACATATACACAGATTCACGTTATGCATTCGGAGTCGTTCATGACTTCGGCGTGCTGTGGCGAGAGAGAGGTTATTTAACTTCTCACGGTGCCCACATCCAGCACGGACCCCTCATTCATGCCTTATTAGATGCAATACATCTACCCACTGCAATCTCAAATATGAAATGTAAAGCCCATACGAAAGTTACTGATATCATTTCTCAAGGCAATGACCTAGCTGACAGAACAGCTAAACAGACTGCTCAAACTCACACAACTGACGTGACAAAGACAATAGTTCCGACATCAGCACATTGCATGACAGTTAAGGATCCCGCTCTTGATGTAATTGACATACAGACACATGCTACACCAGACGAGATAAAGAAATGGACTGAATTAGGAGGGATCCAAACGGATCAAGGATGGATGACGAAGGAAAAATCTATATGGTTTCTTCCTGACTCTATGGTTCAAGTTATCATTAACACAATACATAGTCCAGCGCACCTAGGAGAGAAAGCTATGCTAGACAGCATTCAACACATTTGGTTCAACAAACATTTACGAGCAGCAGCTAAACAAAAAGTTCGTACCTGTATGATCTGTTGTCAGTTTAACCCAGGTAAAAGCATTCCCGTAGAACAGGGTGGATTTCAGCCTCCTGATCACCCTTTTGAAGTCCTCCAGATGGATTATATCCAGATGGAACGATGTCGAGGATTCCAATATGTTCTCGTAGTTGTCTGTGCTCTTTCCCGTTGGACCGAAGCCTACCCGGTTTCAGATTACACTGCCCCGACTACTGCCAAACAGTTAGTTCGAGAATTCTTCCCACGGTACGGTTTACCACGTGTTGTCTATTCAGATAACGGCCAGCCGTTCTCATCCGAACTGATGAAACACGTTTCACTTTTGTTAGGCTACCAATGGAAGTTTCACTGTGTCCGACACCCCGAGGCAGCAGGTCTCGTGGAACGACATAATCAAACCCTGAAAATTAGATTGTCCAAAATATGCAGAGAGAAAGGTGTCGATTGGGTAGTAGCCTTACCAGTTGCACTCTTTTACATGAGAATGGTAGCACATTCTCGAACAGGGCTATCCCCGTATGAGGTGATCTTCGGTAGACCACCAAATATGTGGGGGACGCCTATACCCCGTAAAATAACTGATGTTGACTGTAATATGCTGACAGATTACCTGGCTTCCTTGATGTCTGCACTACAATCTTGTCGTTCACAGGTAGCTGCAGCCTTTCCCGATAACACTGAGGTAAAACCCCATGACGTGGTTCCCGGGGACCTAGTGCTGGTACGGAATTTTGACCGGAAGACCCAGCTGGATCCTAGGTGGAAATCGCCTCAACTTGTTCTGCTTACCACAAGAACAGCCGTGAAGGTCGAAGGTCGTAAAGGGTGGTTACACTCAAGTCATATCAAGAAATTTCATGGACTAACTTCTGATGTGAACATTACGCCTTGCATTTCCTCACAGACTGATTCAAAACTCCCCTTGGTTGAACAATCCGATACAGAACTATACAAACTAAAATTAAGGTCTAGCAAGTCAGACAATTTGATTGTTTAAGTCCTCTCCAAGGTGAATCGGTTGAATTTGTCTCTGACATGTATCCTCTAGACCTGAATAGAGAAAAATATCGACAGATGAAGCTGAAAAAGCATGCGTATTGTAAATCACTGCGTAGTCATTGCACAGTAACATTATTAATTTTGTTTTTCTTAAGTCTTCTGATCATCGCTGCAAGTATACTGTTGCACATATATTACCCCATTTTTAAACGTGCTTACAATGTCACTGCTGAACATACTTTTAGCGAATTACCCCCGCATGAGTTGTCCTATAGATTTGCGCTGCGCAATAACACTTTCATTAGTATGTTACATCATTCCCATCAGACCAGCAATGCTACCAATTGTTGGATATGTGGCCGACTTCCTCCCTATCAGAATTATAAGGGAGTTCTGCCTCTCTTTCCATATCCGTTCACACACAATGGCTCCTGTGGAGCATGGTTTAGTTTAATTAATTCCTTAGACTCAAATTCAGTAGTTTATCAAGACAATTGGGTTTGGGGAAACCTGAACCTAGTTTTACTCAAAGTCTGCTACCCTAACAAGGAGGGACTTCCCAAAAGAACAGGAACTGATCTAGAAAATGAAGTATATGGATTAGGTAACTTTACTCTTAATCTCATGATCCTGAATGTTGAATCCGAAGCTGCACCAATTTTGCCCGCTATGTCAGTATTTCCAGTTAAAGGTGAATTGTGCGTAAGAAAGAATGGTTCAATACATATGGGCCATAGTAAATGCACCACTGTAATAGAATTCAGTGATCAAGGCAAGTCTACATTTAGAGCTTCCCGTCATTCCTACTTTGTATGTGGTCAGACCGCATATATACGTTTGCCTTTAGATTGGGATGGTACTTGTTACATCGCATTCCTTTTGCCACCTGTTTTCCTAGCCCCTCCTGATTATCACAGAAATACTCATTTAGTACACAATAGAGAACGGAGAGATCTCCCAATTGTCGATTATACTGAAACGGCATGGGAAAAATATACAGATTTTAATAAAGGTTTCTTTCCTTATATAGGTACAGTTACTAATAGTAAGCTGATACGTAGATTAACTAGAACCCTCGAAGCAGTAGTAAACGAAACTACTTCCGCCTTAGGCAACTTAACAGAGGAGCAGTCTGCGATGCGGATTGTTGTTCTTCAAAATCGTCTTGTCCTTGACGTCATCCTGGCCGATAGGGGCGGAGCTTGTAGGGTCATCGGATCAAGTTGCTGCGTATTCATCCCAGAAAATTCGCCATCTGTATATAAAGCTATAACTCGCCTTCATAACATTGTAAGCCAGATACACCAGAATCCAGGCACCTGGACTTGGTCCGGTTGGTTTTGGAGCGTGTTGTCAGCCTGGGGATGGAGGATCCTGTGGTAAATATTTCTCCTTTACCGGGACTGAATTTGATACAGGAACATAGTAAAATAGCTCAGTAAAATGAGAGGCAGGATCCGTGATACTAGAGTTTTCAGAATGGGCTTTATTCCAATAAGCGATTATAATCGGATGCTTCAAGTTCCATCACCACGGGAGTTCAGGAAGTGAAGTACATACTTTATTGATAAGCAGTAACTTTTATAATACATACATCATAATGAAGTGAATACAGTAGGCGTAACAATTGATAAGGACATTGACGTTTAGTGTGCGTTGCCGAAAATGGGTGTAATAATGAGTAGAAAGGAACATGATTGGCTATGATGTAATACATAGGTGGATCTATAAGATAATACTTGACATTGATGCGCGCGCAGCAGTCTGACGTGTAATTGACGTGTAACTAGGGGGTGACGAGGACTTGACATTTAGCTCTACGTGTGGAGACAAGAAGTCTGGGGGTCACGTCAACCTAATCCCAAATCATATCTACATCCTATGTTTAAAGAACTATGTTATCCACAAAAGAAGGACTCTCGGACAGAATCTATTCTATACTGACTGTGCGTGCGTGTACAAGCGTCTGGGTGTCTACACTGAATGCGAGGGGGTAGGAATATTCCATGGTAACAGGGCTATGAATTACTTGCATGAGGACAGAGAAGATGGGCCTTTTTGCTTGGTAACTGGAAGAATGTTTACTTAAGCTACTTAGGCAGGAATGCATCGGCTGAGGGGGAAGCAGATAATTCGAAGGTGAAATACAGTTCTTGGCAGAGAATAGGCTGATGTCAGGCTTCGTGAGCCGCGCAGAGAATGAGACAAAGTTCATGGTCACAGATGCAGGCTCAGACTGGAGCTTTCAGAGGCAGAAGGCAAAAGGAGTTCGATGACAGAATCAGGGCCTACTTGCCTGGACTGTAAAATGGCATAAGTGAACCATATAAAGCCGGTGGCCTTTCATATTTAGGAATGGAATATCCAGCCCACTTATGGCGGATCTGACAGAGGACATGTTGACGGTGGACGCACATGTGTTTGCGTCATCAAAACTGGAACTGGAGGGAGCATACATGTACTTGCGACATGCACATAGAACCGTTGGGGTCCAAGATAGGGGACATAACTGACCAGGAAAATCCACATTTCCACATTCCCTCCTTGTCCCCTACTTGCCCTTCAAGAGATATCAATCTTCATCAATCCATTGATCTGTTCATATAGCATCATTTGTTCTTCTTTCTTCTTCCGTGATCTTGAATGAAAATCTTGAGGTGGAATGCACGATGTGGTACATAGACCACAAATTGCTGGTCCACATTGGAGACATAGACAGCAACTGAATAGTATGAGAAGGCCAATACCTAGGAAGGATAAAACTCTCCATCCCCAGGCTGATACCGTATTCCAAAACCAACTGGACCAAGTCCAAGTGCCTGGGTTCTGGTGTATCTGGCTTACTATCTTATGAAGGCGAGTGATGGCTTTATATACGGATGGCGAATTTTCTGGTATGAATACGCAGCAGCTTGATCCGATGACCCTACAAGCTCCGCCTCTATCAGCCAGGATGACGTCAAGGACAAGACGATTTTGAAGCACAACAATCCGCATAGCAGACTGTTCTTCTGTTAAATTGCCTAAGGCGGAAATAGTTTCATTCACTACTGCTTCAAGGGTTCTGGTTAATCTACGTATCAGCTTACTATTGGTAACAGTACCTATATAGGGAAAGATGCCTTTATTAAAATCTACATACTTGTCCCATGCCGTCTCAGTGTAATCGACAATGGGGAGATCTCTCCGCTCTCTGTTGTGTACTAAATGAATATTTCTGTAATAATCAGGAGGAGCTAGGAAAACAGGTGGCAAAAGGAATGCTATGTAACAGGTGCCATCCCAATCTAGAGGTAGACGCATATATGCAGTCTGACCACATATAAAGTAGGAGTGGCGGGAAGCTCTGAATGAAGATTTGCCTTGATCACTGAATTCTACTGTAGTAGTGCATTTACTATGGCCCATATGTATAGAACCAACCTTTCTTACACACAATTCACCTTTTGCTGGGAATACTGACATGGTGGGTAAGACTAGCTCAACTTCGGATACGACATTTAGAATCATGAGATTAGGTGTAAAATTACCTAATCCATATACTTCATTTTCTAGATCAGTTCCTGTTCTTTTGGGGCGACCCTCCTTGTCAGGGTAACAGACTTTGAGTAAAACTAGGTTCAGGTTTCCCCATACCCAATTGTCTTGATAAACTGCGGTATCTGAGTCTATGGAATTAATTAAACTAAACCATGCTCCACAGGAGCCATTATGTGTAAATGGATGCGGAAAGAATGGCAGGACTCCTTCATAATTCTGATAGGGAGGGAGTCGGCCACACACCCAACAATTGGTGGCGTTACTAGTCTGATGGGAATAATGTAACATACTAATGAAAGTGTTATTGCGCAGCGCAAGTCTATAAGACAATTCATGCGGAGGTAAGTCACTAAAAGAATGTTCAGCAGCAACATTATAAACATGTCTAGGAATAGGGTAATATATGTGCAACAACATACTTGTAATAATTATTAAAAGACTTAATAAAAACAAAATTAATAATGTCACTATGCAGTGGCTACGCAGTGATTTACAATACGCCTGTCGTTTCAACATTTTTCCGGTATTTCCTCTACTTAGGTCCAGGGGATACATGTCAGAGACAATTCAACCGCTTCACCTTGGAGAGGACTTAAACAATCAAATTGCTCGACGTCCTAGGCCTTAACTTAACTTTGTAAAGTTCGCTTTCAGTTTTTTCCACCAAAGGAAGTTTTGAATCAGTCTGTGAAGGAGTGCAGGGCACAGTGTCTATATCTGAAGGTAGTCCATGAAATTTTTTTATGTGACTTGAATGAATCCAGCCTTTGCGGCCCTCGATCTTCACGGCTGTTCTTGTGGTCAACAGGACCAACTTGGGTGCTTTCCACCTGGGCTCCAGTTGAGTTTTTCTGTCGAAATTTCTCACAAAGACGAGATTACCCGGAACAACGTCATGGGGTTTCACCTCAGTGTTGTCGGGAAAGGCTGCAGCTACCTGTGAACGAGAAGATTGTAGTGCAGACATCAAGGAAGCCAAGTAATCTGTCAGCATATTACAGTCAATATCAGTTATTTTGCGTGGTATAGGCGTCCCCCACATATTTGGTGGTCTACCGAAGATCACCTCATACGGGGATAGCCCTGTTCTAGAGTGTGCTACCATTCTCATGTAAAAGAGTGCAACTGGTAATGCTACTATCCAGTCGACACCTTTCTCTCTGCATATTTTGGACAGTCTGATTTTCAGTATCTGGTTATGTCTTTCTACGAGACCTGCTGCCTCGGGATGTCGGACACAGTGGAATTTCCACTGATAACCTAACAGAAGTGAAACGTGTTTCATTAATTCGGATGAGAACGGCTGGCCGTTATCTGAGTAGACAACACGTGGTAAACCGTATCGTGGGAAGAATTCTCGAACTAACTGTTTGGCAGTAGTCGGGGCGGTGTAATCTGAAACCGGGTACGCCTCTGTCCAACGGGACAGAGCGCAAACAACTACGAGAACATATTTGAATCCTCGACATCGTTCCATCTGGATATAATCCATCTGTAGGACTTCAAAAGGGTGATCAGGAGGCTGGAATCCACCCTGTTCTACGGGAACACTTTTTCCTGGGTTGAACTGGCAACAGATCATACAGGTACGGACCTTTTGTTTGGCTGCTGCTCGTAAATGCTTATTAAACCAAATGTGTTGAATGCTATCTAGCATAGCTTTCTCTCCTAGATGTGCTGGACTATGTATAGTGTTAATTACGACTTGGACCATTGAATCAGGGAGGAACCATACAGACTTTTCCTTCATCATCCATCCTTGGTCCGTTTGGATCCCTCCTAATTCAGTCCATTTCTTTACTTCGTCTGGTGTAGCATGTGTCTGTATGTCAATTACGTCAAGAGTAGGATCTTTAACTGTCATACAATGTGTCGGTGTCGGGACTATTGTCTTTGTCATATCGGGGGTTTGAGTTTGAGCAGTCAGTTTAGCTGTTCTGTCGGCTAGATCATTGCCTTGGGAAATGGTATCAGTAACCTTTGTATGGGCTTTACATTTCATAATTGATATTGCAGTGGGTAGATGTATTGCATCTAATAATGCATGAATGAGGGGTCCGTGCTGAATGTGGGCACCGTGAGAAGTTAAATAGCCTCTCTCTCGCCACAGCACGCCGAAGTCATGTACAACTCCGAATGCATAACGTGAATCAGTGTATATGTTGACTTTTTTATTCGTGGCTTGAATACAGGCTTGTGTCAGAGCGATGAGCTCTGCGGCTTGAGCTGACAAAGTATTTATACGATTAGTTTCAATGACTTCAGTGTCTGTTGTGACTGCATAAGCGGCTACTAACTCTCCTGTACTTGTTCTTATGCATGAACCATCGACATAAAATGTCAGGTCTGGATCTGACAATGGAACATCGGTCAAGTCTTGTCTGGGTTTTGTCGTTACGGTAATAACTTCAATACAGTCATGGGCTAGTGGGTCTGTTCCGATTACTGGCAAAAGTGTGGCAGGATTCAATGTGTTACAGCGTCTTATTTCTATATGTGGCTGAAACAATGTAAGTTCATACCCTGTAAGTCGTGCTACGGTCAAGTGTTGTGTTTGTGTTCTATTTACAAGAACCTCTACTGCGTGTGGTACTTGAACTGTTAATGGGTGTCCTAATACTATGGCATCGCTTTGTCTGATTGCTAAAGCTGTTGCTGCTACTGATTTCAGGCATGCAGGCAAAGCCTGAGCTACGGGATCTAATGTACTAGAAAAATAAGCACATGGTTTGTGTGCTCCTGCTTGTTCCTGTGTGAGTACTGACAAAGCAGTACCTTCGCGTTCTGTAACAAAGAGTGTAAACTGTTTTCTGTAACATGGTGTTGCTAAAACTGGTGCTTGACATAAAGCTTTCTTTAGGCTTTCAAAAGCTTGTGTATGTTCCTGAGTCCAAGGGAGAACAGTCGATGTGGCTGCCTCCTGGGTTGTCAACTGAATGAGTGGTTTTGCTAGGAATGCATATTGCGGGATCCACTGTCTACAATATGAAGTGAGGCCTATGAAAGCCCGCACCTCTTTTTGTGTCTTGGGTATTGGCATGTTAGCTATCAACTGAATGCGGTCGGGTGTAAGCTGCCTTCCCTCCTTGTCCAGCGAGTGTCCAAGATAAACAACTCGCTGGACACAGAATTGCAGCTTAGAAGGGGACACCTTGTGCCCTTTTTCGGCTAGAAATTGTAAAACTGTCAGTGATGCTTTCTCACATTCAGGTTCACTTCTTGCGGTGATCAGCAGATCATCGACGTATTGAAACAGAGCCGTGTTAACTGGCATGTGGATACTGTCAAGTTCTCGTTTCAATGCTTGGCTATAGATGCTGGGGCTTTCTGTAAATCCTTGAGGTGCGCGTGAGAATTTAAAGCTATGTCCATTTAAACTAAATCCGAACAAATATTGGCTTTCCGGATCTATTGGGACACTGAAGAAGGCATTCTTGAGATCGATTACAGTGAAGAATGTCACTTCGGAATCAATAGCTGTCAGTAATGACGAGATATCTGGGACCACAGGGAATTGTGGCACAATGCATTTGTTTAATTCGCGCAGGTCAATAACCAATCGATATACTGGCGGGGCCTTCGGATCTGTTCGTTTAAGAATCGGTATTATCGGTGAATTACATATATTGGAGTCTGTTTCCACAACTACTCCTTGGGCAATGAGCTCGTCAATGATTTGTAGTAAAGCCACTACAGCATCTGGTGGTAACTTGTATTGTCGCATTCGTGGTAGCACCACTCCTGCTTTTAGCGTGACTCGATATGGTGTAATATTCATGCAACCAACATCAGTAGGGCCTTGTGCCCATAGATGTGTAGGTAGAGTCTGTAGTCGGGGATCCATGTCTCTAGATACATAGTGACCTTTAAAATCACGTAAAAACAATCTTACTCCTTCCGGAGAACAACATATTATGGCTCCTAGAGCTTTTAACGTTTTTATTCCTAATAAATTTTCTGGACATGATTTAGTAAGCAATAAATCTGTAGTTCGGGTCAGAGGTCCTATCGTAAGTGGAAGAGGCTGTGACACTTCATTAACAATAGGTTTGCCTGAAAAACCCAGGGAAATATTCTGTGAGCCTGAGAGGGGTGCCCCTGGGACTTCACTACGTTTTATAGTTGTTCGACTTGCCCCTGTATCGAGTAAAAATTTTCTATATTGACCTAATAATTTACTATGTACATAAGGTCCTTCTTGATCTACAGGAATCTCGATAAGGGGTAAGTCAACTTCCCTCTCTAGGCTAGTTCATGCGTAACGCTGATACTCGGGATATTCATACTGTGCGGTCTGATACATTTGTCGTGTTGTTGTCTGTGTGGCAGCAACAGGCAATGGGGGTGCAGCTGGCACAAACTGTATTGGCTGTTGTGCGGCTGGTATTGCCTGGACATGCTGTATAGCTCCTTGTTCATTCTGGTCTTGTCTGAGTGGCCGTGATCTTTCTTGTGTTTTACCTATGGCGATATTATGTTTTAAAACTGGACAATCGTGTACGTAATGGCCTGGCTTTTTACAATAATTGCATGTCCCTTTTACAGGTCCTGCTGAATCGGAATGTGTCATACCCTTTTTATGTCCTTCAGCTGGAACTGTCTGGGAAACTAGCATTTTCAGTTTTGTGTCTTTCATGCGTCTGTGTTCATGTTCTTGTTCCTCTTTAATTCTATTGTGGTGGTACTGTAACATTTGTAACATTTGTGTTGGAGTGTTACCTTGCCAGGTACTTTCGAATTTTAATACTCTATTCTTTACTGGAGGCAGAGCATTTTCTACTAATTTTGTTACAAACAGATGTGGGTATGATTCGCTACTTGCTTTTATGCCACTATTTATACCAAAACATTTTTCAAAACGGGCATAGTAATCACTAGTGTCTTCATCTTGCTTCTGTTTGCAGGCTGAAATTGTACCCCAATCTTCCTTTTTCGTAGTTAATAAACGTGGCAGTACCTGTACTAGTAGTCCTGGTAATGCCTTAGTTTTGTCCCCAAGCCCCGAACCTGGACCTCGGGCTCTTTCTTCTGCTTCTAATGCTGACCATTCTATCTTTTGATCACCTACCTCCCACTCTTTTTCTTTGAGTTTCTCATAAATGCCAGCAGGCATCAACACCTTTAATATTGTCATAATGTCGGGGTAGGTATACTCTCCCATGAGTAACATATCTTTAATTTCTCGGTGAAACCCTGCTGGGTCCTTGTCATGACTGGGTACTACTTTCTTCATTTCTAATAATTCTATTTTCGATATAGGCGTATATACAAATACGCGTTTAAACTCATTGTCCTCACCCTTTATTGGGTGCACTTCTCGTAAGGGATTCTGTCTATCTATGTGGTACGTAGTTCTTTCCTTGACGGACAATGGAACATGTTCTGAACATACGAAAAGAATATACTGCTTTCTTGATTCTAGAATTTCTTTAATTAATTCAGTACCTGGACCTTTCCATTTATTCATAAGTAAGTCAGTCAGTATGTCAGGCAAGGGACCAGGGTCCGAATGCTGACTCCGATATAGTATAATGAGTTGTTGGATCATATAAATCCCAGCTAACCTTTGTTCATCTGGGGTAAGATTCAAAAACGTGCGTACTACTGTATCATCACTGTATTTTCCGGGACTGTCCACCCAATGGACAGCTGCCCTGGCTAAATCTTGTTCATCCATAGAATCGAGGAAATGATAACCCCTTCGTTCTCGGAGTAGTTTGTCGGCGGTTTGGAACGCATGCTCGTTAGACCTTATATTAATTATAGGTATTTGAAAATTCCTGTTATTATCTGGACACGTCGGATGTATTGAGTCAGTATGATATCTAGTCTGATTCCTATTACAAGATCTTCCTCTTCCTACATAGGCTATGGTGTCTAACTGTCCTGTGGGCAGTCCTGGCCCTTCTTCCTCGTTTTGTTCGAACTCGTCTGTCTCCAATCTCTCTTCGTGTAGGCGTTCTATTTCTTTACGGATCTTTCGGCACATGGCTATTATACAATTTTGTTTATCATGTCTTCCTTCTGATATATTCTGGCTCCATCTTGTAAGAATTCTCATGGCTTCCGGGTCTACCCCCGGTCGGTCTTGATTTCTGATCACATAATTTATGAGGAAACGTAACAGTTCCCCCTGTAGCTCTACTTTCTGGTATTCCATAGCTCTGTAAATACATTCTGGATCTCGCCCTGTTTGGACAAAATGATATATATTATCTAGATGCGCAGTCATTCCTGGTAACTTCGCTAAATACACTGCGGCTCGTCTGATACGCAATGATGCCAGGGTCATTTCGTCCTCTTTTCCAGGCACCGGGTCATATCTACAATCTATAAGAAGTTCCTTAAGCGCACGGGCACTAAGGAGTTTGGGTGTACGTGAATGTGCTGACTCTTGAAAAGTAAGCTTATTTATTCTGGGTGGCGTAGAAAAGACATTGGTAGCTCCTCCCGCGGCTCCATCTGGGGCGTCGGGTGTAAAAGGATTCGTTGAACGTGATACGGCAACTATAGGTGTGGACACAGCCATAGAAGTAGCCGTAGGAGCGGATACAGAAACCGATGTGCTTGCCGGAACTTGTGACTCGATTTGTTGCTGCAGGGATACGGGTACTGGATCTTGGCGTTCAACCTCCCTGGTGGGCGGTCTACGTGGGGCGGAATTGGCATACTCGGGAGCTGCGTCATCTAAATATGAGGAAAGAAAAACATCTTCTGCGGTTCTAGGATGCCCCTTAGGATGTACCTTTATGGGGAACAATGGGGTTGGCAAGTCTTTTGGCGTTTCCGGAGTAGCCTTAGGTAATCCTTCGGCCAGAAGGGGATACATACCATTCATAAGGGCATTTCTTTGTCTGTCTACTTGTTCTGATTTCACTCGGATACCTTCCTCAATTAATAGATTCTCTCGAACTTTATTGGAACTCTCTTTACTCTTCTCCTCCTGTCTACGTGCTTTTTCTGTTCGTCTATGTGATTCTTTACGCCATAATTCAACGGCGTCTTTCTGTGACTGTCTGACTTTCCTTTTCCATAACTCTTCCTCGACTTTCATGATGCACTCTGCATCCCAGGTCCCCGCTGTGGGCCACCTCTGACTTTCCGGTAATCCCTTGGTATAGTCTACCCATAAGTCAAGAAATAATATGGCGTCTAATCCATGTTTATGATACATAAAATGCCCTGGAGTGTCCCTAGGAGGAATAGGGACGGCTTCTTCGAGAACCCCTTTTCTGGTAGTGATCTGTCTTAATTTCGAAAAGAACGGCATATTGAGAACTGACCTTATACTTGATTTCGACCTGATACTTGAATTTGAACAGACTTAATACAATAAACACGATAATGAACAGTCATTCATACCACGATATACTTAAACACTTCAAACATTTAACATTAAACCTTTAACTGAAACAACAATGATGATCGTCTGCATAACTAATCACCAAGCTTAATTCTCGATAATAACTAGATAAATAACTAGACACTTCGGAATACTTCGGAATACTTGATATACTGCTAAACAGTACAGATACACTGCTAAAACAGTGCAGACCGGATTTGTGTACCCAAACCCGTCTTGACCGGCACAACCTATGTGCACGTCAGAAATGCCTCCCCAGCAATGGTACTCACCGGGTAGCTTCGGAAACGGAAGGCCTCAGTAACTTGAACTTGACTCGGATTGGACTGGACTCGACTCGACTCGTCGGACACTGGGCTTGACGTCGGACTGGTGGGTCTCTGTATACCTCGGATCTTGCTCTCTCAGCTAGGCTCTGGTCGGGATACTTCGCACTTCTCACCGCCTCGTCTGGGTGTTGATTGCAGTCTCAGTCGCCCCCGCTTGACCGGAGGGAGATACAGGAAATCCTGCTGGTACGCGTTATTGTCCGTCCAGCTGTGGCAGGAGACCGGGCCTGCAACGCACCGCCGGCGCGTGAGATGAGAAAGTGTCCCTGTTCGGGCGCCATCATGTGGTAAATATTTCTCCTTTACCGGGACTGAATTTGATACAGGAACATAGTAAAATAGCTCAGTAAAATGAGAGGCAGGATCCGTGATACTAGAGTTTTCAGAATGGGCTTTATTCCAATAAGCGATTATAATCGGATGCTTCAAGTTCCATCACCACGGGAGTTCAGGAAGTGAAGTACATACTTTATTGATAAGCAGTAACTTTTATAATACATACATCATAATGAAGTGAATACAGTAGGCGTAACAATTGATAAGGACATTGACGTTTAGTGTGCGTTGCCGAAAATGGGTGTAATAATGAGTAGAAAGGAACATGATTGGCTATGATGTAATACATAGGTGGATCTATAAGATAATACTTGACATTGATGCGCGCGCAGCAGTCTGACGTGTAATTGACGTGTAACTAGGGGGTGACGAGGACTTGACATTTAGCTCTACGTGTGGAGACAAGAAGTCTGGGGGTCACGTCAACCTAATCCCAAATCATATCTACATCCTATGTTTAAAGAACTATGTTATCCACAAAAGAAGGACTCTCGGACAGAATCTATTCTATACTGACTGTGCGTGCGTGTACAAGCGTCTGGGTGTCTACACTGAATGCGAGGGGGTAGGAATATTCCATGGTAACAGGGCTATGAATTACTTGCATGAGGACAGAGAAGATGGGCCTTTTTGCTTGGTAACTGGAAGAATGTTTACTTAAGCTACTTAGGCAGGAATGCATCGGCTGAGGGGGAAGCAGATAATTCGAAGGTGAAATACAGTTCTTGGCAGAGAATAGGCTGATGTCAGGCTTCGTGAGCCGCGCAGAGAATGAGACAAAGTTCATGGTCACAGATGCAGGCTCAGACTGGAGCTTTCAGAGGCAGAAGGCAAAAGGAGTTCGATGACAGAATCAGGGCCTACTTGCCTGGACTGTAAAATGGCATAAGTGAACCATATAAAGCCGGTGGCCTTTCATATTTAGGAATGGAATATCCAGCCCACTTATGGCGGATCTGACAGAGGACATGTTGACGGTGGACGCACATGTGTTTGCGTCATCAAAACTGGAACTGGAGGGAGCATACATGTACTTGCGACATGCACATAGAACCGTTGGGGTCCAAGATAGGGGACATAACTGACCAGGAAAATCCACATTTCCACACTAGGTATTGGCTTTCTCATACTATTCAGTTGCTGCTTATGCCTACAATGTGGACCAGCGATTTGTGGTCTGTGTGCCACATCGTGTATTCCACCACCAAGTTTTCGTTCAAGATCCCGGAAGAAGAAAGAAGAACAAATGATGCTATATGAACAGATCGATGGATTGATGAAGATTGATATCTCCTAAGGGTCAGTAGGGGACAAGGAGGGAATGAGGAAATATGGATTTTTGTGATCAGTTATGTCCCCTATCTTAGACCCCAACGGCTCCATGTATAAGCTACAAGTACATGTATGTTCCCTCCAGTTCCAGTTATGAAGACGCAAACAAATGTGCGTCCACCGTCAACATGTCCTCTTTCAGATCCGCCATGAATGGGCCGGATATTCCATTCCTAAGTATGAAAGGCCACCGGCTTTATGTGGCTCATTTACTCCATTTTACAGTCCAGGCGAGTAGGCCCTGATTTCTGCCATCAAGCCTTTTTCTGCCTTCTACCTTTGACAGCTCCAGTCTGAGCTTGCATCTGTATCCATGAACTTTGTCCTACTCCTTGCGCGGCTAACGGTGCCTGACTCTGCCTGTCTGCCTGCCAAAAAACTGTATTTCACCTTCAAGTTATCTGCTCCGCTCCTCATCCAATGCATTCCTGTCTAGTAGTTTAAATAAACATTCTTCCAGCTACCGAGCAAGAGGCCTGGCCTCACTGTCTTCATGCAAGTAATTCATAGCCCCTGTTACTATGGAAGATTTCTGCTCCCTCGCATCTCATGTAGACACTTAGGCGCTTGTACACGCACTCACAGGCAGTATAGAATAGATTTCGTACGAGAGACCTTCCCTTTTGGATAACACAGTTCTTTAAACATAGGATATTAGATATGATTTAGGATTAGGTTGACCTGACCCTCCAGACTTTTGTCTCCACATGTAGAGCTAAATGCCAAGTTTTCTTCACCCCCTAGTTGCACGTCAATCACACGTCATGCGGCTGCGCGCGCATCTCTGTCAAATATTTCTGCTGACATTGCAAGATTCTCTTATGGATCCACCCACTTGTGACATCATGTATAATGACGTTTTCTAGTTACGCCTATACATACGCCTATTTTAGTTACGCATGCATATTTTATTTTGTCTTATCAGCTATTACGCCTACTGCATCTGTTTCACTGTAATGCCTTTTCTATAAAAATGATTACCTGTCAATAATGTATTGCCTTCACTTCCTTAACCTCCGTGGTGATGGAATATGATGCCTGCAATTCGAATTGTATAAGGAATAAAGCCCTTTCAGAACCTCTAATACCACGGATTCTGCCTCTCATTTTACTGAGTTATTCTTAATAGTTTTCCGCATCAAAAATAGTACAGGTAATTAAAATATTTACCACACAAAGGGAGTTGATGTCAAACTAAGTCCCGGGATATAAAGTGAGAGGCTAAGCAGCAAGCAGCCTACCTCTCCGTCGCTACTCCAGGTGGTCTTCCTGGTTGTCCTAAGCGGTACTTACGCCGCCTCTGCCTCCGTTAGATGAAGCCGATATTGCCCCGGAAGTGATCAGAAAGGGTCGGTCTGAAACATCCAGAATGTGTCGGATGACTCACGAGACTCACCCCACAGACCGAGCCTCATGGGAGATGTAGTCAAGACATTAATGTGTAATGTACAACATCGTTAGAACACATAATCTGCTATAATTGCAAATAATGGGCGGCTTAACGCGCAATGTTGTGCACAACGGGTTGAAATATCCAGAACAACTGAACGCTTAAGAATTAAGCGCGGGTAAACAAAACGCCTGGGAAGACAAATGCGTGTACCGTGTTTTGAAACAAAAAAGAGGAATGTCTAAGAGTAACTGAACGTGTCAAAGAATACACGGATGATAAAATACTGGCCAGGGCAGAGGAGTCAGATCAAAGCACTTGTTACTGTACGCTTATAATTACTGCATATGTGTCTACATCCCTAAAAGAAAAACAGAAAAGGAAGGGATCTCAGCTGTTATAACATAACAAGTAGGGCAAAGTGACTCGAGAAGGAGCGTAATATAAGCGTAATATAAGCGATGGATGGTGCCACTGCCTATCTGAGGGGAAATGTGTGATGCACAGTACCCAATGGTATACGCTGGGATAGCGCATAACCAATGGGGATGTAAATACCGCATGGAGAGTGGTCAAGATGTTGAGTGAGCTGCAAGTTCAATGACATCCGACGAGGGCAAAATTGCAACCCTATTTCAGCGGAATGAGGTCCAAGGGATAGTTTCATTCAGACCCCTCGTGTCGCTGTGAATTCTAAAAACCCACCGCTGTTTGCATTTGAACAGAAAGGATGACACATCTGTGATATGCGGAGGGATGAAGGGTTGCTTCAGAATAGTCCACTTCATGTCATCAGGTTGATGTTTGAATTCCCAAAAATGATTGGTCAGATGAGTCGCTTGTTTTCTGCATCTTATAGTGCTTTTGTGCTCCATGATTCTGAGCTTCACTTTTCTGGTCGTCATCCCCACGTATCTTTTCTTGCAGGGGCAAGTGATAAGGTAAATTACCTTCTCACTGTTGCAATTAGTATGCTTAAGCTGTCTCCAGGGTTTAGTCAGGCCCAGATCAACTTCCGTAGAGTGTGAGGTCTGTGCACACACCGCACAACCACCGCACGCAAAGTGTCCCTGTACTGGAGGCAAGTTCCAGAGTGTGTTGGTGATAGCTGTGGTAGTTCTGGGGCGTGTATGTACCAGTGTATCTCGTAAATTGATGCTCCTTTTGAAAGAGAACAACGGTAGAGGTAAATGGTCAAGGCCCACATTAAGTATACGCCAGTGTTTGCGTATACTTTTCTGAATGGAACTGGACTGGGTACTAAAGGTGGTTACACAAGTCATTCTATCTAGTGTAGGTTTAGAAACACTAGGTTCAAGTAGGGCCTCGCGGTTGTTATTCGAGGCCCGTTTGTGTATTCAGGTAGGACCATCAGAATAGCAACTGAAAAAGCAGAGAAAAGAAGCAGAAACAGTCTACTGTTACCTAAAGAAAAGAATAGTGATAAACATGAGATAAGACTCATCACCACTTTTAATCATGCTTCACATGAGATCCATCAAATAGTAAAAAAGCACTGGCACATAGTCAGAAATGACGTTGTTATAGGGAAAAAGGTTAGTCCTACACCACATATAACATACAAGAAGTGCCAGTCCCTACAAAACATTTTGGTACATAGCCACCTCACAATCAAGTCGAGGCCACGTGGAACCTGGTTAAGAGAACTCCCAGGTTTCCACAAATGTGGGAGATGCAAAGCATGCAACAGTAGCACAAATGTTAAGACATATACCTTAGCTAATGGAAAAACAGGGAAAATTAGCTGCTTCATAAACTGCAATACAGAATTTGTTATCTATGTTCTGGTTTGTATTTGTGGCCTACGTTATGTGGGAAGTACAATCTTCCCGGTGAAGAAGCGTGTTCTGGAACATTTGCACGCAATCAAAAATAGCGATCTGTCTTATGCTATAGCCAAACATTGCGATCAGGTACATCCTAATGTCAAAGATGTCAGTACTAAAATCTCATTTTTTGGCATCGACAGGGTTGTGTTATCAACGAGAGGAGGAGACCGGGAACGTCATTTGCGACGCCTGGAATCAGAGTACATAGTGAAGTTACAAAGCAAGACTCCAGGAGGCCTCAACCATGAGGAAGATCTCCATGTTCACCTAGGCTGATAACCTCTCTCCTCTTCTGAATTTTGTGTAGTTGTGCAATCTGTTATTTACACATGACATTAGGACGCCACTGCATCCATTCCCTTCCTCCGTTAGATCCTCACCACTGTGGGATCCTTATTTGTCTACACCATGCACATGCAGTTAAGACACTAGGGTCTGATCAAGCCCAATCACGCTCATATCCCGTTCTCTTTCCCATTTGTGTAATCTCTATTGCCCCCAGTATTGCTTCAATGCCATTCCGACACCGATTTATTGTTTCTCAAACTTAAAATCGATCATGGGCGGACTTGACCTTAGGTCTTTGATTTCTTTGCATTTCTTTTAAACATTACATCCTGAACTCCCAATTAATATGCAATGGGCACTGGCCCGATCTGCTGCTTTCAGATATATGCCACTTGGCATTTTTTTGATTTACATAAATTCACGTATTTCCTTACACACGAGTTAATTTCCTTTATTGTTGATTAAGCAATAATAGTTAATTCACTTATGATTTCTATTTTATTTAGAAACTTTTATGTGACTGTGTTACTAATTTGAAACGATAAAGTTTTGTTGTTAGGATTGTATAGTCTTTCTTCCAACAAGAGAAGTTCAGGAAATACTCACATGAATGTAAATATGTCTTCTATGTTCATGATGGTAACCAGGAAATGCTTCTTTAATAAGACATGTCTGCCCGTTTTCTAGTGTATTACTTTTTGACAAAGACAGTGTGTCGAAACGCATCAAGTCAATAAATACTCTATCTGCTTAAAATATATCCTGAGTGCGACTGTTTCCTGCGTTGCCCGCAGCGCGAGATATTGACATATATATATATATATATATATATATATATATATATCACCTACTGGCGGTCGCTAGGTACTTATAGTTAGGACCTTGTTTCTATTCAAAAAGTGTTTTGCCAATAACTTTGACCGCCACCTCCCTGGGGCACTGTGCAAAAAGGTTGGGGAAGCCTCGCGGCCCCCAAAGCCCCAGGGACCGCCACCTCCCCGAGCTTTTTTATAATTAGGGTGGGGGGGCCTCACAGGCTCCCCAAACCCCTGGGTACTGCCACCTCCCTGGGGCTGTCTTATAACAAGGGTGTGAGATTGGTGGAGAAAGGGGACATGGCCGATTTCTACGTCCCAGCAATCCCACTGCGTGGGGCTTAGTGGAGGTAAGAGGTAGGCTAGTTGGTCCCTAAAGGACCCCCAGCAGTGAAGGGGACTTCAATCGCCATCCAAGAGCATGCCAGGGAGCGCGTTTGTAAAGTGATGGGCAAAGGGGGCATGGCCTGCTACGAGTGCTTACCAATGCTGCTGTGTGGGACTTACTAGTGGTAATAGGAGGGATAGTTGGCCCCCAAGGATGTCCTTGGGGGCCAACTACCCCTCTTTTTAGCTCCAGTAAGTCCCACACAGTGGGATTGCTAAGCCATGCCCCCCTTTCTCTGCCACTCTGCAAACGTGTCTCCTGACAGACTATGGGATGGGGGATGAAGTCCAATTTACCCCTGAGGGAGTTTGGGGGCCAAGAAGCCCTCCTGGTACCTCCTGTAAGTCCTAAGCAGCGGAATTCCTGAGCGCTGGTCGGAGGCCAAGCACCCTTTCTCCACCACTCTGCAAATGTGACTACTACTTAAAAAAGCATCTTTCTGCACCTCTGACATAGAGGTAGTTTTAATACCCCAAACCTGTTATGTACTAGGGCCTTACAAAGGAGGTCATGCCAATCCCAGGGGTACCCAAATGCATAGTGTTCCTTAGTGTAGGTGTTTTCACTGTATTCTAAGTGTCTTTTAGTATAGCATGGGCTCTAGGCCTGGTTAGTCAGTCAGTTACCACCAGTGCTCATCAGCAAAAAGTTGGGGGCACATGATGATTTTGCAACAAGGCCTCTTTCTGCTCCTCTGTTGGTTGTTTCTGCATATCTCTTGCTTCTTCCTGGACGTTTCTTCATCTTTCTGGACTTCTGTTACCTCTTTCTGCATTTCTCTTGCTTCTTTCTGTGCGTGTGTTCCCCTTTCTTCACATGTCCTACCTCGTAGGCATAGTTAGAAATTAACATTTTAAAAAACCTTCAAAATTCACTGAAAAAAACATAGGTTTCAGGCACGTTATAGTTAGAAATTAGCATTTAAAAAACCTTTGAGATGTCATCAGTGATGTCACTGACCATGTAATGAATGATGTACTATGTGACATCATCAGCAGTGCATTTCGGGGGCGCAAGTTATAGTTAGCTCAACTAACTATAACGCCAAATTTCTCTGGTTTTGTGTGAGTGAAATGTCCACCTAACTATGACGTCCCTGAAACCTGTGGTTTTTTCAGTGAGTTTCTAAGGTTTTTTAAAAGCTAATTTCTAACTTTTTCGTCCCTGAAACCTGTGGTGTTTTCAGTGACTGTCACTGACCATGTCATGAGTGATGTAATATGTGACGTCATCAGCAGTGCATTGCGGGGGTGCAAGTTAAAGTTAGATAACTAACTATAATGGGGGAATTTCACTGGTTTTGTACGAGTGAAATGTCCAACTAACTATAACGCCCCTGAAACCTATGGTTTTTTAAATGCTAATTTTTAACTATAACAGGCCTGAAACCTATGTTTTTTTCAGTAAATTTCAAAGGTTTTTCAAATGCTAATTCCTAACTATAATGGGCCTGAAACCTATGGTTTTTTCAGTGAATTTCAAAGGTTTCTTAAATTCTAATTCCTAACTGTAATGGGACTGAAACCTTTGGTTTTTTCAGTGAATATATATATATTAAAAAAATTGTGAATAATTTTTAATTTGGAAAAATATATTCATTTTTTTTATATTACACAATAGTCACGCACCCTTCGCGCATCCTGCACAATGACTACGCGCATTACGGTGGGCATTTTGAAAATTCGCGCTGGGGTTGCGACTTTGCCGGAATTTGTTAATTATAAATAAAACTTTTCGTTTGAGTGTTTGTCTAAAATGAATTATGAATTATTTTTAAAGTATTATTTGTAATATAATTTTGATGAAAGTAAAAATACGAAAATCGCGGTGTAGGTGCGTACTGTGCGCAAACTCTCCACGCACGTGTTTCCAGGGTCGTGCCGCGATTGTGCCGACATCGCGCCGAAGTCGCGAATTCGGCGTAATTTGAAAGTTGAAAAAATGACTATAGAAAGTTAGAATATATTATACTGAACAGTTTTGCTAATATACCTATTAAAGGTTTATAGAAATTTCTGTTAATAGTATATAATGATATATATGTTTCGCGGGTCCGCGACGGGTGCGTGACGGGTGCGTGATGGGTGCGCGCACTCTATGCGACTTCATGCCAGCAAGAGAAAAAAGGAATCTGATTGATTTAAATCAATTTAATTATGAGAGAGGGAGGATCCATCCTTATGATAGTTCCCTTTTTCTTTGACTTTCATTAAGAGAAGACCTGTTTGTTTATTGTCTTCATAATATTTCTTTTTTTGTGTGTTTCTTTTGAAACCAAGTATGGCTTCAAATTTTGCAGAAGTGGATGAAGTTGCAGTGCAGGAGGAAGAAGAGAGAGTGCAGGAGAAGAGGAAGAGAAAGGAGAGCATTGTGTGGGCCTTTTTTAGTGTTCCCGATGGAGAGAAAAAGATGAATGCTACCAAAGTCACGTGCATCATTTGCAAAAGAGTGCTGTCCAAAGGGTCTGACAAAAAGTACTCTTGTGAAACAAGCAGTTTGAAGAAGCATTTGGATACCATCCACCCTGTGCACCTTGCTAGAGAGGAAAGCAAGTGACAATTGAATGCTGCTGCTGTTGAAGACCCCAGTTCTCCATCAACCTCTGGACAAATGCCATCAACATCAAGGCCACACATTTTGCCCAAATTTCAAAATGCCTCTATTAGTTGCACTAAGTGCGCCATTGAACTTGTTTTGACAAGCAGTGCATAGATGGTATTTCAGCTGCCCTAAAATGGCACAAATGTAAAAAAAAATGATAATGCACATTTGTTTTTGTTCAACAGATCATTACCTGATCTTTGTTTTTTTCTCTTGTTTTTAAAATAAAAAGCACACAAAAAACTAAAAAACGTTAGAAAAAAACGTTCTTACGGAACCACATCTACTGGTTAAAAAAAGAAAAAATACTGGAGTGATTGCATGAGAGTATGGACTGCATGGATAGTGCACATTGTAGCAGTGCATGTGTTAGGGCGTGAGGGATTGCATGAGTACATCAGTAATGACTGGATGATTAGAGTACTGCAAGAAGAGTGTACAGTGAATTTGCAAGTGCTTGGAATTTAGCGGAGTGATTGGATAAGTATAGGGTAATGACTGGATGATTAGAGTACTGCAAGGAGAGTATATGGTGAATTTGCAAGTGCTTGGATTTTGGCGGAGTGAATGGATAAGTATAGGGTACTGGCTGGGTGACTAGAGGTGTGCCTGGGGAGTGACAGTGTGTTTGCTGGACTGCATGGGTAGTTCCTGGGTTAAATGAAGGTGTGAATGAGTAGCGTGTAGATAGTTAGAGGTCTGCATGGATAGTGCACATGTTATTGTAGCAGTGCATGTGTTAGGGCGTGAGGCATTCCATGAGTACATGGGTAGTGACTGGATGATTAGAGTATTGCAAGGAGAGTATACGGTGAATTTACAAGTGCTTGGGATTTGGCGGAGTGATTGGATAAGTATAGGGTACTGGCTGGGTGAGTGGAGATGTGCGTGACAAATGAGTGTGTGTTTGCTGGACTGCATAGGTATTACCTGGTTAAATGAAGGTGTGAATGAGTTGCGTTTAGATGGTTAGAGGACTGCATGGATAGTGCACATGCTATTGTAGCAGTGTATATATTAGGGCTTGAGGCATTGCATGTGTACATGGGTAGTGACTGGATGATTAGAGTGCTGCAAGGAGAGTGTACGGTGAATTTGCAAGTGCTTGGGTTTTGGCAGAGTGATTGGATAAGTATAGGGTACTGGCTGGGTGACTGGAGGTGTGCATGGGGAGTGACAGTGTGTTTGCTAGACTGCATGGGTAGTATCTGGGTAAATGAAGGTGTGAATGAGTACCGTGTAGATGGTTAGAGGACTACATGGATAGTGCACATGTTATTGTAGCAGTGCATGTGTCAGGGCGTGAGGCATTGCATGAGTACATCGGTAATGACTGGATGATTAGAGTACTGCAAGAAGAGTGTACGGTGAATTTGCAAGTGCTTGGGTTTTGGTGGAGTGATTGAATAAATATAGGGTAATGACTGGATGATTAGAGTACAGCAAGGAGAGTGTATGGTGAATTTGCAAGTGCTTGTGTTTTGGCGCAGTGAATGGATAAGTATAGGGTACTGGCTGGGTGACTAGAGGTGTGCATGGCGAGTGAAAGTGTGTTTGCTGGACTGCATGGGTAGTTCCTGGGTTAAATGAAGGTGTGAATGAGTAGCGTGTAGATGGTTAGAGGTCTGCATGGATAGTGCACATGTTATTGTACCTACTGTAAGGATAGATTCAACAAATGAGAACGTTTTGCTGACCAATAACGTGAAAACATAAAACAGACTATTGGAGAAATGATAAAGCAGTTACTGAAATAGCAAAATTAGCACAACTTGAAAAACTGATTACTCTCTGTACCATAATCCGAAGGGTGTGCTTTTACTCCTTCTACAGTGCGGTTCCTACTTGTTATCATACTCTCAAAATAATAAATGTACATTGTTGAACTGTCAAATGCAAATCCTTATAATATCTACTGTATTCCACTGTACCTCACTGATCTCACAGGCTTTAATACATAACTCTAGTGATCTCATTAAATTAACTAGAGAAGACTTTGTTGATTCATATCCATATAGTGTACAGAAGGACAAATGTTTACACACACGCTGCCTTGTTAAAGTGATCTTGTCGGCTGGTGTTGCATAACCAAGGGTTTAAGGTGACAGAGGTAGACATAGGAAGAACAAATTGACCACTTGCATGCAACTTACATGGACCGCCATGCATGCTGCCTGCCGTTTCTTCATACGTTTAGTACTTCTGCATCACATAAACCAATCACATGGCTGAATAGATTCTTGAAGATGTGTGAAGTGAGAGGCAATGCTAATGCCTAAAGTGTCCTAGGATTGGAGCATTGGCAGCACCTTAGCCAATGCTAGTGCGCTGTAGAATTCCAAAGTGCTCATTAGCTGTGGAGTCGCCATTTTCTTCTCTGAGCAGTTTTTAGGTCTCAGCTAGATAGCGCTTGTGCTGTCTCTTCGAGACATGTTGTTAACAATCAGTGGCTACAGCCCGCCCAAAGACTTGCCATTTTTTCACTTCTACATCACTCTACCTAGACCATGCATGCAGGAATGGTAAAACACATCCACATTGACAACGCCATTTAGTTCAGTCCTGTCCGAGATTGATTGGCTTTGCCAATGCTTGTTTATTTCTGCCCTACCCTCACACTAAGCTAGTGTGTGTGTGAGGCCTAGGCATGTTTGTTACCAAGAGGTAAGCCCTGCACCTGGTCTATGACCTTGGGGGGGACACCAAGCATGTCCTCATTGCTCTGATACTGGTCTGCTCCCCCCGCCATAGGTTTTGCACTGGTACCATGTTTTATGAATCAGTGGTCGGGACTGGACCTTTTAATTTGTGTCACAGGAGTAGAGTCATACTGTCCCTCCCATGTAACCATTACACTTTTATTCACTAACCCAGATCGAATGTCTAAATTCCCAAGTGCATGTGGAGCATTCTTTTGTGTGTGGCAACATGGTGCATTTATTGCATGTATGAGTGAAACAGAGGAGTGGAGGCCTATGCGATCTATTTTGGATTCCCATGGCATGGCCTTTGGCTCAGTTGCAGGTGATGTTGTTTTCTTAGACAGTGGAAGTGTTTTTCTGACATTCCTGAAGCTTGGAGGTTGAGATCTAGACACTGACATGGGTACAGAGAAGACAGTGCTCCTTTGGAAATTCTTTCAAGCTTTTTGCTGAGTACTGCTGATTAGTCTTACCATAGCATTGCCATTTGGTAGATGTTAAGGTTGAAGGGTGGGAATGCTCCCTCCGTTATTCAAGGTGAAATTGGTTCCTTGGTCGATGCCAGCCTTTTGCCTTTCTCCTGAATACTCTTCAGTGTGGCTGATGAAAGGTGCAGAAAGCTCACACCTCTTTGTGTTTCTAGGCTGGAGACTAACATTCGGTAAGGAGCATCACTCTACACAAAGGCCGTTTCTTGAAGAGCAGCCATGAAAGAACACTTCAAAGGAGAACCACCCGAGTGCTGGCAACAGATACGTGTCTCCTATATGCTTTGATTGTATAAAAGGGAGACCTGCTAACCCTCTTGTTTTTTCAAGTTCCACGTTCTCTGTGACCAAAGAAGAGTGTGCTACGCAGAGTACTCAGAGGACTATTGTCCAACCAGAGCTGGTGTCGTCACTGCCAGCTTCCTAGAGTGGTGGGACATCAACCAAGTACAATCCTTCCTGGAAGAAATGTTGACCTGCCTGAAAGGCACTAGAAGTCATCCTGCCTTCCTGCTGAGAGGGAAAGGAGTTTGCCATCTCTGCAAGAGGAGTGACCCTGCAGGAGGAGCAAGGTGCAGTATTATCACAGTGCTAGGGGAAACAGCATTTACTCCGTATGCTTTACATCACATGCCATTACAACGCGGTCATTACAACAACACGTTGTTTGATGGCGAACCAGTACATTGCGAGTCGTTACAACGACTTGCGATATGGGGCAGAAGGTGTTGGATTTACAATCCAACACATTCTCTGCTGTTGCACAAACTGGAGTAGGAATAGTAAATTATACTATTCCTAAGTCCAGCACGCCCCCTACAGCAAGTCTTTGTAAATACTTGCTATGTAATGGTTCGCGATGTAACGACGCGGTCGTTGTAATGACCGCATTGTAATGGCATGCGATGTAAAGCATGCAAAGTAACTACATATATTCCATTGGTGGTGGGAGTCTGACAGAAGAGGAGGATGGAGAAGAGCGATCTGGATTTTCCCAGGTTTTAGCAGGTAGCGGATGATCTGATTTGCAGTTACAGATGTAAACCACAGGAATTGTTGCTTGATTTTTTTGCTCCTGGGACAAGCACATAATGAGTTGCAATGAGAACGGCCTGTGTGGCGTTGCCATGACCACAGAAAAGAACCGTTGATTTTGCTTGCGAGTCTGCTGACTTCCAGCCACCACCTCAATGAAGACTAGACTGAGGCATCGGAACTCGGAATGAGCCTCGCTGTTGGTGAAGCAGTTCACGCAACATCCCCAAAGAGGGAGATGTGCTGCTTGTTGATAGACAGAGCAGCCTCCTGGCTGTCAGAAACCCCCTGGTCTAATCTCAGGCTGCAATCAGACTTAAACAGTGACAGACCGAGTGCACTGTGTTATTAAAAAAAGGCATAATCTGCACCTGAACTTTATTACACCATCACATTTATTCCTGAGGGGATCCTGCCAGGATTAGAAAGCAGGGTGGAGACCAGGAAAGTGGTAGTAGATAGAGGCACAGGCAGTCCCAGGGTTCAGGATATTAAATTGGATCTTGCTAATATTGTGTGTATAGTATTTAGTTATAGTGTGCTTTGAAATAAATTTCTTCTTGAAAGTAAAGCACTGGTTTACCAATGTGTGATTACACTGTTGTGCTATTGGTGGGTCTTTGGCTCTCCTACTGCTTCCCTGAGAAGCCTGTGACTGTTCCAATGACTACCACTGAGAGTCAAGTACTGAAGGATTTAAACTTGGACCAGTTTACCTAGCTGCAGTATTTCACTTATTAATGGAGCTCGGCATTGACGTGAGTAGTATTTAGTGTCTTTAATTAAACTCTTCACAGGTAATTTTAAAATTATTTGCAACTTTATAATTGATTTCCCCCCAATTAGTATGTGTGATCCTCTGATATCATATGAGGAGCGCACCCACACAACTGTTTCCTTTTTTGATGGGCTCCACTGAAGTGCCATTTTTATAGGACGCAACTGCCACATGCCCGCTTCCTATTGGCTCTGAACAGTGACAGTTGAACTGCTTGTTTCCATTCAGTGACAGTCCAGTCTTCCTTTATGGGTGACACTTAGCCCTATATCCACCTAAAGGGTAATTCTTATTGTTTTCTTCTGTTTTTGAAGTTCATTGCCTATTGTGTTTAGTCTTACCACAAAGTATTTCTTTACTCTCTCTGCCCAGCAGTTCCTCAAAACAAGAGTATCTGCCTTCTTTACCCCGTCGTCTACCATTTCTACACACAACACTGGTGCCTATGGCCCACTCACATTACACTCTTAATTATTTTTCCATTGCACATTATTTTCTAGTGATTCACGTCTGCATGCTTGCAAAGTGAGCTTGAATTAAGCTAAATTTTGGCTTGAATTAAGCTAACTTTTGGCCTCAGCTACCATTCATTTGCCCTTTAATCAAATATCCCTACACTGCTTGTTTTTGAACATGTTTCTGGTGCTTTACCCCTTTTTCTATCCTGATGCTGACCTGAAAACTTTTCAATAAGACAAAATGTTGTTGACCAGTTAAAGAAACAGACTACGTTACCTCTCAACTTTTAAGAGACTGTGGATTCACTAGCGTGTACCCAGTAACCTTATTTGAAACCACAGTCATTTGCTTTGTTTATATACAAAAACCACTAGTCGCCACTAAAGTTTTGTTTCCACTTTGTCATCACTTAGTGTCACTGAGCACTGCACAGCAGGTCATCTTATTTGTTTATATTTTTCTGATTTTGGATTAAAATTCTAGTATGGCATTTATTGCATTGACAATTAGGTTACCAAAAAGGGCATGATTGAATTTCTGAGAATGAGTCCTTAACGAACCCCTGTTTTTAAAATACTTATTTACCCAGGTTCCTGATGCACATTGGGTTGCCGTTGTCTCTAGCAATAGTGTGTGCATTATTCGGGCCAGCTCAGACTGAAGTCTACAATTTGTTTTTTCTTGGGCTCCGCACTACATAATGGACCCTGAGCTGCTACTTCATCCTGGATTCCCAATACTCTCTCCCAAGTCAGAGCAATGCATGGGTGTTAGACCTGGCATTTCTTGGCATAATTACCCCTGACTTTCTGCCTCTACTTCCTCTGTTTTTGACTGACTTAGATGCTTTGGGCACTTTGCCACTGCTGATCAGTGTCAAAGTGCAAGTGCTCCCTGTAAAAAGTATAATGGTAATTGGTTGTCCATGATTAGGATGTTTGCCTTACTAGTAAAGTCCCTAGTAAAGTGCACTATGTGTGCCAGGGCTGGTAATGCAAATGCTACTAGTGGGCTTGCAGCACTAATTGTGCCACCCACACCAGTAGCCTTAAAGAGGGAAATCAGGCCTACCATTGCAGTGCCTGCGTGCAGTTTGTTAAACTGCCATGTTGTTCTAACAAATGCACCCACTTTCCAGACCTTACCTTTCCCTTTCTATGCACATCAGACACCCCTATGGTAGGTCCAAGGTACCCCCTTGACAGGGTGCAGTGCATGTGAAAGATAGGACATGTACTAAGGTGTGTGCCATGTCCTGACAGTGAAATATTCTCCATTTCGTTTTTAACTGTTGAAGGGCCATCTTGCCCATAGGACAGAATGGGGAGGCTGTGTAATATGTTTTCCAGCCTATCTTCCCAAAGGCTCAAGATGGAGAGATGACGTTTAGTATGCCTGAACTCGCAATGTAATAACACATCTTTCAATGAAGGTGATTTTTGCATTGTGTGTTTAGAAGCCACTCTTTTAGAAGTGGCTGGGTTATTTGCTCTAAACATTTCTGTGTGTCTCTGCCTGGTTGTGGATTGACTGTCCGGATTTGAAAGATATTGGATCTGGGGAATGTCTTGACCCAGGGGAGGAGGTGAGACAGCAACAGACTGACCTGCATCTGGAGTGTAGGGGGAGGAGTAGCCCTTAGAGGTGAAGAGGCATGGGTTGCTTACATAAAACAATGGTCCCATCTCCTGCTGAGTGATTGAGAATCCAGACCCCCACTAATCAAAGGAAGAAGGTGTCACTGGCAGGGAGGCACCCAGAACTGATTTTAACAGGGGTCAGTGCCCCCCTGAACACAAAGACTTCAAAGCCATCTAGGTGTATACCTATGAGAGCTGAAGCCCCTGAACTTTGGAGAATGGCTTGATCAAGATTGAACAAGACTAGAGCTACTTCGTGGTCAAGAGGAACCGTTGCCAAGGAAGAAACAACTGAAGAGACTGAAGGAAAGGACTGACCCTTGCTGTGTGTTCTGGGGTGATCTGCAGTTTGCCGTTTTAACCAAGGAAAGGCTAAAGGGACTTTGCTGTGTGCTGTGTTCCCCAGCTTGAAAGGACTTTGCTGTGCTGTGTCCTGAAGTAACTTATCCCCAGGGGCCTGATGTGAGTTGGCTCCCTTTTGAGGAAACTCAGGAACACAAAAGTTTCCAGGAGAGTCTCAGCGACGCTGTGTGCTTGTGTTTTTTGCAGCCCGAGACCCTCATAAGGAGTGCCATTTGATCGTGGGCACCTAGAGTCCAAGCGACTCTGTGTGTGTGTGCTTTTTGCAGCCTGAGCCCTTCATGAGAATCATCCTGTGATTGTGTGCATCGGAGTCCAAGTGAGTCTCAGCGATGCTGTCTGCGTGTGCTTTGTGCAGCCTGAGACCTTTGTGAGGATTGCCTTGTTATCGTGCACCCGGAGTCCAAGTGAGTCTCAGCGACGCTGTGTGTGTGTGCTTCGTGCAGCCTGAGACCTTCGTGAGGGGTGCTCTGTGATCGTGCACCCGAAGCTAAAGTGAGTCTCAGCGACGCTGTGTGCGTGTGCCCTGTGTCAGCCTGAGATCTACGTAGCAGTAGTGGCCAGGACCGGCAGCCCCGGAGGACCTGAACCGCCGGCCCAAGCCCGCCGTTGCCAGAGCGGGACCTCGAGCCAACCTCATTGAGGGAGGGCCTGAGTCCCACTGCCCGGAATTCACAAAGATTGCATCGGAGGCCCAAGTCGGTGGAAAAGGAGATGATAGTGAGGTTGCACCCCCCAGGTAATGTGTCTGACGCCTGAGGCGGGGTGCGGACACAGAGGGAGATGCTCTCGGCCTCTCTCATTCCGGCAGCACAAGCCTCTGCTTCGGCTCGTATCGCAGCCTGTACTGGCCAAGGGACTGGCAGTACCAGGGCCGGAGTGCGGAGCTGCACTTTTTGTTACACCATACCGGTGTTGGGGGCAACTGTTGACAGAGGATGACTGTGAGTCAGCTCGTGTGGCGGAGAGACCGCCTAAGGCACCGGCCGAAAACCGGCCCTGGTAAAGAGCTCGGCGGAACCCCAAGCCCCGCGGGGGCCGGCCGAGCACTTTGCCAGGGCCGATTTTGGTTCCCCGTCCGGCCCTGTACCTGGTGGTTTCGTTACGCATTGCATTACTTTTCCATTGCAAAGTACCTGATTCTAGCATTACGAACTGCATAGCATTGTATTAGGACTACAGTGGAATGTTTAGAAGTGCTCATTAATATCACCAGAACTTACAAGGGCTGGCTGGCCCTACAACCAGCCAGGAGGAATATTACAAATACTCATATGTTGGACATATATCATGTGGTCTTATCGTACATCTTTTTATATAAACATTTTACTCGTTTTTATGAAACTTGTGTCGAGTCCATATGTGGTGTCATCATTGGGTTGCTGTGACTATGGTTGAAAATACTTTACATATTTGCCTTCAAGGTAAGCCTGGCTGCTGGTGCCAAGCTACCGAGGGGGTGAGCGGGGGCTATCGCCGAAGGTGCCCTTCCTTTCTCTGACGTGGAACCGAAGGTCCCTATTTGGCCTAAGGTACCTACCTCAGCCAACCAGGGATCCCGGTTCTAACAGTGGGGCTAGAATGGTTACACTGGTGATGTCCTCTGGGTTCCTGTCTATGAGGGAAGCGTTCCCTACTACTGCCCAGGTAGTCCATGCTTTGGGTGTCTTAATAAAGATCCCAGTAATTTATCTGCTTTCCCAGGTATGTTCAGAAAACTTGGCCTGTATCTGGGGTTTATGGACCTATGCTAGACACCCCTATGCTTCACAAAAGCGAGAAGTATTTCCTTTGCCTGTGCTTGTTTACTTTAATTTTTGCAGTTTATTGTGCAGCTCACTTCTCTTGTTTCTTCCAGCCCTTGTTGGACTCGACCCATGTCATGATGTCACTGCCTACTAGAGGACTGGTAATTGTGCTGTGCTGTGGAATCACACTGTTGTCCTGGGCAGTCAGCTCTGCTGCCCTGTCCCATCGCTGCAATCTCGAAAGTTCAAAGGGCATGCAGTGTTTCACTGCTCATTTGCCTTTGTTCTCTGGATGGGACTTGTTTCAGGCTCTCATTTAGGGGTCCTTGGTTTGTTTTTCGGATTTGACTGCAATGGTACGTCATGTTCTACTAAAGCTTTTTATGACTTATGTTGGTGTGTTTCTCTCAGCTGCTACTCCAGTCACCCGACAGTGCATTTACTCAGTCAACCACTCATCCAGCCATCTATCTGTCCACTTTCTCACCTTTTTGGCCAACCATACACTCAAATATCCATTATCCATGAATTCAGTTATTCATCAATTCATCCTGCCTCGGGTACCTCATGTGATTATCAACAAAGAAGCAATTTCAGATATTAACAATTGCATTAGCAACATTTTAAGCTATTGGCATTGTAGATGACAATGCCTTTTATGTATCTGTTTTGATAATTAACACATAAATAAAAGGCATTGAGGGGAGAGGAGTTGGCCTAAAGGCTTGGGCGGTGGACCTCGAATCCGGGGAACCAGGTTCGAATCTCGGCAATGACGCTGAACATTCTGTGACTCTGGGCAAATCACTTAATCTCCCTGTGACTAACAAAAATGAATGTGTCCTCATGTAAGGCAACTGGTGCTATGTAAAGCGCTCTGATACCCGATACCGGGTGAAGTTCGCGCTATATATAAACTCTGTAAAATGTACAATACCGATAGCTCAAACTCTCGCAAATGTGTGACCTATTGCATTGCAAATGCTTGTTGACAGCGACTTTCAAGCATGAATGAAAACTAAAATTGAAGGTGGAAATTTCATTTGCATGAGACATTATTCTTTAGGGCATGCTCAGAGGCAATTTTCGAAACATTAATTACTGAAACATGACCAGAAAAAGTCCTTCTCACAACATGATGCACTAATCCCTAGGGCACGCTCAGACACTGCATCTAGCTGTCGGGACCACGTTGTAAATTATTAAAGAGGCAGCACACTAATTAATTCTCACTTTGCACATGAAAGTGAGTCTGCCCTTAAGATGATGCAGTGGGACAGCTCAGGCAGCAGAAACTGGTGGCTTCAAGCAGAACTCACAGACAGGTGCTGCCAGGGCATCGCGCAATAACTAGACTCCACGCTGTTACTTGAATCGTAAAAGGCTATTTTATTAGGACAAGGTTGAAAAAGTTAACATTATTAACCAATTATCAATACAACTTATAACAGTTTCCATCATCATAACCCTCATTCACCCCATCCATCCTCAAAACATCACACCTGTTGCACTCCTCCCCTTTCACTTTGCGACCTCCTCCATCTTCCCATTCTCCACTTCACTTTTTCTCCAACATCCTCCCTTGAACTTCCTGCCTTCGCTTTCTTGCATCCAGCACCCCGCCATCAGTCACCTGTTCCCCCCACCCGAGGGGTGGATGCGCCCGTATGTGACTCACCACCCCTCCAAAGTACTGCTAACCCAAAACGCACACAACCTGTCCTAAACTGGCATGCTAAATTCACCAGCAGCCCTTTCTCTATGACTTGTAGGGTGGGTGGACCAACTTTAACTAAACCTCCCTGGTGATGCCAGGTGCAGGAAGAGGCTGCAACCTCCCCCCCTGCACCTTCATACCCACCCTAATCTCTCACTTTGTCCAACCCGTTGACTCCCCTCCAAGCCTGTCCTTCCGGCCTAATTACACGAAGAGCCCCGGGGGAAGACTGATCTGAGACCCTACTTCCCCTGGGGGCCGACATGCTAAAACACAAGCTTTGTGGTCTACAATTCTACTCAACTCTACACTCAAAATGTTGTAAATTCGGTATTCTAAATGTTTAACCAAATGGACTCAAATTGTAATCACTTGACATCGCGTATGTGACGTCCGGATGGAGTCAGGCAGCGTTTTACGGACCAGCAAGTACGATTTGTGCCTACGTCACTCCGCACGGACCATTTTTTACGGCAGCCAAAAACTGCCGGGAAATTGAGGACGAAGCGAAGAAGGAGCACCGGTACGCGACGGACAGCCATGGACCCCATCCTACGTGTCATCCAGGCCCTCCTAGCCTACGACCTGGTGCACAGAAACCGACGCAGACACTGCAGAAGGTCAGAACAACACCCAGGGGCAAAGGGGTGGGGGGGCGAGGGGCAGGAAACATAACCCCCCCAAGTTAAAACATATATGTCCTGCACATAACTTACCCCCATGGTCTGGTCACTTCAGGGGGCGTGTCCACCAATCCCACATACCGCCACAACGGAAGTGGACGTGGCCGTGTACCCATCACCACTACAATGGTGGTACAGGCTGTACCCACGCTCTGGGGGGTGAGGGTACGGGCCGTACCACCATTGTAGTGGTGATGGAGGGGTACACGCCATACCCACGCCCTCACAGCGTGGGTATGGCGCGTACACCTCCATCACCACCCCAATGGTGGTACGGCCCGTACCCATGTCCCCCATAGCGTGGGTACGGCCCGTACCACCATTGTAGTGGTGATGGAGGTGTACGCGCCGTACCCACGCTGTGGGGGCGTGGGTACGGGCCGTACCACCATTGTTGTGGTGATGGAGGGGTATGCACCGTACCCACGCCCTCACAGCGTGGGTACAGCACGTACACCTCCATCACCACCCCAATGGTGGTACGGCCCGTACCCACGCCCCCCAGAGCGCGGGTACGGCCTGTACCACCATTGTAGTGGTGATGGAGGTGTACGCGCCGTACCCGCGCTGTGGGGGCGTGGGTACGGGCTGTACCACCATTGTTGTGGTGATGGAGGGGTACACGCCGTACACACGCCCTTACAGCGTGGGTACGGTGCGTACACCTCCATCACCACCCCAATGGTGGTACGGCCCGTACCCACGCCCCCCAGAGCGTGGGTACAGCCCGTACCACCATTGTAGTGGTGTAAGATGGATTAAGCCACGCCCTATTTACAACACTAAGTTAGCATAACCGAGCTAATTGTTAGCAAGCCAGCTTGTCGTTTCTGCTGCGCTGCACACGACACTGTTGTTATGTGTTATTCATTTTAGAAATGCTGACTCGCCTTTGCCTCACAGGATAACAAACTGTTGGTTTACATTCTTAACAGTGAAATGTTCCCTTGGTCTGTACATCATGCAAAGAACGAGTCTGGGTCACTAGAAGGTACAGAGTGTTGTGATTAGATTGATCGTACCACTTTTTAGACATATCATACATACAGCTGCCAATATCTGAAGGACAAGCGTCTTTAATATTGCAGAACAGTTTATTTTTACATTCATTCGAACAGAAGAGCTGATGCATGAGAGAGCGAGCTGATCCTTTGATGTGATTCTACTACGCTGATCTATACGGTATGGGGTCCCCCCTGTTAGCCTAAGAGACCTTCTAATAATCTAATAATAATGTATTAGATCCTAGAGAAAGGAGTGTGGCTGTAGACCACTGTCATTATTAGTATGATTGCTCCTTTCATTTTATATGCTATTATAACAATGCTTATTGTTCTGATCTGTATCATTTGTCTGCTAGTGTTAGCCAAAGTACTGCATCTTAGGACGCGAAGGTTATAAAATAAACTCTTTTAACTTTACCGTGTCTCCTGCGCATAGTTCTGTGCATAAGCAGAATCCCTGCAACATGGCGCACCTAACGTTTGGTCTTATGATCTGAGACGCCTTAGTAGTACTTGTTAAGTCCACAACTACCCTCACTCTCGTTTCCGGAAAACAGGAGTGACGGTTTAGCCTACCTAAGGTTTCTACTGAAGGTTCTTTTCAAGCTTGATAATTAAAAAGGTTACAAACTTTTAAGCCCAAGTGCTGCTGTAAATATCATTGTTGCTCTTTAGTGTGTCCTTATGGCGCTCAATATTCCCGCTCATAGTAGGGTTCCTCTCCGCACTCATTTGAGAGCATATGGGGTGCCTGATGACGGGAGGGCCGTGGTCTTTGTGGTAAGTGCTGATGCCACCTACCCTTATGAGTTGTTTTACTCTTGGGTGACCTTTGAGGAGGTGGATGCGAACGATAAATTGTTCCACGACTACACAGCCACACCCGTGCCTGCGGTTTATGCCCCATATAGGATGCTAGAGATACCTATTTCTGCTTGGCAGCATACAATTTGGTTTAATGGCGCCCTCCCCCACGAGGCCGTACCGGCGAGAATGGGCCCGTTGTCTATTGCAGGGGCCACTTGGCCGGTACTGGCCGGACATACACCACACCCTCGCTATCTAACGGTGGGAGTGGGTGAATTACGTACACTACACACAGCCCTGATTACGGTCCATAGGGCTTTAGTGCAGTATGTGTCACGCACTGTACAGGTGGGAGCACCTGCGGTTGCTGGACATGGGGCTGATCACCATCACGCGGTGGTGATAAGCCCTGTTATGGTTAATGCGGTTGTCGGCAAGCGCCCCCTCAGTAAGAATGAATTTCCTTACTGGCTTGCGAAAAAATTTGATCAATTGGAAGCCGTGTTTCCAAACACTACTCCTGTGGATAAACACAGGATACTCACCATTACTTTGCCAAAGGACCTAGTCCCTGATATTGTTGATTGTGATAATTGGGGCAAAGTCTTTGCTGCGACATATTCAAAGTGCTATGGCACTCCGACTATGGCAGTACTACCCTCCGTCATCAAGAAAGAACAAGAAAATCATGGTGCGGAGGCAGCTATTGAGTTAGGATTGCGGCTTGTCGACAGTTTCGATGTGGTTTGTTCCATGATAATGGGTAACCTCAAAGGAGATGCCATGCAGTTCCAAGTTGGTAATATGCTGGCACTTGTGGATGATGCAGACAAGCCCAGGGAGTTCGCAAAAATTATTGCAAAAGCCTATAGGATGGTTGGACGTAGTGCCTTAGGCGTGAAACCCACCATCAAAATTCCTGATGTAGTACAGCAAACTAAGGTGAGTTCATCTACAAAAGACGAAAAGCCCAACTTTCCGAAACAAAGTTGGCGAGCCAAAAAACAAGAAAAACAGCAACAGAAACAGGTTTCTCGTTCTGCCTCTCCCGTACAGTCGTATAGTGAACGCACTTATGATTTGCGCGATCGTACTCGTATTAAGTCACCCGATAGGTTTCAGGTTTCTGACCAACGCTCTCCTCGTTCTTCACAGGACACATCGACTTCTCATACTGGTGGTGGAGAGCGTGGGAAAGGACGGGGAACTCAAGGTCGAGACCAGCCCCGCCAGACTGACGGTAAAGGCAAGTAGGAAGACGCTGCCAGACAACGTCCACCGTTTCAGAAAAAGAAAGTTGCTGCAATTTCAGCGAGGTATGCCTCAGATGGTACGGACACAGCTTCGGAACCTGACATGGGCACTAACGCTGCTAGACAGCGCGGCGGAAGTTACAGTAGTGCGGCAAGCATTGCGTCCATTTCTGGAGGCGACAGCAACTGACATTTATGTGACAGTTGAAACTGCTGATACTCGCGTAGCTCCCCCAGAAAGATTATTTGAAATAGTCCTTAATATTGAGGGTGACATACAACGCAAAATTAAAGTGGTATTTTGGGACAATCTTACGACCACCTATGATATACTTTTGGCGGAGAAGGATTGGCCTCCGGCTTTCATTTTGGACGCTCCAAGGGGAGAGGAAGTTATTCTTCCTTCCTTTGGGCACGCAGTGCCCACGGATGAGTCTAATAGGTTAGCCGGGGAGTGGGCACAGGTGCTTGCACCTGCGTTGTATCGTAATCAGGTTGGCTGGGATAAATGTTCTCCCAATCATGAGATTCCATTGCGGTCCGATCCCCAGCCTCAACCCCAATACCCCATGCGTCGCGAGGCAAGATCTCACGTCGCGTCCATCCTTGAACAATTGGAATATCAAGGAGGGATTGAGACATGTGTGTCACCCATGAATAAACCTTTATTCACTGTGACGAAGCCTGACGGGTCGTACCGCCTAGTTTTGGATTACCGGCACTTAAACTCGCACTGCCGGATGTGTGCGGTACAAAATACTCATAGTTCAGCTCTCGTCGATAGTCTTGTGAGAAAACATTTCAAAACCACACTCGACTTATCCAATGGCTTTTATTGCCATAACCTGGCCCCTCATAGTTATGAGTGGACGGCATTTATATCGGGTGGAAAACAAAAATTGTTCAAGAGGCTCCCGATGGGCTATAAAAACAGCCCTGGAGTTTTTTCTGCTCGCGTGGTCTCTCTCTTGGGGATGGTAGACCCGGAGGCATACTCGTATGTTGATGTCATCTATCTGACTGACGACAAGTTGCTTCCACACCTAGCTCGTGTGGATAACATAGTGACTATGTTTGCTGACTTCGGTTACAAGTTCAACTTCAAGAAGTCCCACATTGCTGAATTCACAGTGTTATTCTTGGGGTACGAACTCAATAATGAGGGTCGAGGCTTGGCACCGCACTTCCTTGAGAAATGCGCACGCCTTCGTATCCCTACGACACTGAAAAAACTACAATCATTGCTGGGCTTTCTGAATTTCGGTCGTTCCTACATTCCTGATTATGCCCAGCGTATCAAGACGGTTTACGCCTTGGTACAACCAACTTTTACCAAATCTTGCTGGCTGCCTGAGCATTCATCTTCATTGTATTCTTTGCAGACTGATCTTCTTACTGCTAAATATTTAAAAACTCGTGATAATCACACCAACCTGGTCATTAGAATTGTTCCAGGCGTGGAGGGTTTCACGTACTTAACGTTCAATGAGGGCGACACAGTCCCCATTGCTTACAAATCTCATCTGTACACTTCGGCTGAGCTTCGATTTTCCACTGTTGAAAAATCTTGACAGCAGTTCAGATGGCGATCCTGAAAGAACGAGCGCTGTCACAAGGAAAGCGCATGCTAGTGGTAACACCGTTTCCTGCTCTCGAAGCAGTCACTAAAGCTAGTGTACCGAATTCTAAGACTTTGCATCCAAGGTGGATACAATGGGCAACATCCTTAGCTTCGCCTGACGTCGAATACATCTTTGACGCGGCGTTGCAGACACAGGAGAGTTTGGAGTATGAATTTGTTCTTCCTGCTCCTCTGTCAATGCGCCCCATCGAGGAATACCATTGTGTCATATACACTGACGGGTCTGCGCAACCCGCAACTGGATCAAAGCACGCCTATTCAGTGGCTTGCGCAATTGTAGTCGGTACTTTCGTAAATGGAGAGTTCCAATCTGATGCAGTGCATACGCAGTCATTGGGTGATTCTACCGCACAGTTGGCGGAGCTTCATGCTCTGGTGCTTGCACTTGAGTTTGCTGATCATAGAGTCACTACTCTTATAGTGAGTGATTCTTACTATTGTGTTCAATCTTACAACGACAATTTGCTTTTTTGGATTATGAATGGTTTTCGTGATTCAAAAGGTGGCACAGTGAAGCATAAAATGCTTTGGGCTCGAGTGGCAGAACTTAAAGGGAGTCTGCCACTTGTGAATGTAATTCACACTCTTGGTCACCAACGAGTTGGTGTCCATGCTGTCGGTAACAGTTTGGCTGACGAGGCAGCAAAAACCGCAGTGGCGACATATTTAGTAGCAGCAGTTACAAGATCAAAATCTAAGATTGATGCAGACATCTTGGCAGCTATTGCTGCTTCTGAGACTGGGACAAACTTCCCTCGAGGTTTCCCTTCTCGATACCATTATCACTTGAGTCCTGATAACGTCCCGTTAGTGAGGATTAACGATGTTGGTGATCGATTGATTCCCAACGTGGACTGCAGACCAGCTTTGATCATGGCTGCCCATGAAGGTGTTGCGTCTGCGCATGCTGGAGTATCGGCAACTGTGTCTCTTTTGCAGTAACGTTACTGGTGGTACGGTTTGTACAAGCAAGCGCGGGCTTATGTACTTCATTGTGACATTTGAAAACAGATTAAACCATCTTCTGTTGCGCGTCCACCTCCAACGCAGCTTCATATATCTAATCAACCACTTGCGTGTGTTTATTTGGATCACTGCGGTCCTTTTACCTCTGATACTGCGTACAAGTACATCTTGGTTGCAGTGGATTCGTGCACACGTTTTCTGTGGGTGTGGCCACAAAGGAGGGCTGATGCCAGGACTGTCATCAAAGTATTGCGTGTCTTTATAGGGAGTTTTGCGTGTGGTACCCTTCACTCTGATCAGGGCCCGGCGTTCGCCTCTAAGGCGTACAAAGAAGCAATGAGAAGTTTGGGGGTCCAAGTCAAATTTTCGTCTCCATACCGGCCAGAGGGCAATAGTGTTGTGGAACGGATGAACCGTGACCTAAAGCAATCGTTGACAGCCAAGGTATTAGGTACAGGCCGGAACTGGCTTGCCCACTTGTATGACGTCCAACGTGCACTTAATAACCTCCCTAGAAGGTCTCTGGGTGGGAGGACCCCGTACATGATGCTCTTTGGAGTGAGAATGTTTGTTCCAGACCTTGATGGTCTAGACATGGCGGCGGCTGCCGCGCCTTTTGACCAAGCTGACCACTGTGCTGTATTACAGAATATGCAAGAAGCCAGAGACACTCTAGCAAAAGAACACGTGCCCTCTACATCTGAAGAAGCGCTCCAGATTCCGGTAGTCGGCTGGCTACCTCGAGTCGGTGACCTGGTCCGTGAGAAGGTGGAGAACAAGAAGGAGTTCGGCCCCTCTTATCGTGCACCAGTCCCGGTGCTTGGAGTACTGGGTACACGTACAGTTGTTTTACCCCCACTTCCTGGTCGCAAGGATAACAGGTACATTTCAATTGAGAATGTCAAGCTACACAGGGTGGCCGATTCTCCATAGTATGACACCTTCGGTTTCCTGCCCTTCGATGCTGAGAAACTCTGTTGTGGTGCCACCCTCTATCATCGTGCCTGAGGTTTCCATTGAGATGGTCACGGTTACTGATCCGCCTGTGCCACCTATTACTGGTGGTTTGCCTGATGATCCTGAGTATGCTTATCCTACAGAAGTCCCTTTGCCCCTATTACATACAACAACACTTACCCAGTCCCATTCTGCCTTTGAAACTGAATCATTGAGTTCCACTGCCCCTTCCAAAATTTCTATATTTTTTGCCTGGTTCAAGAGACATTTTTTGGTTGCACCTTGGACTTACATCTAGCTGGTGCTGTTTTGTATTTTTTTATTCATGACAATTGGCTTTGTGGTAGTGTTTTTTAGACTTATCAATGGACACTACCTGAATGAACGTTCTACTATTCGATTAATTGATGGAACTTTGGCCCCCCATTCCTCATCGCACATCATGAAAAGAGACCAGACTTTTGTGAACATCACCGCCTGGCCTGTACGTGATGGGATTGCTTGGGATGCAGTGAACTTTCAAATTCATGGTCCCACCGTAGTTATTAATGTGCCAACTGTTTTTCGTGTTTCTGTGGGTGATGTAGTTAAACAAAACATCAGATCAGATGATTGGGATGTACAAGCAATAGAAGCACTGTTTTCTGATTTAAAATACTATGCTGAATTTGATGCTGAAGATCTGTATTTAAATACTGCAAACTACGATGAACAATTTTGTTTTCAATACTATGGCACACATTTCCTACACAGAGCAAATACTTTTCAAAATGTTGTTAATTTCACTCAATGGGAACATTGTCCTGTCCCTGTGCCCGGCAGCTCTGCCACTTTATTGAAGAAATTCACATACTTTTCGGATTTTAGTGTGTGGGACCCTGCTTCCTTCTATTTCAAGGTGGCGGTAGAACCCGCTTCTAAGGTTAGATTGACACGCACCAAATTATTATATTCCAAATCCTTTATGGATGAATTGGCTATTGGAGGTTACGACCTATGGAAAGCTACTATCGATCTTAAATCAGTTTGGGGAACTAAACCGTGGCAGGTACAAGGAACGGAAGCTTTGCATCGTGCCTGTCTTATCCCAGACCATATATTGTTTTTAAATTCGTCTATTTTCCAGACCACCTGTTTTGGATTGGCTATATCTAAAAAATTAATTTCCCCCTCGATCCCGGATCTGGGTGCTTATCCTGGTTGGGAGAATCACTCAGATCTGTCCCTTAATATGTTGCAGTCCCTTGTTTCCAACGACACCTTCAATATTTCAACATTGAATCCTGAAGGTTGGTTGGTTTGGCAAACAAGCTCAGATTCCTGTCAACGTCGGTTTCTGGATCAGGCTCCAGGGTATACACAACTTAGGGTTGACCCTTGTTTTACATCTTCACACACAGTGACCACATACTCTGTAGGTAAGTTATGTCAATCATGGCAGCAACATTCCACGTTAGCTTCAGTTAAGCTTCATTTATCATTATTAAATGACAAAATAGATTTGAATGATTTTATTAAGGGTCCTGCGCATGGCAGGTCCAAAAGATGGGTTTATGCTATTTACAATGAAATTTGGAAATTGTCGCAAATTGAAACTGCTTCTAGATTACGTGCTATTGACCAGACCAATCTAGAAAAAGTATTGGCTGTGATAGATAATAGTATTAATACTTTGTCTTCTAGAATTTATACATTAGATAATATTGTTTCTTCTGTCGTAGACATTGTGCAGGATGATGTATCTGTGTTGTATCATGGCCAAAATCAGTTACGTTCAATTATGCAGTTTGCATGGACATTGCAAACGTTAAAGACAGGGAAAGTCCCTTGGGATTACATGAATATTTCCTCGTTGTTCCTTCCTTTTCATTTGACAGCAAAACAGCAGTTCATGTCCATGAAAGACGCAACTTACGCATTACTGCACATTGAGAAATTAGAACCTTTACCTTTCTCTGTTGCTGAGTTAAATTCAGCCGTGTGGTTAATACACGGATTGGTCACGTTACCTTTTAGCTTGTTTAAGTTTAGTTCGTGCATGAAGCATTATGCCATTGGCAGATATGAACAACTTGGTGATGCATTCCTGCACGAGGTTTGGTCACTTCCGTTCACTTACAGATGCGTAAGGGATGGCAAGGAGGTTTACTTAAAAGGTGACGAATGCACTTCCGCACCTGATCATTCTGTGGTTTGTCGACATATACAATTACATGGCGCTTGCAATATACATGCTCCTAATTTAGCTTGTGTCCTAAAAGGGATTCCAATGCCAGTTATAACGTCTTCTTTTAAGCTGCTTGCCAACGGCAGTTATTTGCTTTTAAATAGTGAAGCTTTCTGTGGGATGCTAGTGGGTATTCCTTACATAGTCACTGTTTCACAAAAAGTGGTTTGCTGTAATAACGTCCTTTTCCCACCCCCGCAAGGCCGACTCGATATATCTATCTGGCCGGCGATTCCAACCTTGAACGTAGAGTTCAATAGGATGAGCAGAATAAGGGCTCTTTTGTCTAAGAAGGAAGTTGCGTTGACTTCGTCCCGTGAAACATTTCTTCTTAATGTAGCAAACACACACACTGAGGTACAAGCTCTTTTAAATACTGACCTCCCCCTCCATTTTGGAACTTTGATTCAAACTATCTTTAATGCTTCGTCTATGACTGGCATTGTTCATTTTTTTTAAATTGTGGGCTCGGGCCTCGTGACATCATTCCAAACGGTGTTTGGTGTGATCCCCGCATTTTTGCATTCTATTTTTTCGAGTGTCTTCGGAGGCTTTCCCTTGCTCCTCGCTCTTGTGGCTGGGATCCTTTTGTTAATCTGCGCACTTCGTTATGGCTGCACACCAGGAGCTGCAAGACAACATGCTCCGCCTGCTACATCTTCGTAGCCGGATGCTTGAATACTACGGCACTTTACCTCTGGTGATCATATGCGTCAAATATGGATTGTCCTTCAGGTTTCCCTTTTTTACGTGTGTACAGCCTGTCTTTCATTGCCTAGATTGTCCCTTCCAGTGGGCTCTGGACTTGTGCCTGTCAAACTTGGCGTCACCTGACCCGGATTTTGATGAACTAATGTGTCCCTTAGTGGCTCATGATTTTGATTGTTCTGGTGTTGGGTTTATGGCTTTGGGTGCTGCACAAGGAGTCCTTGGTATCTGGGATATCGGAGAGGCGGCTAATGAATTCCTTGAAAGGAGTTATATCGAGGATGCTGACAGTTATCCTATTGTGGTGCTGGATGCTCCAATAATTGATGAACACGTGTGTTCCTTTCCCTTGCTAAATTGGATGGCAGATACTTTTGCGGACCGCTCCAATGATTTCCTCTTGGAAGCTGTTGCAACTTACGGTGCATATACCTTTATGGATTGACTGATTGACATTGTCAAACAAGGGTGCATTACTAATTGATTTTTAAATACATCGTTTTTTTCTTTTTTAACGATTTTTTTATTCTTTTTTTTCTCGGACTTACACTTCCCTTATATGGACTTATAGTTCATGCCCTTGGTTCCGTTCTATATCCCTTGAACTCTGCGTTCTTGATAAGTGTACCCCTATTGGTTAGTGCTCCGATCATGCGGGGGTGTAAGATGGATTAAGCCACGCCCTATTTACAACACTACGTTAGCATAACCGAGCTAATTGTTAGCAAGCCAGCTTGTCATTTCTGCTGCGCTGCACACGACACTGTTGTTATGTGTTATTCATTTTAGAAATGCTAACTCGCCTTTGCCTCACAGGATAACAAACTGTTGGTTTACATTCTTAACAGTGAAATGTGCCCTTGGTCTGTACATCATGCAAAGAACGAGTCTGGGTCACTAGAAGGTATAGAGTGTTTGTGATTAGATTGATCGTACCACTTTTTAGACATATCATACATACAGCTGCCAATATCTGAAGGACAAGCGTCTTTAATATTGCAGAACAGTTTGGTTTTACATTCATTCGAACAGAAGAGCTGATGCATGAGAGAGCGAGCTGATCCTTTGATGTGATTCTACTACGATGATCTATACGGTATGGGGTCCCCCCTGTTAGCCTAAGAGACCTTCTAATAATCTAATAATAATGTATTAGATCCTAGAGAAAGGAGTGTGGCTGTAGACCACTGTCATTATTAGTATGATTGCTCCTTTCATTTTATATGGTATTATAACAATGCTTATTGTTCTGATCTGTATCATTTGTCTGCTAGTGTTAGCCAAAGTACTGCACCTTAGGACGCGAGGTTTATAAAATAAACTCTTTTAACTTTACCGTGTCTCCTGCGCATAGTTCTGTGCATAAGCAGAATCCCTGCAACAGTGGAGAAGGAGGTGTACGCACCGTACCCACGCTGTGGGGGCGTGGGTACGGGCCGTACCACCATTGGGGTGGTGATGGAGGGGTACGCACCGTACCCACGCCCTCACAACGTGGGTACGGCCTGTACACCCTATGAATGCGGGGTTAGGGTCCGTCCCACCTGTACCCCTACGGCACCAGTACAGAATGGATACAAGGCGTACACACGCCACGAATGTTGGCAAAGGGCCTGTTGCAGCATATAAGCAGTATATTGGTGTGTGTGTATACACAGGACAGCAGTGTACTGCACCAAGGGGGCGGGTGGGTGGGTGGCTGCAGAGGACTCCCAGCAGTGGACAGAGACATGGGGGAGGGTGCATATCACTTCCAGCAGTGCCCAGACATATGAGGGGTGGGTGCATATCACTCCCAGCAGTGCCCAGTCATATGAGGGGTGGGTGCACATCACTCCCAGCAGTGCCCACACATATGAGAGGTGGGTGCAGAGGCCTCCCAGCAGTGCCCAGACATATGAGGGGTGGGTGCAGAGGACTCCCAGCAGTGCCCAGACATATGAGGGGTGGGTGCAGAGGCCTCCCAGCAGTGCCCAGACATATGAGGGGTGAGTGCATATCACTCCCAGCAGAGCCCAGACATATGAGGGGTGGGTGCAGAGGACTCCCAGCAGTGCCCAGACATATGAGGGGTGGGTGCAGAGGCCTCCCAGCAGTGCCCAGACATATGAGGGGTGGGTGCAGAGGACTCCCAGCAGTGTCCAGCCAGACATATGAGGGGTGGGTGCAGAGGCCTCCCAGCAGTGCCCAGACATAGGAGGGGTGGGTGCATATCTCTCCCAGCAGTGCCCAGACATATGGGGGGTGCATATCACTCCCAGCAGTGCCCTGACATATGAGGGGTGGGTGCATATCACTCCCAGCAGTGCCCAGACATATGAGGGGTGGGTGCAGAGGACTCCCAGCAGTGCCCGACATATGAGGGATGGGTGCAGAGGCCTCCCAGCAGTGCCCAGACATATGAGGGGTGGGTGCATATCACTTCCAGCAGTGCCCAGACATATGAGGGGTGGGTGCATATCACTCCCAGCAGTGCCCAGACATATGAGGGGTGGGTGTATTTCACTCACAGCAGTGCCCAGACATATGAGGGGTGGGTGCAGAGGACTCCCAGCAGTGCCCAGACATATGAGGGGTGGGTGCATGTCATCCCCAGCAGTGCCCAGACATATGAGGGGTGGGTGCAGAGGACTCCCAGCAGTGCCCAAACATATGAGGGGTGGGTGCCGAGGCCTCCCAGCAGTGCCCAGACATATGAGGGGTGGGTGCATAGCACTCCCAGCAGTGCCCAGACATATGAGGGGGGGTGCATATCCCTCCCAGCAGTGCCCAGACATATGAGGGGTGGGTGCAGAGGACTCCCAGCGGTGCCCAGACATATGAGGGGTGGGTGCAGACGCCTCCCAGCAGTGCCCAGACATATGAGGGGTGGGTGCATATCACTCCCAGCAGTGCCCAGACATATGAGTGGTGGGTGCATATCACTCCCAGCAGTAACCAGACATATGAGGGGTGGGTGCAGAGGACTCCCAGCAGTGCCCAGACATATGAGGGGTGGGTGCAGAGGCCTCCCAGCAGTGCCCAGACATATGAGGGGTGGGTGCATATCACTCCCAGCAGTGCCCAGACATATGAGGGGTGGGTGCATATCACTCCCAGCAGTGCCCAGACATATGAGGGGTGGGTGCAGAGGACTCCCAGCAGTGCCCAGACATATGAGGGGTGGGTGCATGTCACCCCCAGCAGTGCCCGGACATATGAGGGGTGGGTGCAGAGGCCTCCCAGCAGTGCCCAGACACATGAGGGGTGGGTGCATCATCCTCAGATGACCACAACTCCATGGGTCCATGAACGCATCCCCAATGTGCGACTATGTTGAGAGTACCATATCAACACATCACTGACAGCAGTGTCCCACTCCCATGAGGATGGATGTCATTCCCCCACTGCATGACACACCACATGTGGGTGCGATGACAAATGACACATGCATACCCACCCCTTGCGGAGGCTGCACAATACACACACTGAGATCATGTCACAAGACTGTATAGTCATGTGAAACCCACTAAACTAAGAGAGCCAAAGGGAACACACACTGTCACGCACTTTCCAGGACTGATAGGAATGTACAGGTGCTGGCACAGCCACCAAGTTGTTGTCTCCCATGGAAGGAATAGGGTGGACTTCCCACAGATACAATGCCCACAATTGTCAGTCAGGTGACCAAATACCCTGCAGAACAAGTACCATATGTGTGCTAGTCTGGGAGTACACACATGCATAGTGCGGAAAAGGGACCATTTCCCCATGGAGGCATGGGAACATACTCCATACACAAGTACAGTGACTACCAAGGATGGCACAGACGATGCAGCCAGACACATTGCTGAGCAGGCATGGACATAGTTGAAGGGATCCATCAGCAACCAAGGGAATGTAGACACAGGTCAGCACAACAATGGTGCAACTCCCTGCAGGGAAGATGTCAGGTGCCACAGAGGAAGGAACACTCCTTGGGACAATGTCTCAAAACACAAAGAGCAAACACGACCAAAGAATCATTGCAGAGACCTTGTGATGCCACGCAGATACCAGGGTCCACCCCATGAGCAGCAGACTACTACATTTCCCAGATACCCAACACATGATCACCACCCCAACTCATGGAGCATCAGCGCCAACATCAATACCTGAAAAGCAATTGTGTGCAAAGGAAAAACGAAATGCTTTATTCAGCATGAAAACAAAAAGTAGAAAAGGACACTATTTACAAAGGCCATAGGCCAGTCCAGACACAAAGTCCTGGTGGGGGGACACATGGCCATGCGTATCCCCTAGCTTGCCTGCACATTAGATACCTCTGGTTGATCGACTGGGGTGGGGGCATCATGTGGGGAAGGACCAGGCACCGCAGGGACAGGAGGGGGTAGGGCAGGTGTCGGGGGTGCAGTGACGGACGACTCCACCACAGGGGGTGGGGCAGCGCCAAAGGTGGAGGTCAGTACTGCGCTGCACACGTCCGCAAGATCTTGCAGCGTCTCCCCTGCACCCGAAGTAACCACAGGCCCCAAGGAGGGGGGGGGGGCAGAGGGATGGGTCGCAGCGCTACTAGGGGAGGTGGTGGACAGGGGAAGACTCTACTCCCCTACCCGTGGAGTGCCTTGCCCGTTTGCGCGCAGGTGAAACAGTGGGGCTGAGGCCCAGCACAGCCAAGTAGGTCACCTTCTCAGACTGTGGGGCAGGGGAGCCGAGGGGAGTGACATCGGAGGGGCTGGGGAGTGAGGCATGCGGACTCCTACTGTGTCTGCGTGTCTGTCTGAGTGCCCTAGCCCCAGTGGGTGTGCCTTCTTCCCCCTGAGTGTTCGTGACAGGAGGTGTGCGCTTGCCCTTCCCTGTTGGTGTGCTGCCGGTGTCTGGTGTGGTGCCTGCCTGGGAAGGTGTGTGTGTGCTTGGGACAGGAATGGGAGTGGGAAGTGTGGATGGCGCAGGGGTAGGTGGGGGGACGAAGCGCTGCAGGAGACTCACTGCTGCCGTCAGTGACGAGTCCATGGACCTCAGCAACATCCGTTGGTCAGACATCGCTGATCACATGCCCTCCATGTACGACACCATCTGTGTCAGCAGTCTGGTGTGGCCATGGAGGACAGTCAGGATCGATGTCTGCCCAACCTGCAACTGCCGCTGAATGTCCACAGACTTGGCAGTGAGGGCAGCAGGGGAGACAGAAGCAGGGGGTGCGGTGCCTGGCACGAAGGAGACACATTGTTGCCCTACACAGACAGAAGGGACCTGAGCAAGTGGGAGGGCGGTGATGGGAATGGAGGGGGCGGTGACAGTTGTAGTGCTGCTGTCAGCTGTTGGAGCCACCTCCGCCCCCTCAGGGAGTTCAGCCTCGGACCCGCCTGCATCGTAGTCGGTGGTGGTACTACCCAGGTCCTCTGCCGCACTCCCCTCCGTGCCACTTGATGCTGCCGACTCGCCAGGAGTGGTGGCACTGGTGCTGGATCCCTCCTCCACGTCCGTGCAGGTGTCTCCCTCGGTGTCCCCCGATGATGCTGTGGGCAAGGTGAAGAGACAGGAAATAATCAGTCACCTGTGTACATCTGACACATGAGTCAAAACTAAATAGGTCACAGTGCATATCATGAAAAGCATCATGAGGAACATCTAGAATACCCAGCACATATGTAAGCCCTGCACTCCCCAGTTGGTTCACCCAACATGCCCCCTGAAACAATGAAAATCAGGACACCACAGCAAATAACTGGATATCCAATTATACAGAGAAGCTAGTGTCTGTGAACAGTGGAGCACAGGCAGACCATGACGGCATGCCACATCCTGGTCACTGTGAACGAAATAGTATTGGTGCACCCAATGCCAAATAACAGACGCCAATGCTGAAGGGGTCCCCACACTCATAGACCTGTGAGCACTGTAGAAAAGCAAATGTAACACTATCTGATCAATTGGGAAGCACAAAAATTTACACAATTGACATATTTGGAATGTGTGAATATCCCACCTGTGGAACAGAACACACATGTGCATGAATATCAGAAGTCACACAAGGAGGTGCACACAAAACTACATTTACACAGTCATAGTATGAGCTGCCCACCTAATGCCAAGAAGCCAATGTTAAGAAGAAATGTGGTATCAGGAAGTACACATACATGGCGCCACGGTGGTCAGGATGACTTGACACCGGTAAGTTGCCTTCAGCAACAACCAAGGACTAACCCAAATGCTAACACACTGTGGGAACATGGATATGTATAAATCCTAAACAACTTTTGGCCTGCAATGTGACCATGTTCTAATTGTGCCAGCGTGTTCCACAAAAGTGTAAAAGTGGTACTTGTGCACTCCCTTGGGAGACATCTGTCATGCATGCACATCATTGTCCTTCACAAAAATCAAAGTGAAGCATATAAACTATTGGTACATGTTGACAAGTGTAGTGAGTGCCAGGGCACATGCCTTCTTGAATAACAACTTAAAACATGCCACCTGCCACATGGCCATCCGTACCATGATGACACAGTTGGCAACACATCTGACACACTACCTGTCATGTGGAGTGGCACACATGTCCAGACACAGGACAATGCATTAGCAAATGGCCCTGAAATTGTGTTGGAATAAGGAGCACCTGCACTGAGGAGACACCCTGATGTGAACGAAGAATGTCCACACAGATATCAGCACACACAGACCAAACCACATAGCATCTGGAGCACACACTCGTGCCAATAATGGATGAGCAGGAAACATGTTTTTGAACTTGTGACACATGCTGCAAAGCACAAACATGACACCCTGCACAACATGCCTGGGTCACTGCACGTTGAGTGCCTGTCCAGACAATCATCACACACTGGTCAGACCTGGCAAGGAGACATAAGGTATGAACATGTAGTCCTTGCCCGCAAAAACAACCCATACCTGAGGCAATGTGATTGAGACAGATCAAAAAGTGACACCTCTCAATCTGGGTTTACTAAAAAGTGCATCAGGAAATCCTAAATGTACTCCACATCACCTCGTGAGGCTGCCAACACATATTTGTGACACAAAACCTCAACAGATTGTTGTATATAGACACACAGGCACTGGCCAGTGTGAGGATGCAGAAGCAAAATGGGGTCAGCCTGTACAATTGGCACATGTAGCACACTTTAGATAAATACAAATGAGGCCAGGGAACAATGCCACAGAGGGAAAACTATGCTGAACATATTGAGAATGGGCACAGTTTTGGATGACACACATGATACCGAGGCAAGGGTGTCTTAGGGTACTGAAGTGGGCACACTGCTCCATGGGCCTGGAATTATCTGACTAACATGAGCTACCGTCCCAGCACTATGCATATCTCCCACTCATGCACATCATGTCTGAGGCCACAACATCGGTCATGCATGCTGCAAGTCTGTTCATTTGAACACTCACACTCCTATGTTGAGACTCAGCATCAGTGCCAACTGATATGGACCCCCAAATGACTGAACAGGACAGGGCACATGCAAGGTAACAACACATGTCTCCGACCCCACCACCACATGATGCAGACAGCAATGTGCACTTGGATTAACTGCCAGCCTAGATGACCATGTGCAATAGCGATTACACACAGACCAGGGAACACATGTCAAGGAGGAGAAAGGAGGAAGAACAGCAGCGGATGACTTTGGGGAACAGAAAATGCAATGCACATATTAACCCTGCCAGTGTATACATGCGACTGGGCACTTCCCAAAGCTGGTGACACACAACAAACACACATGTACCTACCCCCTTGCTGCTGCTGCATCGCCTGTAACGGCCTATCCATGTCAGGGAAGACCACCGCCAGGACACGCTTCATCTGGTGGGTCAGGCGCCGGCGCCTGCCGTGGGGGCATGGCGGTGAGTCCCCCTGTAGGACCCGGGTGATCCTCCTGGTCCAGCACCGGATGTCCTGCCAGCGATTCCTCACCTGTGCCAGGCGCCGACTGCGACCCTCCACAGATCTCACGGCCCTGACGGCCCGCTTCCATATCTCCCCCTTGGCGTAGGCAGTTACCTGTGAGGATGACAAAGTGAGACAACATCACTACACCTGCTCCATGTCACAGAGACACACATTTGAACATCTTTGATATGTTGACCAGGGCATAGTATGCTGCCAACGAATAGCACCTTTGTCATAGGGACATTAGGCCCTGTGGAAGCCCCAATGCACTACATGGCATTGAAAGTACACAGGTGGCATGAGGGGTGCGACACACTCCCTGATCATGGCACACACTGGACATCACAAGCAACACAAAGCTGATGGCCAGCACCTCCAAGCAGTCACATGCCCCAGGCCACTGACCCAACAACAGCAGACTGCACAGACACACACAGGCACAGATCATTCACCTGCCAGTGGCAACAGCCGATACAAACCTCACTCTGCACATGTGCCACTTGCCTGGGGGGTGTCACAGGCGTCGGGCTAGCCCAGCAAGTCAGACACACAGCACGGATCACTTCTCACATCAGATGGGTCGAGCTGTTGCCTCCTCCATGCAGCTTTGGTGCAACACTCCACATAGACACTCACCCACATGTCAAGGAACATTCACACACATCAATGTCCAGATCATTTGGACACTCTCACCACAGCTCCACTCAACTCACACACATCTGTGGGTACAGTCACCTGTCACACGGGGGGAACACTGAATCACCTCAGGACTATAGAACAAGAAGGGCCAAGAGGATTAGCTATGGTGAATGTGCCATGCAGCATGCAGTGAATGTCACAGTAAGCACAATGCAAGTGAGGAGTGCACACATGAACCACATCATGCTCAGCATGACAGACATGAGCCATTCCCCCCCCCACCCCCGCCTGGACCCACTCTAAACAACATTTCATGTCTGTCACACCTGGACACAATGCCAGAAGTGCCAGTCACAAAACAGAAGGGGCACAGTCAAAGGTAGCGGAGTCAGCACTCACCTGCTCCCCTGGTCTACCACACAGGCAGGGGTACTGTGGGAGGATGACGTCCAGCAACGCCTCATTCTCTTCCTGTGTGTATGGCTGGGCCCTCTCCACAGACCGCGACATGGTACACGCATGTGTACGGCCCGTAGCACTATGGTAGTGTTGCCGTAGGCGTACGCCATAATGCTATGGGCCGTACACGCGTTTGTACGGCCTGTAGCACTATGGTAGTGTTGGCGTAGGCGTACGCCATAGTGCTACGGCCGTACACGTGTGTGTACGGCCCGTAGCACTATGGCTACGGGCCTCTATGGCGTACGCCTACGCCAACACCACCATAGTGCTACGGGCCCTACACACGCGTGTACGGGCCATATCTCCATGGCGTACGCCTACGGCGACACTCCCATAGGGATAGGACCAGTGTGTACACGTACGTGTGTACGGTCCGTACACACACGCGTACTCCTACCCAAACCCCATATAGTGATACGACTGTACCCACGCCCTCAGAGCGTGTGTACGGTGCGTTTCACAGCTTACACTGGTGATAAGAGGCGCACAGGAAAGGAATGGAGGTGTCTGACTCGCACAAGGATGGACATCAAGTCATTGTCAGTGCAGTGCTTCATGTGTAGGGCCTAGGTGTGTCAGGCAGTGTAATGGGGCACTATGCGGCGCACTTCCCCTTCACACCTTTTACATGTGTGCATGTAGTTCAAACTTGTCAAGCACTGCATCCCTGGCATGGCACAGTCACCAACACCCGCAACTGTCCCCTGATGCCAGGTACATGGATGATGACACCTGACATCTCACTACCAGCGTGCCCCGATGTGACTATGTCATGTGTGTCATGTGTTCCCATGATCTTGCTGTTGGTGTTCCATCAAAGGCATCTGCTGTAGCTGCATCCAACATGTGTCTGTGTGTAGATGCCCATGTTACACTATGACGCACACCAGGACACATGTGGAACAACACGTAACATGTGTCTGTATGCATCGAACAGGGACTTGCGAGCTTAGGACATATCTGCGTAGTCTCAATGTCTGTGTGATCATTTTTGACATGTACCCCTTCATGGCAAGGTGTGTGGTCTGTCCTTTTTCCATGACATGTGACCTGTGCGTCTAGCTTGCCGGCAGCTGTCTGTATGTGAAAACATCCTTCAAAAGCACATATGTGGATGTATGTCACTCCTGTAATGTGTCTGGCTGTTCACTCACACTGGCCCACAGCTACTTTCATGGCATGTCATGTAGACCTTGACAATCCACGTTGGTAGCTGGCTCTTGGTAGGAGTATCACCTGGCTGGCATACGTATGCAGGATGTATTGCACAGACCAGACTCTGTAAGTAGCATATGTGTATTAGCTGTTGAACATGTGCTCAGTTCATTGACATTGGTGTAGTAATGTACTCAATCTTCGTTATTCCTTCCAAATTTCTGCAGGGCACCGCCTCTCCCCCGACCAATGCCAGACTTGGCTGCCATGAGGGAACGTGACTGCATACGCCGCTACAGATTCCCCCAACAGTTAAGTGTGGACCTGACAAACAGGCTGGCCCCACACCTCCAACCGCGACACAGTTATCAGACTGCGCTGACCCCCAAGATGAAGGTGATGTCAGCCCTACATTTCTTTGCCACCGGTACGTTTCAATTGACCATAGCTGATGTGGGTGGCATGTCCCAGACCATGTTCAGCCGTGTCCTGCATGATGTTTTAGAAGCGATGTTGGAGCACCTGGATGAATTCATCCATTTTCCAACTCCTGAGCAGTTGACAGGTATCAAGGGTGAGTTCTATGCCCTGGGAGGGATGCCCCATGTAATTGGGTCCATTGATGGGACACATGTGGCTTTGGTACCACCACAGGCACAGGAGGTAGCCTTTCGTAACCGTAAACATTACCACTCCATTAATGCCCTTGTGGTGTGTCTTGCTAACATGGTGATTTCCCATGTCTGTGCACATGCACACGATGTCACGTGCACACGATGCCTACATCATGAGGCATAGCAGGGTGCCAGAAATGATGCTGCAGCTGCACAACGAACGAGCATGTCTTGTTGGTGGGTAGACTCTGTTTGTCCAGTATTCAGCGGTATCTTAGTATGTGACGGCATCTCCTGACCCACTTCTTTACACGATGTTTCCATGTAGGGGACTCTGGCTATCCCAACATGCCATGGCTGGTGACGCCTCTCCGCATCACGAGAACAGCTGCAGATCACCGTTACAACAATGCCCATGGGCAGACCAGGTGAGTGATTGAGAGGACTTTTGGCCTCCTGAAGAGCCGATTCCGTTGCCTCCACAAGACCGGCGGGTCCCTCCCATATGCACCGGTGAAGGTCTGCAAAATCTTCCTCGTGTGCTGCATGCTGCACAACATGGCAGTGCAGAAAGCTGTGCCACTCATCCTGGATCCCGATGAGCAGGAACATCCACCCGTGGAGGATGACGGCCTTGGTCACGAGGCATGTGAGGAGAAGGAGGAGGAGGAGGAGGAGGAGGAGGAGGACATCCGGAGTCAGCTCATACGCAACTTCTTCTCATAATGGTGAGTCCCTGGGTCTGAGTGTGCACGCTTGGAGCCTTGTGTGGCATGTGTTGCAATGTGTGTGTCCAGCTGACTGTATGCTAAGTGACTTTGAGGTATATGGTGATGTGTCACTCGAGTGCTGATGTCATTCCACACATTTTAGCTGACACACTCAATTGACAACTAGCATGGTGTCAACCTTATTCATGTAGAGTACATGACCATGCATGCGGATGACTATGTTTTTCCTGACTTCTTGTGTGTCTCTCATCCCCAGGTATTTGCGCATGCTGTCTGCTCGTGGCATCGTTGTGCTCCTGCTATTCCTCATGAGTAATGCAACGTGTGCTGAATCAACGTTACATGCACGGACATGGTGAAAAGTCTCCTTTGGGTAAGGATTGCAGCAAGGCTTTTTGGGTGTGGTAGTTGTTTGTAATGTGTGGACACTGCTCCTGTGCAGGTTTTGTTACTATGCATACATGTCGACTCACCATGGGGCACATGACATGTAGCATGACTCACATGAATTGATAGTTACACTTCGTGACAGTCATCTGTTATGGGATTGTGGATTTTGATGAAGGCATCAATGTGTGTACAACTTCCCTCGGAAACATATGGGAGGCTACGGGTGGACATATTGCGGGACATCCCCATAAGAGGCTCAATGGGGAATTGCAGCCTCTCCGTGTGCAGCAGGGGATTTTTGGCTCACCCCCTTCACTTGTGTGCCACTCCCATGTATTGACAGCATCTGTGGTGCGAAGGGGGTGTCCAGTGTAGGTCCCACATGTTAATCCAAAAGACCTGTGAGTCTGTTAATATTGATGCATTTCCATAGGTGTGAGCCTGAGTAATAAAGGTGTTTCTCAGCCTCCAAGGTGCCTCATCTCTGTCAATGCAGGTCTCTTGCCACTGTGCATACGCCATCTCTGGCATGGTTGTCAAGGATTGTGCATATGAGTCTATGTGTAGATTAGCAACCTGCATGCTGTTCTACATGTATTTGATTCTCTATTGTGCATGAAGTCCATGGCTGTGTATGTGTTTTGGTATGTTGGTCCCCACAACTGGCCATCAACACCTTCTGGGGTGTGTTTCCTGTGCGCAGCTTGGCCTTCAGTTTCATGATCCGGTGTCAGTCATCTTTGGGGATTGTGCATCCTTTGTCTCTGGGTGTGCCATTGAAAACCGGTCACTCCTTCCTTGACATACACCTGTTGCAGTAGTCCTTTCTGACATCCTAGTCTTTGTGTGGAAATTGTGGCATAGTTCCCAGGACATGCCGCCTGCTGTTGCAGCCACTGCAGCAAGGGCACACGAAGTTTCCTGATTTGGCAACACACACACATCAAAGATGCTCCTCCCTTCCTCCATTAACCCATTCATTTGGCTGTCATCAGCTTGTCTGTGCCACAGTTGCAGCCACGTGGTGCCAAAGGCTGGACCGTCTGCACATGCAATGTGCACATTGCACGAGCCTCATGTCCTTGCATGACCCACATCACACTACAGTCTGATGTTGCAGCCACCCTCCAAGCAATGTCCATCCACACATCTGCCGCCAGCTCTCAGGCATACACTAAGCGCACACACAACACCTTTGCATGATGAGTGTGCAACTCCAACTGCCTACACAGCGCTGCCACGCCTTCCAGGCCCTGTCACACCCACCAGGTCATGTCCCTCCTACTCCCCACCGGCTCTGTACCCCGGCAAGGCCATGGGAGTGGGACTCAAGGCTTCTGCATGTGGTATGCTGTCGTTGTGAGGCACATGGCACAGGTATCATCTCTCAGCGTGTCAATCTACAATGTGTCCAGGACCCCCCTCTCCAGCATCACATGCGCACACAACCTCATCATCAACTCGTATGCCATTGACAGCCAGGTGCTCCTCACCCTCACCAAGGACGCAGACATTGCCAGTTCCAATATTCTAGATTGCATGAGATCCATTGATGAATGGCAGAACAGCAGCCACCTGAGGCTGGACTGGTACAGGACTGAGGTTAACATCTCAGGATTGTCCCCTTACAGCTGGGTCAACTGCTTGTGTCCCACCCGCAGAAGCCCCGCACAAGCACCCAGTGTCCATGACCACAAGATGGTGTGCATCATGGATTGCTTGCTCACATTTGCCATGGTAATTACCAGCATCTGTGCCTCAGACTGCAACACCCTCTGCATTATGCACATGATCTCCAGATAGATCCACTCCAAGGAAAGATGGACCATCCCCCAGGTCCACAACAACATCCGTGTCAAATACTGTCCTGCCCTCTACGGGGCAGCCACATCCAAACTCCCAGGACACTTGTCCACATCCAGGCTGCATCTGCACAACTCAGCTGCAACATCCCGTGCCCCAGCCACATCACCGTCCAGCAGAGATAGCTGCAATGGATCACTGTGTGGTGTGCTGCAGGATGACCTTCAGACTCCCCACCCACACTCAGGAGGCAGGCCACAACCCCGACCCAACACCAACCTTGTACCACTGTCATCCGAGAACCCGTAGTGCCATCTCCGTGCATTCAACCTTGACCTGGCCACCATTCTTCAGATCATCCGTACTCAAGCATGCAGGACATAGTTCTCCCACCTGGGAACACATACCTGGGACTCCCTCCCCGGGAACCTCCGAATGAGGCATGACCTCTACGCCTTAATGATACTCTTCCAAATAGGTCTGTCGGCACAGTATTGCATGCACCCCCTCAGCAGCTTGAGGCCATCACAGGTGAGTATTGTGCTCCATGTCTGCATTGAATGATACATTGTGACCCATTTGTGTCCTGTACCAGACTCCGATCCCAGGGTATGGATGTGTGGAGTTAGTTCAACACTCAGGCATAGTTTGACATTTACACACACACATATGTTGGGGAATAATGCCAAATGACAGAAACATCTCATGACAAAATAAAGTATATATTTTTGGTGGGGTAAGTCTTTTGGTAGATGAAGTAAGGTGCTCTACCGGGTGCATAGAATCCAAAGTTCACAGGGGGAGATGGCATCCTTGTCAGTTGGAGTCATCAGAGTCCAGACCACAGTGTTGGTCATCATTGGTCAGACTGTGACCAGCAAGTCCATGTGGCAGAGAATGTCATTGGGTGAGGTGGTGCTGTTGCGCCAGAGGGCCAGGTGCCAGGCCAGGTGATCTGGGAGATGTGGATGGTCCGCTGACTCTCACGGTCTTTTCCGTGGACGACCCACCTTCCTCCGGGGACCCTCAGATGCAGGCCTTGACGATGTCTGTGATGCTCCGTCGGACGAATCCTCCTCCTCCTCCTTCCCTGTGGCAGGTAGTGGTCTTCGCCTGGTGGCACAGGGAGGGTTGCCCATGTAGTCGGCGATCCGACGAAGTGAAAGGCTCATGTCCGTTTGCACCACCAGGAGCTCAGCCAGTCTTGCCTCCATCCGTCCTTGGTGTTGTTGTTGACTGGCATGTTGCTCGGCCTGCAGGTTCTTCATCTCGTCGAGGGTCCCCTTGATCTCTGTGAGGCTTGACACTACCTGGCTGATGCCCCTGGTGTCACGCCGGTATGTGTCCAGGATGTGGCGTATGTGTGACATACCGGTTCCCTCAGCTGCCTGGTCAGGTTCTCGCCTCCGCCTGCCTCCACTCCCACCACCCCTGCCCACACGAGCCTGGCCTGCCCTTGTGGGAACATCGGGTCTACGGGACCCCTGAGGGATGGCATTAGCTGGGTTGTCTGCCTCCTCCTGGGTGCCCGGAGAACCTTGTCCCTCCTGGTCAGACTGGCTGTGTTATTCAGTGTGAGCAGGGCTCCTGGGTGTCTCCTGGGATGGGGCAGGAATGGGGGTGGGGGTTGGCACAGATGTACCTGACGCAGGTGCTGCAGGGGCTTGGGCACCAGAGGGGCCAGGTTGGTAGGGGTCATCCACGGAGTGGTGAGAGTCGTCGCTGCCGGTGGTATCATCTTCACGCTGAGCCTGGGACTGTGATTGTTCCCCCCCATTGTTGGGGGGAGGTCGATGACGTTGCCCTGTGTGTGAGAGAGAGACAATGTTAATGCTGTTTCATGCCACATCCATGTTTCATACATATTCAAGTTGTCACAGTTCCCCCAGGTAGTTGGATGTGCCTAGCATTCGTCTCAATGTCCACTTGGGGATTGGTATGTTGTGGGGGACAGATTGATATGTTCTCCTGAGTGTTTGACCAGTAGATTTTGGGCTAGGATGCTAATTTGGCTATGGATTGGTCTTGTAGTGTCACATGTCCATTGTGGGAGTGGGTAGATCCGCTGCCTGCCCCGGGGGTGTGTGCTTGTGTGAGGGGGGGTGTGTGACCGGGCCTGCTGTTGTGTGTAGTGTGATTTGTCATTGGGTCTCCCAGGTGATGTGTCTGTCCCCTCATGGTGCATGCTGGCATGACAGTGAGTGTGAGTTCCTATGCTAGATATCTGAGCTTGTGTAGTTGGTGTTTGAGTGTACAGTGGTCAGAGGAGGGCCTTGTGCTGCATACAGCAGGGCCAAGTGTCAGCTACCTTTTCAGTACTTTGCCAGTCCCTGTGCATTGGGCATGGCACATGGGTATGTACCTAGGCCATATGGGCTGAGGGCATTGGTGTCTGCTTCTGAGTTGCACAATGTGTTGTGTGAGCCCCACCCTCCCAGCATCCCGGACATCCAGTCTTGGGTTTGTGGTTGGTGTGGCCTGGGACATGGCATTGCCTTTTTTTGTGGATGGGGCATGGAGACGTTAGTGGCATGAGCGTGGTTTTAGAGTGTGGTTGTGTGCGGTGAGGGCTTGGGGGAAGTTGTGTGCATTTGGTGTGTTTGTGGTGTGGATGGCATTCCCCCATGTTACGTGAGTTGTTTGTGTACTCACCAGGCTCTGCGACTCCTTCGACTCCGTGTACTCCCACCGGCGGAAGCATGGCCATCACCTTCTCCTCCCAGGGATGGTAATGTACAGGTCTGCGGGGCAGCCCACCTCCAGTGATGTTACTCTGGGCGTATTCCTCGTTCATTTTCCTCTTGACTGCCCTGCGCAGATCGTACCACCTGGCTTGGCATTCATGCCTGGTCCTTCAGATGGGCGCAACAGCATTCACCTTATCGACAATCCTCTGCCACAGGCTTGTTTTTTGGGCTATGCTGGTCTGTCTGACCAATGTTCCAAACAGCTGTGGCTCGACTCTGATGACTTTGTTGACAAGGAGGTCCAGCTCCGCCCTTGTGAACTTTGGATTCTTGTCTGTGGGCATGGTGTGGGGTGTGGGTGTGGATGGTTGTGGGTGTGTGGTTGTGAATGTGACGGTGTGTGTTTGAATGTGAAGAGGGGGTGTTTGTGAATGAGGTTGTGTGAAGGTGTGTAAGTTAAGGTGTAGTGAAGGTGTAAGTAAGGTGCAGTTGTTTGTCTGTGGGGTCTGTCAGCAGTGGGTCTGTTGCAAAGGCTCATGGGTTGTGTGTGTGGGCCCTTTTTATTGGTTCATTTGTGGGTGTGGCTGGGTTTGAATTTGTGGTGGGTGTGTTATAAGAGGTGGTTGTGATTTAGGGCCTCTGTTTGCCTGTTTGGATGTGCCAGGTCAGTCATAGAGATGTATTTTGTCATGTTAATGTGTTTTGTGGTGTTGTGCGAGTCGAATTGACCCTCCTTGTGCTGTTTTACAGTGACCTGGTTCTGTACGAGTATTTTTCGCGTAGGTAAGGTCCGTACATACGCGATGCTGGGTGAGGGTGCTGGGGTACAGTGTTGGGGTTCGGTGCGTAGAGGTGTGGGGTTGTGCTAGGGTGTTGGGGTACGGTGCGTACAGGTACGGGGCTGTGCTACGGTGTTTGGGTACGGTGCGTACAGGTACGAGGCTGGGAGATGGGCCTGGGGTGCGGCGCGTACAGGTGGGGGGCTGGGGTATGGTCCTGGGGTACGGGGCATACAGATGCGGGGCTGGGAGACGGGCCTGGGGTGCGGCGCGTACAGGTGCGGGGATGTGCTAGGGTGTTGGGGTACGGTGCGTACAGGTGCGGGGCTGTGCTACGGTGTTGGGGTACAGTGCGTACAGGTGCGGAGATGTGCTAGGGTGTTGGGGTACTGTGCATACAGGTGCAGGGCTGTGCTAGGGTGTTGGGGTACGGTGCATACAGGTATGGGGCTGGGCTACGGTGTTGGGGTACGGTGTGTACAGGTACAGGGCTGGGCTACGGTGTTGGGGTACAATGCGTACGGGTACGGGACTGGGCTACGGTGTTAGGGTACGGTGCGTACAGGTACGGGGCTGGGAGACGGGCCTGGGGTGCGGCGCGTACAGGTGGGGGGCTGGGGTATGGTCCTGGGGTACGGGGCGTACAGGTGCGGGGCTGGGAGATGGGCCTGGGGTGCGGCGCATACAGGTGGGGGGCTGTACGGTCCTGGGGTACGGGGCTGGGAGACGGGCCTGGGGTGCGGCGTGTACAGGTGCGGGGCTGTGCTACGGTGTTGGGGTACGGTGCGGGGGGTACGGTGCTGACATACAGGGGTATGGTGCTGACATGTGTGGGGTGAGGGGGGGCTGTACGACTCGTATCCGGGCACAAGTTTACCCGTGTACATGTGTGCTACAGCGTTTGCTCCGTACGGGGCCTTTTACATGCGGTTGTGTATTCGGACGGGTGGTAAGGATCATACTTGCGCGCTTGAACTTCTGTTTTTTACGATTTGCCTGTAAAAATGTACGTCTCCCTATCGGACACTTTTCCCGACGCTATTCGGACGTAAAAATGTACGGCTCCCTCTCGGACCATTTTCCCGACGCAATTCGTATGTATTTTTCACGTACGAATCGTACTTCGCAGTTTGTACGCTAGTTGTACGATTCGTACGTGAAACTATACGGATACGAGTCGTACGCAAACATTTTTACCCGGATCGGAATCGGCACCTTTGTGTTATTGTGCAAGTTAGGTCTGGTGGGATACAGAAAACTTATGGCATCACTCCCTTGAAATATATGGTGAAAAGGAGACCAGGAACCAGACAAGAAGGGGACCATATTACATTCAATGAAAGGGGTTATGGTCCGCCCTTGGAGAGTCTTGTTTTCCATGTGCGTTCAACGCAGATAACCCTACCCAACAGCCCGACGCGTTATGTGAAATCAGATGACATACTGTGTTTTCTTTAACGAAAATAATCCAGGGAAAATGTCAGAAATACACTTGAGGGAATTAACATGGAACAGTTGTGCCCAACACAGGAAATGATTCGGCAATCTGCCCTGTCAGCTAGGGAGCAGGAAATAGGGCTCAGAGGACGTCTTCAGCAGAGGTGCAGCCCCTTTTTCCTGCCCCCTACCCTCATCCGAAGGAGGCTCTGCCTGGGACTCCAAACAAGGAAAGAGGACTGGGGCGTTTTACAGAGGTGGATTGAGCTATGGGGAAAACACCTGGCGCTAATAACATATTCAACTAAAAGCCAGGAGAGTTGAGTCCATGCCAATTTTGTTATAATGTCCACAACAGTCATATTTACATTAGTACAATTCGCATGGAACACATCCACAGTCTGTGGTTTTGGAGTATCAGGTATGCTATGGATCCGGCCCTCCAGCACATACAATGGACATTAATGCATCAGTGGTAGTAATAACAGGTTTCCACTCTGGAAGCGGAGCAGCACTGTCCGAGGGCAGCTCACGAGTACAAATGCACAACAAAAAAAATAGGTATTATAGAAAGGCCGAGTGACATGTTTTTACTGGAGCTAATCGGCCAGTTACGTATGGTTTCCACTGGAATCTTGCATAGCCCATGGGGCTATTATGAGAAAACGTTGCCAATTCCAGTTGACCCATTGACCTGGTTATTGTTATGTAATGTGTCGCTTAGTTTAATTTAACCAGTAGCATTTTCCCTGATTTTTCCGCTGGACATACATTTCAGTGTCAAAAACCCCTTTTGCTGCTGAAACATCATCTATTCAAAGTACCTGGTGGACCTGAATTTTCACATAGAAGGGAGCTTGGCAATAAGTTAGAAATGACAAAGCACGCACAGAAATAATACACCTTGTCTGATGAGAACACGAAAATGCTTAGTTTGCGAAGTGTTCTCCCAGACACAGGCTTTACAGTTGAAGATCACACGGCATTAGGCGTTTCCAGGTCCTCAGCAGGGTGTCGGAGAGGCTGTGAGCGGCTGTACTCCCCTGGCACCTCATACGTGACTCGCCGCCATTATTTAGCATGTCAATAAAAAAATTAAAACGAGTTGGGTGAGCTGCGCGCAACGAGACAAGTGGCCGCCATTATTTATCATATAACTTTTAAAAAAGGCATTGCATAGCTAATAGGTAGGCACCACGCACAGCTGGAGAGAGGACGCGGGGAGGAGGGAGGTTGAAAGGCACGGTCAACGGGAGGGAGGGTGGGGTAAGGTAGACTGCGGCATCACGGACAACGGAAGGGAGGGCGGGGTAAAGAAGTCACGGACAACTGGAGGGCGGGGTAGTAGAGCAGGCACCACAGACTGAATGTAAGCAAAGCACGTTTTGCTAGGGTGACCAGATTCTCAAAACAAAAAACGGGGACAGGTCATAGACATAGAAGTAGGACTAAGGTTTGCAGTAGCCATCGACATAAAAGTAGGACTATTTGACAGCTGTGATAAACATAGAAAAGGGACTACGACAGCTCCCTCCAAGACCGAGATGAAGCATTACAGATGACAAATCAGAGGTCTTTTATCGGCAGTAACCATTAATTCCATTTAAACAGACTTTGCCTCAACATTTGCTTTAGTTGGAGACCAAATTCCAAGTTTGTTTTCTTATTAGATAAGTATATATGTTGTGATTGTTAACTGAACAATAAAGAAAATTGCACAATCGAAGAGGAGTTTGTGCTCTTGTTTTTCCCAGGAGGAAGTGAATGAGAGCATCGCTAGGAGTTTGCTATATATATATATATATATATATATATATATATATATTCACTGAAAAAACCATAGGTTTCACACACGTTATAGTTAGGAATTAGCATTTAAAAAACCTTAGAAATTTAGTGAAAAAACCATAGGTTTCACACATGTTATAGTTAGCTGGACATTTTACTCGTAAAAAACCAATGAAATTGCCCCGTTATAGTTAGTTCAGCTAACTATAACTCGCGCGCCCGCAATGCACTGCTGATGACGTCACATATTACATCACTCATGACATGGTCAGTGACATCACTCATGACATCACTGATGACATCTCAAATGACATCACTGATGACCTCACTGATGACATCATCCAGTGAATGTGTGTTTTTCTGAAAATTAAATATGTTTTATATATGTATATCTCAAGGTTGATGGAAGAATAAATGGGTATATTACTGTCTAAATGGATGATTTGTTTTTGAAAAATTGATTGTGTAACTGACTGATTAAGTGTATCATAGTGAATACATGGCTTAGTGAGTAATGTTTAAATATGTAAATATCTGTATCAGTCTCTCACTTTGTGTATAAGTGGCTGCATGGGTTGGTGAGTAGCTACATGGGTGTCTATATAGGTTATTAGTTGTTTTTTTGAGTATCAGTCTGAGTGTCTGCATGGTTCGGTGGGGGGTATTACGTAGTGCATCGGTGCATGAATGAGTGACTCACTGTTTGTATGTGTTGAACAGAGCATGTGTGCAGGACTGCATGGGTGGATGAGTGTGTGTATGGGTGTGTTAGTGAGTGAATGACTGTCTCAATAGTGTCTTTATGAGTGACTACATATGTTTTAAACTAGTATATGTGACTATTGGTGTATATATGTGAGTATATGTGAGAGTGAGAGATTGAAAGAGTTCCTGTATGAATAAGTATGTGTTTCTATAAGTGATTGTTTAAAAGACTAAGTATGTGTAAGTTTCCGTAGAAGTAAGTGTGGTGGTGTGTGTATAACTGTATATGCAAGTAAATGTATGTTTGATTCTTTATTAGCATGAGTGACTATGTGTGTGAGTAACTCTATGGATGAGTGGCATTGTGTAACAGGATGTATAGATGTATGAGTACATATGATGAGTGAGTACATGTATGAGTGACTGTATAGGACTGTTGGTGAATGAGTGGATGTGTATGTGGATCTTAGAATTACTGAAGAGGTTGTTGTAACTGGTATTGGTATGTCCATTGTTTTGAAATTTTTAGTCTCTATTTTTGAATGTGTGTATCAAAGCTTATATTAAGGTGAGAGGAGGTCTGCCACTCTATCACAAGGATGATGTCATCAGTGAGGTCATCAGTGATGTCATTTGAGATGTCATCAGTGATGTCATGAGTGATGTCACTGACCATGTCATGAGTGATGTAATATGTGACGTCATCAGCAGTGCATTGCGGGCGCGCGAGTTATAGTTAGCTGAACTAACTATAACGGGGCAATTTCATTGGTTTTTTACGAGTAAAATGTCCAGCTAACTATAACATGTGTGAAACCTATGGTTTTTTCACTAAATTTCTAAGGTTTTTTAAATGCTAATTCCTAACTATAACGTGTGTGAAACCTATGGTTTTTTCAGTGAATTTCTAAGGTTTTTTAAATGCTAATTCCTAACTATAACGTGTGTGAAACCCATGGTTTTTTCAGTGAATTTGCAAGGTTTTTTAAATGCTAATTCCTAACTATAACGTGTGTGAAACCCATGGTTTTTTCAGTGAATTTGCAAGGTTTTTTAAATGCTTTTTTTTTTTTATATTCTTCATTTTTTTCAAACATATTTTTATTTTAATTTTCTTATCTTTTATAAAGACTATGCTTTAATTTTTAAAATCCTTAAATATTTTTTTTATATATATTTTTTAAAATAAACATGTAAAATTTATTTCCAGATTTTTTTTTTTTTTTTTTTTTTTTTTTATAGTACGCGTACCGTAAGCTCACGGTAAGCGTACGGTTTACGCAACGTCCGTAATCTATCTACGCTGCTTGCGTATAGTTACGCACTTTGCGTAGCCGCGCGTACTGCGCGTGGGACGCGTGCGCGCTTACGCAACACGCGCACGTTACGCGGAAGTGCCGGGAAATGACTGTTATGCGCATGTGCGCAAGCGCGTGTCTTTTTTACGCGCACGCGTACTTTTTGCCGTAAGCGCACCGTAAGCGTACCGTAAGCGTACGGTAGGTCATGTGATCTTGAAACACAACTTTTGATTGGTTGAAACTACTTTCAGTTCTAGAACTCTCCTACACCACACCCATTCCCCTCATTTCTGCTTGTGATCCCTTAGGAGAAGGAGCTGGTTTGTCTTTGGGATACGATGGCAGAACAGCAGAGCCCTTCTGAGAGTGAGGCTAGCACCAGCAGCACTGTCTTGAGGCAGAGAGCGAGGAAAGTAAAGCCTTCTTATGTTTGGGATTTTTTTACTTTTCCAGAAGGCCAGCAAAAGGTGAATGCACCCTTAGTTACTTGCATTCTGTGTAAGCGTGTACTTTCTAGAGGTAATCCTGACAGGAAGTATTCCTTTGGGAATCACACCATGATGAGGCACCTCAAAGAAGTACACAGAAGGACACATGGTCATCTTTTTGGAGGTAACTCTTCAGAAAGACGAGCCAGTACATCCACAGCAGCTCAGCCTGGACCATCATCTGCAGGGCAGACTCCTTCTTCTGCAGGTCAGGTGAGCCCTTCATCTGTGGGGGGAGAATCTCCTTTTGCTGGCCCTCTGGAAATTAACCCTCGGTTTGCGAGGGTTGAAGTACGGTGCGCCACTTGTCACGATCTAATTACTTATAGGGAGACCAGTGTTTCCCTGGTGAACAGTAAAATAGATCAGCACACTTGTCGTACCGTCTAATATTCCCAATCTTTCTTTCCTCTGTCCCTGCATGAACACAACGGTTCTTTTAAGAGCCAACCTTATCTTTCATCTTTTTTTTTCTTTTTTTTTAAAAACTTTTTTTTTTTTTTTTTACCGTACGCGTACGGTAAGCGTACCTTTTTTTTTATTTTTTAAAAAAAACACTAAAAATCATTTTTCACATTACAAGGTCCTTGAAAGACTACAATTATTACTATTGACTTACCATACTCACTGAAAAAAATATTTATTCATTTGTTTTTTTAAAAAATAGTTTTTAAAATGGTTGTAGTTTACGAAAATTTTCTATATCGATCTGAAAAAAAAGAAAAAAGTATTAATATTTTTAAAACATTTTATAATACAGTACACATATTTACATTTTTTTCCAAAAAATATTTTTGCCTTATTTTTGCTGTTTTCAGAATATATTGCATTTCACTATAAATTGTGAAAGCAATTGCATTCATCATTTTACAGCGGGCAAAAAAAAATAACAATCTCAAAGATTGTATTAAAAAAGCCCAGAATCTCTTCTCACTTAAACTTATCATTACAGAAATGCATATTATTCTTAAAAAATGTCATCTAAAAACAATACTTTTTTCTTTAAAATACCGTCTGATATTTTTGTTTCAGAAGTACATTCACAATAATATATCTCAAATAACTCCAAAATACATCTGATTTTATTTCCTTTAGGCCAAATAGTATTTTTTATTCTTTCCCTGGAATAAATTTCCAAGGGAAAACCATTAAAATTCTAAAGTTTAATCTGTCCAGATCTCACCGATTCTCTGTAACATTTTGGTTCACGAAAATTTTTCGAATAATTTATTTAGTCCACAATAGAATTGCTTACTTTTCCACATGGCCAAATAGTAATTTTTGAAATCATTTTTGAAAAAATTTCCAGTGGCAGTCCAATAACATTCCAAAATTTAAAATGTGCAGAAGTTACCGATAATCTCTAAATTATTGGTTTTTCAAAATTGCATTAAAAATTTAAAAAGTCCACATTACAATTGGTTATCTTTCCTTTAGGCCAAATGATAATTTTAAAAATCTTTTTTCTACAAAATTGCAATGGTAATCCTGTAAAATGGTAAAATTATTTTGTCCAGATCTTGCCAAGTCTCTCTAAAATTTAGGTTTCAGGAAGATTAGATAGGAATTTGCTAAATCAAAAGGCAAACGTTGTTTGAAAATCAATTGGGAATCATTACACAGTGTCCATCCTTTTTCACATTTTAGATAAACTGTGTAATGTCCAGAAGTAACAGTAGGTCCATCATGGAAAATTATTGCAACAGTTACAAAAGTTTTTCCTGAAATTGATAATTGCTGTCCTGTAAACTTCTTTATTAAAGTATCCAATTTTGATCCATCAGCTCTACATCGTTGCATCATTAAAATTACATACTGTCCGTATTCCCTTAAAATTAATGTTGATAACATGTCAGAATTACACTCACCACATTTCATGCTATGATTAGCATCTTTAACTAAGTTTGCAAAAGTGACTGTTTTACTCTCTGGCAATGTCAAATAAATAAACCTTTCATTATCAACAATAGAACCACTTATATTATAACAATTATCACAACTATGTTCCCATTTATAAGAGAGACCAAAAAAAATGTCAATGGGAACTCCTTCTTCTTCCACTACCTGAAGAAAATACATCAAAAATTCGTGAGCATCTTGCTGTTCATTTTGAGAAAACTGTGTTCGTCCTGAACATACATCTAAAAGTTTTCTAATATCAGTAGCACTTTCTATTTGAGTTTTATCTTTACTCAGCTTTTGAAAAAGGAGACTGAGCTCTGAACAGAATCTTTTTCCCTGATTTATTATTATCTGCTCTTGCAAACTTTCCAGATAAAAAGCAACATTCAGCACTACATTTGCGTAGCAGTTGACACCAGAGCTATTTTCAAAATGACATCCTACAACCTGTTCTTCATTTTCCTTATTCTTTTTGCTTGCAATTACATCACTCCTCTTTTTTTTCCTCTTCTCTACATCTTCATTACAGATATTCTCATTTCTCCTTTTACGAGAAACTACACGTTTCTCCAACACAGGATACTGACCTAAATGAGGAGCATAGCTTCTTCTTAATCTATTATACTCCTTTACACAGTTTGTATCAGCACTAACTTTTGAGTCATCGAAGTCTATCATGAATAAACCTGATAATGTTTTGACTCGTGACAAAGCAACATATGCCATACCTTCTTTGAACACACTAGATCCAATGTTCACAAATGCACAATCTACAGTCAATCCTTGAGACTTGTGAATAGTTACAGCATATGCTAGAGAAAACGGAAACTGCTTCCTACGTACATATAAGTCTTTCACAAGCATGAAACGAACTGAACAACGACAAATGTCTTTAACTTCCTCTATCTGATCAAATTTTATTTTTAACCATTCAATTCCATCTTTTTTCTGATAATTAATAAAACCCACAACTCTTCCCATCGCTCCATTTACTAAGCCTTTTTCAACATCCAAATTTCTCCTTAAAAACACTCTACAGTTCATGCAAACATATAGATTTTTTTCTAATCCTGCTGTTTTGGAGATGTTCTTCTCTAGTGAGTCCAATTTATTTTTCAGTTTGCCTGTTACTGTGACAGTAATTCTTCCATCCTCAATTTTGTCCACTGCTTCCAATTTCCTGATCTCTTCCTTTTCCAATTTCAAAAGCTCCTCATTGAATATTGAGCATTCACGTAGAGTTGGCATTAAGCAGATGACACTTTTGTTTTCTGCAATGTTCTTGTATATCTTCTCTGCAACTATTTCTTCCTTTGGAAATAAATTATGTAGCAGCCGAGTCTGTAATGCTTTTTTGCCAGCTTCTGTGAGTAGTCCAATCCTGATATCTTTCAGAATACTTCCATATTCTTCATCGTTTGCTTGCCTCATATTAGTTGTAAGTTCCTTGTACTCAAAGAAGGACCAAATATTTGTATTACCGATGCTTCCCAATGACTTCTTCGTGTCTTCATGTGTCACAGTATTAAACACTGGTTGTCCTTTAACCGGAGTAAGTTGCAAAAGATCCCCAAAAACTATGACGTGTTTTCCACCAAATAACACGTCATAGTCTGTCTTCAAAATTTGCTGCATTCTTAAATGCACAAAGGCAAGCATTAAGTTTGATACCATGCTCACCTCATCAATAATGAGAACTTGCATCTTCTTCAATACTCTTGAAACTTCCAAGCATGCTTCTCCAGTTAGCTTGTTGAATTGTATTTTGTTCTCATGCTCCACTGGTAACATTAGCAAACGATGTAAGGTGATTCCTTTTATGTTATATGCTGCTAACCCAGTTGGAGCAGTAACCACACAAGACAAAGTAGAATCTGTTTTTTGCTTTAGGTAGCTTCTGATGACTTTAATTAGGAAACTTTTTCCAGTGCCAGCTTGTCCGCTTACATACATCCTGATTGGATGAAATGATGTGCATGAGCACTCTTTTTTTTCATGTAGAAATCCGTGATCAATTTTGTTTTTGATCTCTTCATAAATTTGTTGCTGCTCTTGATTCAGTTGTCTTTCCAAATTTTCTAAGTCTATAAATTCTTCTTGAGCTTGATTCATAGCCGTTTCCACTTCATTCATGGCTATTGATGCTTCATTTTCAACGATTGGTTGTCCTAGGGGATCTTGACTGTATGTTCCTGAACTTTGGCTGTCCTGAGAACTGTCTCTAGCAATTTCTGCTGCAATTGTAGTTTCCTGTTCAATTTCTTCATTTAACATTTGCAGATAAGTTGAGAATGTACTGCATTGTATGCTGTCTTTGCAAGCATTAAAAGAATCTTCATAGCTCTGGAATTCTCCCAGTAGTTCATCCTCTGAACGCCATGGTTTAAACAACTGTAAAAGAGCCAAGTAGTAAAATTCTTTCTTGTCGGTAGTGTCGCAACTCAGCTTCCGGTGATTTATCAAACTTCCTTTGGTTTGCTTCACCAAACATCCTTCTTCACCAACGACTTTATATTTTCCATTATTGATGTCTTCTGCAGCTTTCCGTGAATAAATGTAGTTCTGCAGCACTTCATAGAGACACATGTTCTCCAGATGATGACTTCTCTTGGGATAATATGTGTCCAACATGTTTGTTTTCAATATATCTGTACTTTCAGGTTCGAACTGTGCCAAATATTCAATTTCTCCAACAGATTTCAGTACCCGATTTCTCATTGCTGCAAGGCCTAAACTTGCCCAAATTATTCTTCTTGACTTCGAGTAGAGACTTGCAGAAGATAATCTATCTGAACATTCGTAGGATCCAATTTCTCGATGCGATAACATCTTCAAACTGAAACTGTACAGCTTCTTACTGACAGTCTTCTCGTGAGAAATCTCTTCCCACATTTCCTTCAATTCTGTTTTTTCTGATTTCGTAATGTAAGACGTTACATATCGAGCAACAGCAATGGAATTGTCAGCAACATACTGTATATCCATGTTAGCGTTCCACATGGATAAAATGACTGGGTTGTAGTCATTTATATTTTTTTATTCTTCTTCTTTTCTTTTAAGGTTGTAGGTATTCTTAGGTGATTTTCTTGTGATAGTATGTCTCACAGCTGACATAAAACTGTTGACTCTTCCATTTGTAAGAACAGGTCTAGGAAATCCAAATCGACATTTAGTGTAGTATTTTTCTTTGCTCTTGTATTTCCGTCGACAGTATTTTCCACACCGATGACTTTGGAAACGTAGAACTTGCTCCTTTAACTTGTACTCTTCTGTGCTTTTAGGTATAGCACATGTTGCATATTCTTCAATGTAAGATAACACTGCTTCATCAGTATCTGTTCCAAACTTTGGGGCATCCTTGATCCACAGCAGCATATGAATATGAGGAGCACCTCTTGCCTGGTACTCTTTTCTCCAAAAGAAATCCACTACTTCTCCAAGGGGTGGATTTTTTTTATTGCAGATGAAGGACATCATAGCCTCAAATCTATGATTGAAATATCTGCAAACATTAACCGGATCCAATGAGCACAGTTCTCCTGCTGTCTTGTATTCGATGTTTTCAATGTTTGAATTGGCCTCTCGTAGAAAATCCAGTAAATCATCCCAAGCGTACTCGGCGCAGCTTAGGGTAAGGAACCATGTTGGTGTTCCTAAATTGCGTAACATGCATTTTAGTTCACCATGGCGTCGGTACCAATATTCATTTGTCCCACGCTGACAAGCCATCAGATTGATCAGTTGTGTTTCCAAATGATCATCTCGGTGCTGCACTTTCTCCATAAAATCCTTAGCAGACACATTTTGTAAATGTACTCCACTTTTTAAAATGTGATTTACTGCATAAGACAGTGCAGACAAGTCGCTTTCAAATAAAAGATGGAACAAATAAGGGATACTTTGTCGAAATCTGGGATCTTCAGCATATAGTCTTGTAGTCCGATACTCAGAAGCTGGAATCTGTTCCGGACGTTCATCGTATCGTCCTCCTTTTCCTTTAGGAAACAGCTGAGGAAAACATCGAGCTTCCAAGCTCTCCTCCCATACACTCACGGGATTTCCTTTTGCTTTCTTCATCTGAAAGAGATCAATATTGTCTCCCATAACTTCTTTCGAATGGAGAGGATGTATGCTAAAATGTTCATAAATTTCTTCTTCCTTTGACTTGTCCACTTTTTCAATTTGTCCACTTGGTGTTTCTGTATCTCCTTGTAAATCTTCTTCTTCTTCTTCTTCTACTATATAAATTGATTCATACCATTTGTTATTTTTTTTCAAATACAAATTTGCTCTTTGTACTTTCCGCACATCTACCAGCTCCTGCCAAATCTTCTTATTCTTTGTAGGTACACCATTAACCAGAATAATTATTGGTTCAGTTTCCAAAGTATCCGCATCAATAGTTTCCATATTTTTTTTCAAATCCAAGGGCAAATACACCAATCTACCTTTTAAACCTCTCAGTAAATCTGAAGGAGGTAATTTACCAGTTTTGGGCTCCATACGTACTATGGTCTGGAACGGATGAACACATTGAATGAGTATAGACTCATATGTATTTAATTCAGAAAGTTCAGCAGGAATAGCATCCAATTCTAAATTATTATGTACAGCTCTGGTCGGCATTCTATTTTCCTCTAACTTGTTGTAGCAGTATTTACAAATACGCTGATCTTCACCCAATTCAAAACAATTTTCAAGAAATATATATGTTGCAAAATCCATCCACTTATAATTATCTTCATTTTCACTCTTTCTGTAGAGATCAACATTCCTAGTTTGTTTTCTATAATGAGTTCTGCGGCAACAAATACAAGTAACATTTGGTCTTTCATTAGAGACTATTGCAAATTTTGTTATGTGATCATTAAATGTCTTACTTACACAAGGTTCTACATTCTCTTCCACTTCTGCCTCATTTACTGTGTCCTTCTCTGCACTGTTTTGTTCAGGACCAAAGTAACAAAACTGAATTTCATCAACAACCTTCTCTACATCTGATACCGTTCCTCGGAACAGAGCCCTATTCAATTCATTTAACTTTATTGCTGGACTTTTGGCAAAATACAACCGTCTCACAAACTTTCTCATTTCAGTATGATGAACAGCCAGCATCCTAAAATGATGGAAAACACTATTGCACACTTTTCTAGATAGACAAGCAAGAGAATGACCCTGCAAACCAGTATTCTCTCTCACTCTGCATGGATCCAGACTTTGAAGCACCTTAATCTTTTGTTTTACACTTTTTTTACTATATTCTCTTAGAAACTCTCGAAATCTGTCAATAGATTCCTGACGCACAGTGCAAATACTACTACAATTCCAAGTGTACACTGGGGCTTTAGGACGTCTCCCCATTGCCTCATCTGCCATCACTTGTACCTCATCTCTTGGAACCATTATCTCCTTCTCCATTATGCAACCATTTTTTACTTCGTATGAACGACCTCTGGTGTCAACTGCATGCAGCAAACTATTACTTTGAAAATAGCTCTCTTCATTAAAAAAAGGTTCACTACTTGAGCTATGCATCCACTTTCCTAAAAACACTTTACAAAAATTTGTTCTGTTCACTACTCTTTTGCTTTTGCTTTGTGATTTCAGTACATTAACCATTTTATCTAATGTACGCATCCTATTCAAAATTAATATGAATAGTTTCCTTTTTAATTCTAATGCCTTTGCTGCAATGGCTTCAATTTCTTTTTTTCTCTTATAATATTTAGCCTTTTGCTTATATTTCTTTATATCCTTTATCAAATTGGACATAACTCTTCTCTGAAACATTTTTCTACGTATCTCTTTAAATGCTGTTTTTCTGTTTATGTTAAACTTTTCAATTGCAGAAGGTATATTTGCATTAACTAAATCCTCAATTTTTTGCTGTTCTGTAGGTTTTGTTACATTTTTCCGAGAACAGACATTTTGTACATTTTTGTTTGTTTTCAATATTTTGTTTAGGAATTGTCTTTTTTGCTTACCAGAAGATTTTTTCTTTTTCCCAACATCAGCATCTTCTACTAACTTTGGTCCTCCAGTTGTCCTCAAATATAGTTTTTTTTTTAGCGTTTTTTGAACTCGAGATGTTGTAGGCATCTTAAATTTTGTTCACTGTTCTTCAGCAATACCTGCAAAAAAACTAAAAAAAAAATTCTTTATTGTATTTAAATATATTACTACATTTCTTTTCACAATAGTCACAAAACGAAATTTCTTTGCCAATTTGAATGCACACAAACTCCTCTTTTTTTTTGGGCAAGTGAAAATCTGTATAACAAACTGTCACATTATGAAACCAAGCTGTTTTTTTTTCAGACCACCACCGTGTGTATTCTCTGTGACTGCCTACACTCCAGCAGGGGCAACCAGCCTTAGTGATGCTGAATGTATTTGCATTACAGACTTAAACCTGAAAACCCCACTCGCTTCTAATTACTGTGCATGACTATACATGGCAAGCACATGGGTGTGTGCTAAACCTCTGCTTCTTCCCCCAAAAATTCGCTCCTCTTTTCCATCTACTGCAACTGTGAAATCACCAGAGCAAGACGCAATACATTTCTGCCTATAATTCTTCTATGCACACAGAGTCATGTTTTCACATTAGTGCCAAAACGAAATTTCTTTGCCAATTTGAAAGCACACTTACTGCTCTTTTTTTTTCGGGGGCAAGTGTATATCTCTTTTTTCAATTTGAAATCACTTTTACAGACTGACACATTCTGAAACCTTTTTTTTTAAATGTATTTAAATGCACATGTCCAAGCTGTTTTTTTTTCAGACCACCACCGTGTGTATTCTCTGTGACTGCCTACACTCCAGCAGGGGCAACCAGCCTTAGTGATGCTGAATGTTTTTGCATTACAGACTTAAACCTGAAAACCCCACTCGCTTCTAATTACTGTGCATGACTATACATGGCAAGCACATGGGTGTGTGCTAAACCTCTGCTTCTTCCCCCAAAAATTCGCTCCTCTTTTCCATCTACTGCAACTGTGAAATCACCAGAGCAAGACGCAATACATTTCTGCCTATAATTCTTCTATGCACACAGAGTCATGTTTTCACATTAGTGCCAAAACGAAATTTCTTTGCCAATTTGAAAGCACACTTACTGCTCTTTTTTTTTCGGGCCAAGTGAAAATCTCTTTTTACACTTTGAAATCACTTTTACAGACTGACACATTCTGAAACCTTTTTTTTTAAATTTATTTAAATGCACATGTCCAAGCTGTTTTTTTTTCAAACCACCACCGTGTGTATTCTCTGTGACTGCCTACACTCCAGCAGGGGCAACCAGCCTTAGTGATGCTGAATGTTTTTGCATTACAGACTTAAACCTGAAAACCCCACTCGCTTCTAATTACTGTGCATGACTATACATGGCAAGCACATGGGTGTGTGCTAAACCTCTGCTTCTTCCCCCAAAAATTCGCTCCTCTTTTCCATCTACTGCAACTGTGAAATCACCAGAGCAAGACGCAATACATTTCTGCCTATAATTCTTCTATGCACACAGAGTCATGTTTTCACATTAGTGCCAAAACGAAATTTCTTTGCCAATTTGAAAGCACACTTACTGCTCTTTTTTTTTCGGGCCAAGTGAAAATCTCTTTTTACACTTTGAAATCACTTTTACAGACTGACACATTCTGAAACCTTTTTTTTAAAATTTATTTAAATGCACATGTCCAAGCTGTTTTTTTTTCAGACCACCACCGTGTGTATTCTCTGTGACTGCCTACACTCCAGCAGGGGCAACCAGCCTTAGTGATGCTGAATGTATTTGCATTACAGACTTAAACCTGAAAACCCCACTCGCTTCTAATTACTGTGCATGACTATACATGGCAAGCACATGGGTGTGTGCTAAACCTCTGCTTCTTCCCCCAAAAATTCGCTCCTCTTTTCCATCTACTGCAACTGTGAAATCACCAGAGCAAGACGCAATACATTTCTGCCTATAATTCTTCTATGCACACAGAGTCATGTTTTCACATTAGTGCCAAAACGAAATTTCTTTGCCAATTTGAAAGCACACTTACTGCTCTTTTTTTTTCGGGCCAAGTGAAAATCTCTTTTTACACTTTGAAATCACTTTTACAGACTGACACATTCTGAAACCTTTTTTTTTAAATTTATTTAAATGCACATGTCCAAGCTGTTTTTTTTTCAGACCACCACCGTGTGTATTCTCTGTGACTGCCTACACTCCAGCAGGGGCAACCAGCCTTAGTGATGCTGAATGTATTTGCATTACAGACTTAAACCTGAAAACCCCACTCGCTTCTAATTACTGTGCATGACTATACATGGCAAGCACATGGGTGTGTGCTAAACCTCTGCTTCTTCCCCCAAAAATTCGCTCCTCTTTTCCATCTACTGCAACTGTGAAATCACCAGAGCAAGACGCAATACATTTCTGCCTATAATTCTTCTATGCACACAGAGTCATGTTTTCACATTAGTGCCAAAACGAAATTTCTTTGCCAATTTGAAAGCACACTTACTGCTCTTTTTTTTTCGGGGCCAAGTGAAAATCTCTTTTTACACTTTGAAATCACTTTTACAGACTGACACATTCTGAAACCTTTTTTTTTAAATTTATTTAAATGCACATGTCCAAGCTGTTTTTTTTTCAGACCACCACCGTGTGTATTCTCTGTGACTGCCTACACTCCAGCAGGGGCAACCAGCCTTAGTGATGCTGAATGTTTTTGCATTACAGACTTAAACCTGAAAACCCCACTCGCTTCTAATTACTGTGCATGACTATACATGGCAAGCACATGGGTGTGTGCTAAACCTCTGCTTCTTCCCCCAAAAATTCGCTCCTCTTTTCCATCTACTGCAACTGTGAAATCACCAGAGCAAGACGCAATACATTTCTGCCTATAATTCTTCTATGCACACAGAGTCATGTTTTCACATTAGTGCCAAAACGAAATTTCTTTGCCAATTTGAAAGCACACTTACTGCTCTTTTTTTTTCGGGCCAAGTGAAAATCTCTTTTTACACTTTGAAATCACTTTTACAGACTGACACATTCTGAAACCTTTTTTTTTAAATTTATTTAAATGCACATGTCCAAGCTGTTTTTTTTTCAGACCACCACCGTGTGTATTCTCTGTGACTGCCTACACTCCAGCAGGGGCAACCAGCCTTAGTGATGCTGAATGTTTTTGCATTACAGACTTAAACCTGAAAACCCCACTCGCTTCTAATTACTGTGCATGACTATACATGGCAAGCACATGGGTGTGTGCTAAACCTCTGCTTCTTCCCCCAAAAATTCGCTCCTCTTTTCCATCTACTGCAACTGTGAAATCACCAGAGCAAGACGCAATACATTTCTGCCTATAATTCTTCTATGCACACACAGTCATGTTTTCACATTAGTGCCAAAACGAAATTTCTTTGCCAATTTGAAAGCACACTTACTGCTCTTTTTTTTTCGGGCCAAGTGAAAATCTCTTTTTACACTTTGAAATCACTTTTACAGACTGACACATTCTGAAACCTTTTTTTTTAAATTTATTTAAATGCACATGTCCAAGCTGTTTTTTTTTCAGACCACCACCGTGTGTATTCTCTGTGACTGCCTACACTCCAGCAGGGGCAACCAGCCTTAGTGATGCTGAATGTTTTTGCATTACAGACTTAAACCTGAAAACCCCACTCGCTTCTAATTACTGTGCATGACTATACATGGCAAGCACATGGGTGTGTGCTAAACCTCTGCTTCATCCCCCAAAAATTCGCTCCTCTTTTCCATCTACTGCAACTGTGAAATCCCCAGAGCAAGACGCAATACATTTCTGCCTATAATTCTTCTATGCACACAGAGTCATGTTTTCACATTAGTGCCAAAACGAAATTTCTTTGCCAATTTGAAAGCACACTTACTGCTCTTTTTTTTTCGGGGGCAAGTGTATATCTCTTTTTTCAATTTGAAATCACTTTTACAGACTGACACATTCTGAAACCTTTTTTTTAAATTTATTTAAATGCACATGTCCAAGCAGTTTTTTTTTCAGACCACCACCGTGTGTATTCTCTGTGACTGCCTACACTCCAGCAGGGGCAACCAGCCTTAGTGATGCTGAATGTATTTGCATTACAGACTTAAACCTGAAAACCCCACTCGCTTCTAATTACTGTGCATGACTATACATGGCAAGCACATGGGTGTGTGCTAAACCTCTGCTTCTTCCCCCAAAAATTCGCTCCTCTTTTCCATCTACTGCAACTGTGAAATCACCAGAGCAAGACGCAATACATTTCTGCCTATAATTCTTCTATGCACACACAGTCATGTTTTCACATTAGTGCCAAAACGAAATTTCTTTGCCAATTTGAAAGCACACTTACTGCTCTTTTTTTTTCGGGCCAAGTGAAAATCTCTTTTACAGACTGACACATTATGAATCCACCATGTGTAACTACAACAAAAACAATTCCCATTTCTATTATTCATTTCTTAAGTTACCACATACATCCCCTCTCAAACTGTAAACTCACCTTTAGAATTAGTTAGTTGTGAAAGAAATGTGTCACTCAAACAGCAGATTATCAGAGCCAGGATCTCTGTTCTGTACACCTCTCTCCTCTCAGCAGAACCAGATAATGGCAAACTTTCCCTCTATTTTTCCACACATATACATGTAAGTTTCAAATCTCAGTGCTTCCCCCTTTTTTTCAAATGTAATGACACATTTCTATTGGTTGAAAACCAACCCTTTTCCAAAAGTACCCTGCCCCCAACTTGACTTCTGCCTAGTACCCTTCCCCCAACTTGACTTCTGCCTGCTACCATAGCAACAGCTCATGGAACACTGCTGTGTGCAGTTAGGTCAGAAGTTCGACACACAATGTTTCAATTCCACAGAGCAAGAGTGCTTGACTTTTCAAACCTAACTGCAAATCCATAGTACTGTTCTTTGGTTACACATTTTTTTGTACCAATACAAAACATGCTTCTATTAATTTTCACATACAGCCTAGTTTTTTTTCTAGAATGGTATGAAACAGCCAATCAGTTCTTTTTGTTTTGTAAAAAATATGTATGCCTCCATTTCCAAACTGTCTTTCTTTTCATATTGCCATTCTACTGAAAGACACCTCCTGAGTGCATCCAGTTCTCCTTTGAAGATGTTCACAGTGTGGATTGTAGGGCACAGCTATGTCTTCTGGAGTGAAAAGTTTGCAGAGAAAACAGATATGGTGAGAGACCTTGCTTTGCCAAATGTAGACATTAAATGGATTGGTCAGAGAGGGTTAAAGTGGCACCAATTGATGCCATTGGTGAAATCCTTCATGCAAATCCAACACCCTGACCTCATAATAGTGCACTGTGGTGGCAATGACCTAGGCACTTTGACTGGGGTAGGTCTGGAAATGCTTATGAAGGACACCTTTGCACAACTGTTTACACTTTTCCCTAAAACTGCCTTTGTGTTTTCCAACATATGCCAAAGGCAAAAATGGAACTGGTCCAATCATTTCTGTCCACAGATTGACAAAGCAAGAAAGCACGTCAACAAATCTGTTTCTGCTTTCCTCCGTGACTATGGTATGGGTGCCATTTACCACAACAACTTGCGTTACGACATGCAAGACATTTATAGAGGAGATGGTGTGCACTTCAATGATGAAGGGAACAGAGTCTTCCTCTTGAACCTTAGACTCTGCATCGGTACTTACTTGTAGGTACCACTAAAAAAATGACTCCATAAACACAACAGCTCTTTTTAGAGCTCCCTAATTTCTAAACTCTTAAATCTGATTTTCATTTATTTATTTTTTTTTTTTTTACCGTACGCTTACCGTGAGCTTACCGTACGCGTACCCCGTGATTTTTTTTAAAATCAATAAATGTTTTTTTTGTACTTTTCTGTCCTTCTTTGACCCCCTTACAATTGTTAGGGGGTCTGTAACTCTCCTCATTGCCCCCTTTCCTTGTTTTCACTCTTTTTTTTCAGAGTGAAATACACAAAATGGCGGCCGCCGCTTCCTGGTTTCGGCCGATTCGAATGTTTACTAAGATCTAAGAGCCAATCAGAATCGCGCTCGCGCACGCCACCGTACGCTTACCGTAAGCGTACGGTAAGCGTACCGTAAGCTGGCTCAGATATATATATTGATTTAAAGGCTATTTTCTCAAAATCTACTGAACTGATTTACACCAAACCTACAAAAGGCACTTCCTTGACCTACGGACTACCTCTCTGCCAAATTTCTAGTAATTCTGTTCAGCCGTTCGGGCTGTAGGTCGTTCTAAAGGTCCTATGGAAAAATGCATGGGAAAAACGCGTTTTGGGACCCCCCTTTTATCTCAGCCCCCGCTTGACGGATCCCCCCGAGACTTTCAGGGTAGGAGCGGAGCGTAGCGCCCCACCTATTTTGAGAAATTCGCGAGGATTCGTCGACCGGCGCCAAAGTTATTCAAAATAGAATGTTGAGGTTTTCCTATGGAAACGTGGTCCTAACTATAACTACCTACTGGCGACCGCCAGTAGGTAATATATATATATATATATATATATATATATATATATATATATATATATATTCAGTGAAAAAACCATAGGTTTCACACACGTTATAGTTAGGAATTAGCATTTAAAAAACCTTAGAAATTCAGTGAAAAAACCATAGGTTTCACACATGTTTTAGTTAGCTGGACATTTTACTCGTAAAAAACCATTGAAATTGCCCCGTTATAGTTAGTTCAGCTAACTATAACTCGCGCGCCCGCAATGCAATGCTGATGACGTCACATATTACATCACTCATGACATGGTCAGTGACATCACTCATGACATCACTGATGACATCTCAAATGACATCACTGATGACACCATCCAGTGAATGTGTGTTTTTCTGAAAATTAAATATGTTTTATATATGGATATCTCAAGGTCGATGGAAGAATAAATGGGTATATTACTGTCTAAATGGATGATTTATTTTTGAAAAATTGATTGTGTAACTGACTGATTAAGTGTATCATAGTGAATACATGGCTTAGTGAGTAATGTTTAAATATATAAATATCTGTATCAGTCTCTCACTTTGTGTATAAGTGGCTGCATGGGTTGGTGAGTATCTACATGGGTGTCTATATAGGATATTAGTTGGTTTTTTGAGTATCAGTCTGAGTGTCTGCATGGTTCGGTGGGGGGTATTACGTAGTGCATAGGTGCATGAATGATTGACTCACTGTTTGTATGTGTTGATCAGAGCATGTGTGCAGGACTGCATGGGTGGATGAGTGTGTGTATGGGTGTGTTAGTGAGTGAATGACTGTCTCAATAGTGTCTCTATGAGTAACTACATATGTTTTAAATTAGTATATGTGACTATTGGTGTATATAAGTGAGTATATGTGAGAGTGAGACATTGGAAGAGTTCCTGTATGAATAAGTATGTGTTTCTATAAGTGATTGTTTAAAAGACTAAGTATGTGTAAGTTTCTGTAGAAGTAAGTGTGGTGGTGTGTGTATAACTGTATATGCAAGTAAATGTATGTTTGATTCTTTATTAGCATGAGTGACTATGTGTGTGAGTAGCTGTATGGATAAGTGGCATTGTGTAACAGGATGTATAGGAGTATGAGTACATATGATAAGTGAGTACATGTATGAGTGACTGTATTGAACTGTTGGTGAATGAATGGATGTGTATGTGGATCTTAGAATTACTGAAGAGGTTGTTGTAACTGTTATTGGTATGTCCATTCTTTTGTAAATTTTAGTCTCTATTTTTGTATGTGTGTATCAAAGGTTATATTAGGGTGAGAGGAGGTCTGCCACTCTATCACAAGGATGATGTCATCAGTGATGTCATTTGAGATGTCATCAGTGATGTCATGAGTGATGTCACTGACCATGTCATGAGTGATGTAATATGTGACGTCATCAGCAGTGCATTGCGGGCGCGCGAGTTATAGTTAGCTGAACTAACTATAACGGGGCAATTTCAATGGTTTTTTACGAGTAAAATGTCCACCTAACTAAAACATGTGTGAAACCTATGGTTTTTTCACTGAATTTCTAAGGTTTTTTAAATGCTAATTCCTAACTATAACGTGTGTGAAACCTATGGTTTTTTCACTGAATTTCGAAGGTTTTTTAAATGCTAAGTCCTAACTATAACGTGTGTGAAACCTATGGTTTTTTCACTGAATTTCTAAGGTTTTTTAAATGCTAATTCCTAACTATAACGTGTGTGAAACCCATGGTTTTTTCAGTGAATTTGCAAGGTTTTTTAAATGCTAATTATTTTTTTTTCTTCTATTTTTTTAAACATATTTTTATTTTATTTTTCTTACCTGTTATAAAGACTATGATTAAATTTTTAAAATTCTTTAATATGTTTTTTTTACTATATTTTTTAAAATAAACATGTAAAATTTATTTGCAGTACTTTTTTTCTATTTTTTTTATTATTTTTTTAGTACGTGTACCGTATGCTCACGGTAAGCGTACGGTTTACGCAACGTCCGTAATTTTTCTACGCTGCTTGCGTATAGCTACGCAATTTGCGTAGCCACGCGTACTCCGCGTGGGACCCGTGCGCGCGTACGCTACACGCGCACGTTACGCGGAAGTGTCGGGGAGTGACTATTATGCGCATGCGCGCAAGCGCGTGTCTTTTTTACGCGCATGCGCACTTTTGCCGTAAGCGTACCGTAAGCGTACGGTAGGTCATGTGATCATGAAACACAACTTTTGATTGGTTGAAACTACTTTCAGTTCTAGAACTCTCCTACACCACACCCATTCCCCTCATTTCTGCTTGTGATCCCTTAGGAGAAGGAGCTGGGTTGTCTTTGTGATACGATGGCAGAACAGCAGAGCTCTTCTGAGAGTGAGGCTAGCACTAGCAGCACTGTCTTGAGGCAGAGAGCGAGGAAACAAAAGCCCTCTTATGTATGGGATTATTTTACTTTTCCTGAAGGCCAGCAAAAGGTGAATGCACCCTTAGTAACTTGCAGGCTGTGTCAGCGTGTACTTTCTAGAGGTAATCCTGACAGGAAGTATTCCTTTGGGAATCATACCATGAAGAGACACCTCAAGGATGTACACAAAAGGACACATGGTCATCTTTTTGGAGGTAACTCTTCAGAAAGACAAGCAAGTACATCCACAGCAGCTCAGCCTGGACCATCATCTGCAGAGCTGACTCCTTCTTCTGCAGGTCAGGTGAGCCCTTAATCTGTGGGGGGAGAATCTCCTTTTGCTGGCCCTCTGGAAATGAACCCTCGATTTCGAAGGGTTGATATTCGATGCACCTTTTGTCAAGATCTAATTTGCCATAGGGAGACCAGTGTTTCCCTAGTGAACAACAAAATAGATCAGCACATTTGTCGCTTTGAATAATTTTCCCATTCTTTCTTTCCTCTGTCCCTGCATGAACACAACGGTTCTTTTAAGAGCCAACCTTATCTTTCATCTTTTTTTTACATATGTTTTTAAAAACTTTTTTTTTTTTTTTTTTTACCGTACGCGTACGGTGCGCGTACTTTTTTTTTTTTTTTTTAAAAACACTAAAAATCAATTATCACATTACAAGGTCCTTGAGAGACTACAATTATTATTATTGACTTACCATACCCACTCAAAAAAATATTTATTCATTTGTTTTTTAAAAAAATAGCTTTAAAAATGGTTCTAGTTTTCGAAAATTTTCTATATCAATCTGAAAAAAAAGAAAAAAGTATTAATATTTTTAAAACATTTTATAATACAGTACACATATTTACATATTTTTCAAAAAATATTTTTGCCTTATTTTTGCTGTTTTCAGAATATATTGCATTTCACTATAAATTGTGAAAGCAATTGCATTCATCATTTTACAGCGGGCAAAAAAAAATAACAATCACAAAGATTGTAATAAAAAAGCCCAGAATCTCTTTTTTCTTAAACTTAACATTATAGAAATGCATAATATTCTAAAAAATATCATCTAATACCAATAGTTATTTCTTTAAAATACCGTCTGATATGTTTGTTTCAGAAGTATAATCACAATATTATATCTCAAATAACTCCACAATACATCTGATTCCATTTCCTTCAGGCCAAATAGTAATTTAAAAATTTTTTTGGGAATAAATTTCCAACAGTAATCCAATAAAATTCTAAAGTTTAATTTGTCCAGATCTCACCGATTCTCTGTAACATTTTGGTTCACGAAAATTTTTTGAATAATTTATTAAGTCCACAATAGAATTGGTTACTTTTCCGCATGGCCAAATAGTAATTTTTTAAATCATTTTTGAAACAATTTCCAATGGCAGTCCAATAACATTCCAAAATTTAAATTGTGCAGATGTTACCGATTATCTCTAAATTATTGGTTTTTCAAAGTTTCATTAAAAATTAAAAAAGTCCACATTACAATTGGTTATCTTTCCATTAGGCCAAATGATAATTTAAAAAATCTTTTTTCTACAAAATTGCAATGGTAATCCAGTAAAATGGTAAAATTATTTTGTCCAGATCTTGCCAAATCTGTCTAAAATTTAGGTTTCAGGAAGATTAGATAGGAATTTGCTAAATCAAAAGGCAAACGTTGTTTGAAAATCAATTGGGAATCATTACACAGTGTCCAACCTTTTTCACATTTAAGATAAACTGTGTAATGTCCAGAAGTAACAGTAGGTCCATCATGGAAAATTATTGCAACAGTTACAAAAGTTTTTCCTGAAATTGATAATTGCTGTCCTGTAAACTTCTTTATTAAAGTATCCAATTTTGAACCATCAGCTCTACATCGTTGCATCATTAAAATTACATACTGTCCGTATTCCTTTAAAATTAATGTTGAAAACATGTCAGATTTACACTCACCACATTTCATGCTATGATTAGCATCTTTAACTAATTTTGCAAAAGTAACTGTTTTACTCTCTGGCAATGTCAAATAAATAAACCTTTCATTATCAACATTAGAGCCACATATATTATAACAATTTTCACAACTATGTTCCCATTTATAAGAGAGACCAAAAAAAATTTCAATGGGAACTCCTTCTTCTTCCACTACCTGAAGAAAATACATCAAGAATTCCTGTGCGTCTTGCTGTACATTTTGAGAAAACTGTGTTCGTCCTGAACATACATCTAAAAGTTTTCTAATTTCAGTAGCACTTTCTATTTGAGTTTTATCTTTACTCAGCTTTTGAAAAAGGAGACTCAGCTCTGAACAGAATCTTTTTCCCTGATTTACTATTATCTGCTCTTGCAAAATTTCCAGATAAAATGCAACATTCAGCACTACATTTGCGTAGCAGTTGACACCAGAGCTATTTTCAAAATGACATCCTACAACCTGTTCTTCATTTTCCTTTTTCTTTTTGCTTGCAATTACATCACTCCTCTTTTTTTTCCTCTTCTCTACATCTTCATTACAGATATTCTCATTTTTTCTTTTACGTGAAACTACACGTTTCTCCAACACAGGATACTGACCTAAATGAGGAGCATAGCTTCTTCTTAATCTATTATACTCCTTTACACAGTTTGTATCAGCACTAACTTTTGAGTCATCAAAGTCTATCATGAATAAACCTGATAATGTTTTCACTCGTGACAAAGCAACATATGCCATACCTTCTTTGAACACAGTTGAACCAATGTTCACAAATGCACAATCTACAGTCAATCCTTGAGACTTGTGAATAGTTACAGCATATGCTAGAGAAAACGGAAACTGCTTCCTACGTACATATAAGTCTTTCACAAGCATGAAACGAACTGTACAACGACAAATATCTTTAACTTCTTCTATCTGATCAAATTTTATTTTTAAACATTCAATTCCTTCTTTTTTCTGATAATTAATAAAACCCACAACTCTTCCCATAGCTCCATTAACTAAACCTTTTTCAACATCCAAATTTCTTCTTAAAAATACTCTACAGTTCATGCAAACATATAGATTTTTTTCTAATCCAGCTGTTTTGGAGATGTTCTTCTCTAGTGAGTCCAATTTATCTTTCATTTTGCCTGTTACTGTGACAGTAATTCTTCCATCCTCAATTTTGTCCACTGCTTCCAATTTCCTGATCTCTTCCTTTTCCAATTTCAAAAGCACCTCATTGAATATTGAGCATTCACGTAGAGTTGGCATTAAGCAGATGACACTTTTGTTTTCTGCAATGTTCTTGTATATCTTCTCTGCAACTATTTCTTCCTTTGGAAATAAATTATGTAGCAGCCGACTCTGTAATGCTTTTTTGCCAACTTCTGTGAGTAGTCCAATTCTGATATCCTTCAGAATACTTCCATATTCTTCATCGCTTGCTTGCCTCATATTAGTAGTAAGTTCCTTGTACTCAAAGAAGGACCAAATATTTGTATTTCTGATGCTTCCCAATGACTTCTTCGTGTCTTCATGTGTGACAGTATTAAATACTGGTTGTCCTTTAACTGGAGTAAGTTGCAAAAGATCTCCAAAAACTATGACGTGTTTTCCACCAAATAACATGTCATAGTCTGTCTTCAAAATTTGCTGCATTCTTAAATGCACAAAGGCAAGTATTAAGTTTGATACCATGCTCACCTCATCAATAATGAGAACTTGCATCTTCTTCAATACTCTTGAAACTTCCAAGGATGCTTCTCCAGTTAGCTTGTTGAATTGTATTTTGTTCTCATGCTCCACTGGTAACATTAGCAAACGATGTAAAGTGATTCCTTTTATGTTATATGCTGCTAACCCAGTTGGAGCAGTAACCACACAAGACAAAGTAGAATCCGTTTTTTGCTTTAGGTAGCTTCTGATGACTTTTATTAGGAAACTTTTTCCAGTTCCAGCTTGTCCGCTTACATACATCTTGATTGGATGAAATGATGTGCATGAGCACTCTTTTTTTTCATGTAGAAATCCGTGATCAATTTTGTTTTTGATCTCTTCATAAATTTGTTGCTGCTCTTGATTCAGTTGTCTTTCCAAATTTTCTAAGTCTATAAATTCTTCTTGAGCTTGATTCATAGCCGTTTCCACTTCATTCATGGCTATTGATGCTTCATTTTCAACGATTGGTTGTCCTAGGGGATCTTGACTGAGTGTTCCTGAACTTTGGCTGTCCTGAGAACTGTCTCTAGCTATTTCTGCTGCAATTGTAGTTTCCTGTTCAATTTCTTCATTTAACATTTGCAGATAAGTTGAGAATGTACTGCATTGTATGCTGTCTTTGCAAGCATTAAAAGAATCTTCATAGCTTTGAAATTCTCCCAGTAGTTCATCCTCTGTACGCCATGGTTTAAACAACTGTAAAAGAGCCAAGTAGTAAAATTCCTACTTGTCAGTAGTGTCACAACTCAGCTTCCGGTGATTTATCAAACTTCCTTTTGTTTGCTTCACCAAACATCCTTCTTCACCAACGACTTTATATTTTCCATTGTTGATGTCTTCTGCAGCTTTCCGTGAATAAATGTAGTTCTGCAACACTTCATAGAGACACATGTTCTCCAGATGATGACTTCTCTTGGGATAATAAGTGTCCAACATGTTTGATTTCAAAATATCTGTACTTTCTGGGTCATTCTCGGCCAAATATTCAATTTCTCCTACAGATTTCAGTACCCGATTTCTCATTGCTGCAAGGCCTAAACTTGCCCAAATTATTCTTCTTGACTTCGAGTAGAGACTTGCAGAACATAACCTATCTGAACATTCGTAGGATCCAATTTCTCGATACGATAACATCTTCAAACTGAAACTGTACAGCTTCTTACTGACAGTCTTCTCGTGAGAAATCTCTTCCCACATTTCCTTCAATTCTGTTTTTTCTGATTTCGTAATGTAAGACGTTACATATCGAGCAACAGCAATGGAATTGTCAGCAACATACTGTATATCCATGTTAGCGTTCCACATGGATAAAATGACTGGATTGTAGTCATTTATATTTTTTGATTCTTCTTTTCTTTTAAGGTTGTAGGTATTCTTAGGTGATTTTCTTGTGATAGTATGTCTCACAGCTGACATAAAACTGTTGACTCTTCCATTTGAAAGAACAGGTCTAGGAAATCCAAATCGACATTTAGTGTAGTATTTTTCTTTGCTCTTGTATTTCCGTCGACAGTATTTTCCACACCGATGACTTTGGAAACGTAAAACTTGCTCCTTTAACTTGTTCTCTTCTGTGCTTTTTGGTATAGCACATGTTGCATATTCTTCAATGTAAGATAACACTGCTTCATCAGTATCTGTTCCAAACTTTGGGGCATCCTTGATCCACAACAGCATATGAATATGAGGAGCACCTCTTGCCTGGTACTCTTTTCTCCAAAAGAAATCCACTACTTCTCCAAGAGGTGGATTTTTTTTATTGCAGATGAAGGACATCATAGCCTCAAATCTATGATTGAAATATCTGCAAACATTAACCGGATCCAATGAGCACAGTTCTCCTGCTGTCTTGTATTCGATGTTTTTAATGTTTGAATTGGCCTCTCGTAGAAAATCCAGTAAATCATCCCAAGCGTACTCGGCACAGCTTAGGGTAAGGAACCATGTTGGTGTTCCTAAATTCCGTAACATGCATTTTAGTTCACCATGGCGTCGGTACCAATATTCATTCGTCCCACGCTGACAAGCCATCAGATTGATCAGTTGTGTTTCCAAATGATCATCTCGGTGCTGCACTTTCTCCATAAAATCCTTAGCAGACACATTTTGTAAATGTACTCCACTTTTTAAAATGTGATTTACTGCATAAGACAGTGCAGACAAGTCGCTTTCAAATAAAAGATGGAACAAATAAGGAATACTTTGTCGAAATCTGGGATCTTCAGCATATAGTCTTGTAGTCCGATACTCAGAAGCTGGAATCTGTTCTGGACGTTCATCGTATCGTCCTCCTTTTCCTTTAGGAAACAGCTGGGGAAAACATCGAGCTTCCAAGCTCTCCTCCCATACACTCACGGGAGTTCCTTTTGCTTTCTTCATCTGAAAGAGATCAATATTGTCTCCCATAACTTCTTTTGAATGAAGAGGATGTATGCTAAAATGTTCATAAATTTCTTCTTCCTTTGACTTGTCCACTTTTTCAATTTGTCCAGTTGGTGTTTCTGTGTCTTCTTGTAAATCTTCTTCTTCTTCTTCTTCTATATAAATTGATTCATACCATTTGTTATTCCTTTTCAAATACAAATTTGCTTTTTGTACTTTCCGTACATCTACCAGCTCCTGCCAAATCTTCTTATTCTTTGTAGGTACACCATTAACCAGAATAATTAATGGTTCAGTTTCCAAAGTATCCGCATCAATAGTTTCCATATTTTTTTTCAAATCCAAGGGCAAATACACCACTCTACCTTTTAAACCTCTCAGTAAATCTGAAGGAGGTAATTTACCAGTTTTGGGCTCCATACGTACTATGGTCTGGAACGGATGAACACATTGAATGAGTATAGACTCATATGTATTAAATTCAGAAAGTTCAGCAGGAATAGCATCCAATTCTAAATTATTATGTACAGCTCTGGTCGGCATTCTATTTTCCTCTAACTTGTTGTAACAGTATTTACAAATACGCTGATCTTCACCCAATTCAAAACAATTTTCTAGAAATATATATGTGGCAAAATCCTTCCACTTATAATTATCTTCATTTTCACTCTTTCTGTAGAGATCAACATTCCTAGTTTGTTTTCTATAATGAGTTCTGCGGCAACAAATACAAGTAAAATTTGGTCTTTCATTAGAGACTATTGCAAATTTTGTTATGTGATCATTAAATGTGTTACTTACAGAGGGTTCTACATTCTCTTCCACTTCTTCCTCATTTACTGTGTCCTTCTCTGCACTGTTTTGTTCAGGACCAAAGTAACAAAACTGAATTTCATCAACAACCTTCTCTACATCTGATACCGTTCCTCGGAACAGAGCCCTATTCAATTCATTTAACTTTATTGCTGGACTTTTGGCAAAATACAACCGTCTCACAAACTTTCTCATTTCAGTATGATGAACAGCCAGCATCCTAAAATGATGGAAAACACTATTGCACACTTTTCTAGATAGACAAGCACCTTAATCTTCTGTTTTATACTTTTTTTACTATATTCTCTTAGAAACTCTCGAAATTTGTCAATAGATTCCTGACGCACAGTGCAAATACTACTACAATTCCAAGTGTACACTGGGGCTTTAGGACGTCTCCCCATTGCCTCATCTGCCATCACTTGTACCTCATCTCTTGGAACCATTATCTCCTTCTCCATTATGCAACCATTTTTTACTTCGTATGAACGACCTCTGGTGTCAACTGCATGCAGCAAACTATTACTTTGAAAATAGCTCTCTTCATTAAAAAAAGGTTCACTACTTGAACTATGCATCCACTTTCCTAAAAACACTTTACAAAAGTTTGTTCTGTTCACTACTCTTTTCCTTTTGCTATGTGATTTCATTACATTAACCATTTTGTCTAATGTACGCATCCTATTCAAAATTAATATGAATAGTTTCCTTTTTAATTCTAATGCCTTTGCTGCAATGGCTTCAATTTCTTTTTTTCTCTTATAAAACTTTATCTTTTTCTTATATTTCTTCACATCCTTTATCAAATTGGACATAACTCTTTAAACGCTGTTTTTCTGTTTAAGTTTATCTTTTTAGTTGCAGAAGGTATATTTGCATTAACTAAATTCTGAATTTTTTCTTGTCCTTTTCGATTGAAATCATTCTTTCCTGTACAGACATTTTGTACATTTTTCCTTTTTTTGAATATGTTCCTTAGAAAATCTTTTTTTTGCTTACCAGAAGATTTTTTCTTCCTCCCAACATCAGCATCTTCTACTAACTTTGATCCTCTAGTTGTCTTCAAATATAGTTTTTTTTTTAGCGTTTTTTGAACTCTGGATTCTGTAGGCATCTTAAATTTTGTTCACTGCTCTTCAGCAATACCTGAAAAAAACAAACAAAAAAATTCCTTTATTTTATTTAAATATATTACTACATTTCTTTTCACAATAGTCACAAAACGAAATTTCTTTGCCAATTTGAATGCACACTTACTGCTCTTTTTTTTGGGCAAGTGAAAATCACTTTTACAAACTGACACATTATGAAACCACTTTTCAGATTTTTTAAAAAGCCCATGTCCAGACTGCTACACTCCAGCAAGGGCAACCAGCCTTAGTGATGCTGAATGTATTTGCATTACAGACTGAAACCTGAAAACCCCACTCGCTTGTAAATACTGTGCATGATTATACATGGCAAGCAGATGGGTGTGTGCTAAGAGTCTGCTTCTTCCCCCAAAAAATCGCTCCCCCTTTTTCCTACTAATGCAACTGTGAAATCACCAGAAAAAAACGCAATAATTCTCTGCCTGTAATTCCTATTTCCACACAGAGTCATGTTTTCACATTAGACCCAAAACGAAATTTCTTTGCCAATTTGAAAGCACACTTACTGCTCTTTTTTTTTGGCAAGTGAAAATCACTTTTACAGACTGACACATTATGAAACCACTTTTTTGATTTTCTAAAATGCACATGTCCAAACTGCTTTTTCAGACCACCACCATGTGTAACCTGGGTGGCTGCCTACATTCCAGCAAGGGCAACCAGCCTTAGTGATGCTGAATGTATATGTATTACAGACTGAAACCTGAAAACCCCACTCGCTTGTAAATACTGTGCATGATTATACATGGCAAGCAGATGGGTGTGTGCTAAGAGTCTGCTTCTTCCCCCAAAAAATCGCTCCCCCTTTTTCCTACTAATGCAACTGTGAAATCACCAGAAAAAAACGCAATAAATCTCTGCCTGTAATTCCTATTTCCACACAGTCATGTTTTCACATTAGTCCCAAAACGAAATTTCTTTGCCAATTTGAAAGCACACTTACTGCTCTTTTTTTTTGGCAAGTGAAAATCACTTTTACAGACTGACACATTATGAAACCACTTTTTTGATATTCTTAAATGCACATGTCCAAACTGCTTTTTCAGACCACCACCATGTGTAACCTGGGTGGCTGCCTACTTTCCAGCAAGGGCAACCAGCCTTAGTGATGCTGAATGTATTTGCATTACAGACTGAAACCTGAAAACCCCACTCGCTTGTAAATACTGTGCATGATAATACATGGCAAGCAGATGGGTGTGTGCTAAGAGTCTGCTTCTTCCCCCAAAAAATCGCTCCCCCTTTTTCCTACCAATGCAACTGTGAAATCACCAGAAAAAAACGCAATAAATCTCTGCCTGTAATTCATATTTCCACACAGAGTCATGTTTTCACATTAGTCCTAAAACGAAATTTCTTTGCCAATTTGAAAGCACACTTACTGCTCTTTTTTTTTTGGCAAGTGAAAATCACTTTTACAGACTGACACATTATGAAACCACTTTTTTGATTTTCTTAAATGCACATGTCCAAACTGCTTTTTCAGACCACCACCATGTGTAACCTGGGTGGCTGCCTACACTCCAGCAAGGGCAACCAGCCTTAGTGATGCTGAATGTATTTGCATTACAGACTGAAACCTGAAAACCCCACTCGCTTGTAAATACTGTGCATGATTATACATGGCAAGCAGATGGGTGTGTGCTAAGAGTCTGCTTCTTCCCCCAAAAAATCACTCCCCCTTTTTCCTACTAATGCAACTGTGAAATCACCAGAAAAAAACGCAATAAATCTCTGCCTATAATTCCTCTTTGCACACAGAGTCATGTTTTCACATTAGTCCCAAAACGAAATTTCTTTGCCAATTTGAAAGCACACTTACTGCTCTTTTTTTTTTGGCAAGTGAAAATCACTTTTACAGACTGACACATTATGAAACCACTTTTTTGATTTTCTTAAATGCACATGTCCAAACTGCTTTTTCAGACCACCACCATGTGTAACCTGGGTGGCTGCCTACATTCCAGCAAGGGCAACCAGCCTTACTGATGCTGAATGTATTTGCATTACAGACTGAAACCTGAAAACCCCACTCGCTTGTAAATACTGTGCATGATTATACATGGCAAGCAGATGGGTGTGTGCTAAGAGTCTGTTTCTTCCCCCAAAAAATCGCTCCCCCTTTTTCCTACTAATGCAACTGTGAAATCACCAGAAAAAAACGCAATAAATCTCTGCCTATAATTCCTCTTTGCACACAGAGTCATGTTTTCACATTAGTCCTAAAACGAAATTTCTTTGCCAATTTGAAAGCACACTTACTGCTCTTTTTTGTTTGGCAAGTGAAAATCACTTTTACAGACTGACACATTATGAAACCACTTTTTTGATTTTCTTAAATGCACATGTCCAAACTGCTTTTTCAGACCACCACCATGTGTAACCTGGGTGGCTGCCTACACTCCAGCAAGGGCAACCAGCCTTAGTGATGCTGAATGTATTTGCATTACAGACTGAAACCTGAAAACCCCACTCGCTTGTAAATACTGTGCATGATTATACATGGCAAGCAGATGGGTGTGTGCTAAGAGTCTGCTTCTTCCCCCCAAAAAATCGCTCCCCCTTTTTCCTACTAATGCAACTGTGAAATCACCAGAAAAAAACGCAATAAATCTCTGCCTATAATTCCTCTTTGCACACGGAGTCATGTTTTCACATTAGTCCTAAAACGAAATTTCTTTGCCAATTTGAAAGCACACTTACTGCTCTTTTTTTTTTGGCAAGTGAAAATCACTTTTACAGACTGACACATTATGAAACCACTTTTTTGATTTTCTTAAATGCACATGTCCAAACTGCTTTTTCAGACCACCACCATGTGTAACCTGGGTGGCTGCCTACACTCCAGCAAGGGCAACCAGCCTTAGTGATGCTGAATGTATTTGCATTACAGACTGAAACCTGAAAACCCCACTCGCTTGTAAATACTGTGCATGATTATACATGGCAAGCAGATGGGTGTGTGCTAAGAGTCTGCTTCTTCCCCCAAAAAATCGCTCCCCCTTTTTCCTACTAATGCAACTGTGAAATCACCAGAAAAAAACGCAATAAATCTCTGCCTATAATTCCTCTTTGCACACAGAGTCATGCTTTCACATTAGTCCCAAAACGAAATTTCTTTGCCAATTTGAAAGCACACTTACTGCTCTTTTTTTTTTGGCAAGTGAAAATCACTTTTACAGACTGACACATTATGAAACCACTTTTTTGATTTTCTTAAATGCACATGTCCAAACTGCTTTTTCAGACCACCCCCATGTGTAACCTGGGTGGCTGCCTACACTCCAGCAAGGGCAACCAGCCTTAGTGATGCTGAATGTATTTGCATTACAGACTGAAACCTGAAAACCCCACTCGCTTGTAAATACTGTGCATGATTATACATGGCAAGCAGATGGGTGTGTGCTAAGAGTCTGCTTCTTCCCCCAAAAAATCGCTCCCCCTTTTTCCTACTAATGCAACTGTGAAATCACCAGAAAAAAATGCAATAAATCTCTGCCTATAATTCCTCTTTGCACACAGAGTCATGTTTTCACATTAGTCCCAAAACGAAATTTCTTTGCCAATTTGAAAGCACACTTACTGCTCTTTTTTTTTGGCAAGTGAAAATCACTTTTACAGACTGACACATTATGAAACCACTTTTTTGATTTTCTTAAATGCACATGTCCAAACTGCTTTTTCAGACCACCACCATGTGTAACCTGGGTGGCTGCCTACATTCCAGCAAGGGCAACCAGCCTTAGTGATGCTGAATGTATTTGCATTACTGAGTCCAACCTCAAACCCTTAAACTATTCTTTTTTTTTCCAGTACACCTTAATTTATTGTGAAAACATAGTCCATATTATTTTACATGTTCCTCACATTTAAATTTCTCCCAAAACAGAAAATGATAAACGCAACTTCAACAAAAAGAATTTCCATTTCTATTATTCATTTCTTAAGTTACCACATACATCCCCTCTCAAACTCATAACTCACCTTTAAAATTAGTTGGTTGTGAAAGAAATGTGGCACTCAAACAGCAGATTATCAGAGCCAGGATCTCTGTTGTGTTCACCTCTCTCCTCTCAGCAGAACCAGATAATGGCAAACTTTCCCTCTATTTTTCCACACATATACATGTAAGTTTCAAATCTCAGTGCTTCCCCCTTTTTTTGAAATGTAATCACACATTTCTATTGGTTGAAAACCAACCCTTTTCCAAAAGTACCCTGCCCCCAACTTGACTTCTGCCTAGTACCCTTCCCCCAACTTGACTTCTGCCTGCTACCATAGCAACAGCTCATGGAACACTGCTGTGTGGAGTTAGGTCAAAAGTTCGCCACACAATGTTTCAATTCCACAGAGCAAGAGTGCTTGACTTTTCAAACCTAACAGCAAATCCATAGTACTGTTCTTTGGTAACACATTTTTTTGTACCAATACAAAACATGCTTCTATTAATTTACACATACAGCCTAGTTTTTATTCTAGAATGGTATGAAACAGCCAATCAGTTCTTTTTGTTTTGAAAAAAATATGTATGCCTCCATTTCCAAACTGTCTTTCTTTTCATATTGCCATTCTACTGAAAGACACCTCCTGAGTGCATCCAGTTCTCCTTTGAAGATATTCACAGTGTGGATTGTAGGGCACAGCTATGTCTTCTGGAGTGAAAAGTTTGCAGAGAAAACAGATATGGTGAGAGACCTTGCTTTGCCAAATGTAGACATTAAATGGATTGGTCAGAGAGGGTTAAAGTGGCACCAATTGATGCCATTGGTGAAATCCTTCATGCAAATCCAACACCCTGACCTCATAATAGTGCACTGTGGTGGCAATGACCTAGGCACTTTGACTAGGGTAGGTCTGGAAATGCTTATGAAGGACACTTTTGCACAACTGTTTTCACTTTTCCCTAAAACTGCCTTTGTGTTTTCCAACATATGCCAAAGGCAAAAATGGAACTGGTCCAATCATTTCTGTCCGCAGATTGACAAAGCAAGAAAGCACGTCAACAAATCTGTTTCTGCTTTCCTCCGTGACTATGGTATGGGTGCCATTTACCACAACAACTTGCGTTATGACATGCAAGACATTTATAGAGGAGATGATGAAGGGAACAGAGTCTTCCTTTTGAACCTTAGACTCTGCATCGGTACTTACTTGTAGGTACCACTAAAAAAATGACTTCATAAACACAACAGCTCTTTTTAGAGCTCCCTAATATCCAAACTCTTAAATCTGCATTTCATTTATTTTTTTTAATTTTTTTTTACCGTACGCTTACCGTACGCGTACCCCGTGATTTTTTAAAAAAACAATAAATGTTTTTTTTGTACTTTACAGTCCTTCTTTGACCCCCTCACAAATGTAAGGGGGGTCTGTAACTCTCATTGCCCCCTTTTCTTGTTTTCACTCTTTTTTTTCAGAGTGAAACACACAAAATGGCGGCCGCCGCTTCCTGGTTTCGGCCGATTCGAATGTTTACTAAGATCTAAGGGCCAATCAGAATCTCGCTCGCGCACGCCATTTTTCTTCCGTACGCTTACCGTAAGCTCACCGTACGCGTACCCCGTGATTTTTTAAAAAAACAATAAATGTTTTTTTTGTACTTTACAGTCCTTCTTTGACCCCCTCACAAATGTAAGGGGGTCTGTAACTCTCCTCATTGCCCCCTTTTCTTGTTTTCACTCTTTTTTTTCAGAGTGAAACACACAAAATGGCGGCCGCCGCTTCCTGGTTTCGGCCGATTCGAATGTTTACTAAGATCTAAGAGCCAATCAGAATCGCGCTCGCGCACGCCACCGTACGCGTACGGTAAGCGTACGGTAAGCGTACCGTAAGCGGGCTCAGATATATATATTGATTTAAAGGCTATTTTCTCAGAATCTACTGAACAGATTTACACCAAACCTACAAAAGGCACTTCCTTGACCTAGGGACTACCTCTCTGCCAAATTTCGAGTAATTCTGTTCAGCCGTTCGGGCTGTAGCTCGTTCTAAAGGTCCTATGGAAAAATGCATGGGAAAAACGCGTTTTGGGACCCCCCTTTTATCTCAGCCCCCGCTTGACGAATCCCCCCGAGACTTTCAGGGTAGGAGCGGAGCGTAGCGCCCCACCTATTTTGAGAAATTCGCGAGGATTCATCGACCGGCGCCAAAGTTATTCAAAATAGAATGTTGCGGATTTCCTATGGAAAAGGGGTCCTAACTATAACTACCTACTGGCGACCGCCAGTAGGTAATATATATATATATATATATACACACACACACACATTCTGTCATCGTCAGAATCAGATACTGCTGTTTGTAGAATACTCCTTCCCATAAAGCACTCCCCTTACGTTCAGCGCAGTTGACTGAAATATAAATAATGTTTGCTTTATTTAAAAAAAAAACTTTCACATTTAAAGACATTCTTGATTGAAGAATTATATACACAGGGTAAAAATCCATAAAGTAGGACCAAACTGAAAGACAGCTAAAAATGCTGTTTGATGTAACAAGGCCTATTGTTGCATTGCACAGTACATATCTGAAGAATGGATTTGCTGCAGCACCATATTGTCTTGCATTAACCGATTATGGAACTCACTGCAGCTTTGTTCAAAGTTGACCCTTGTGATCAACAAGGCTTTTAGAGTCTCCAGTTCCATTCGGTTTCTTTCATCAGTCCACGTGTTATTCATAATGGAAAAAATTCTTTCCACTGGAGCATTAGTTCCTGGCAGACATAATGCAAACTGGACCATCAGGCCAATGTTCTTAAATGTCATATTAACCCCTTCCATGCTCATGACGGAACGGTTCCGTCATGAGCATCGGTTGAGCTGTGCTCATGACGGAACCGTTCCGTCATGGCCCCGCCCGCGCTCGAACCCTTCAGCACCGCGGGGGAATCCGCGCAGCGCTGAAGGGGTTAAGAGTTTGGAAATGGGTGAATATTTCCACCCACCGATCCTCTGCAGTCTTCTTCTGGTCATTCCATGCGGCAAGTCTATCTGCTGTGTATTTTCGTACACAGGTGACTTCATCAAAAAGCGTGCTTAATACAGATTGTACAAATAACAGAGACATTTCAACATTATCCCAGACAGGAACAGCATCAAGAAGGATCCAGGAAAAAGAGTTCAAGTCAGAAAAAAATGCCCCCCACTCTTCCAAGTAATCAATACTGCAATTGTAGAAAGCACATACAGAGTGACATATTTTTGTTTCTGGTGAGAGTCCTTGTTCTTTGAGGGATTTAATAAGCTCCTTCACCCTAAGGCCCATGAAGCAGGCATCTCTCCTTTCCTTCAATTTCTCTATTAATTGTGTTATTTGTCTTGCAACATCTATGGCATTTGCATGCTGCTTCTCCATCTCCTTTATTGTGTCACAAAAAGGAGCCAGTTGGTTGCGCAAAAACCAGAGCCAGATTTCAGCAAGAGGGTTTTCAAAAAACTTGACAATGGCTGTTGGGGGATTTGCTTGGGACAAAAAATACGAACGTAGGGCTGGGAACAGTTTTAGCACCCTGTCAACTGCGGGCAGTAGGGAAAGCCAGCGAGTGTTGCTTGTACTTAGGAGTCGTTGATAATCTATATCAACAAACTCCCAAAATTCTTTCAGTTGTTCAGTTCGGACAGTGTAAATGTGGAAATATTTGTACAATTTTAAGACAAAAGATTCGATGTCCATTGGCAGCCCATCAGCAGCAGTTTGCACTGCATTATGGACAATGTGTGCCGCACAACCTATCCCAAGTACTTTAGTATGAGGAACAGCTTCCTTAAGCTTACAGAAAACATTGTTGTTTCCGGCTCTAACCTTTCCCCCAAAGTTTGTATTAGTATTATCTGCACAAAACCCAACTACTTTTTCAAGTAAATTACACTTTTGAAGGGCATGGTACAGTTGTTCAAAGAGTATTGCAGATGTTTCACCAGGAACGGAGGTAAACTCTAAAATTTTCACCTTAACACCCTCAAAATACTTGAAATACCTAATCACAATTGGTATCAATTTAACTTCTTTCCTATTGGAAGCATCAATAGACACAGATATACAAGCAATACTACTCAAGTCAGAATTGAGGTCCATCATTGCGAGAGGAGCCAGTACTTTTGTAATCAAGGCTTCAGTCTTTGTGCGAGCACAGCAAAACTTTTCATCATACAGTTTCCGAATCAATGCTGATGTACAGTCCATTGACCGAAAACTGTGGTTATGTTTAGCAAGATGATATGCTAATGTACCTTCAGCAGCAGCCCTACTGAGTTCAGCGTGTCCAGGGGTTGCCTTACCCAAAAAAGTGGTAATGTTGCTGGTGCTGCTTGAAGATTCGGCCCAGAACTTGTGTTTTTTTGTCTGTATGTGCTCCTTTATACTAGCCTTTCCACCATGGCCAATGGAGAATGTAGATTTGCAGATCTTGCAGAGCACGGTGGCATTACTGTTCCCGACCTTGCTCAGAAAGGGGAAAGATCTTTGCATCTCCTCGCTGACGGAACACTGTCGCTTAGGCATCTCTCCGGTAGGTAGGTAGCTAGCTATCCTTTCTGTGTTTTAATTTGGAGAAGAAAAAAAAGTCATGTAACTATGACGCCTACTGACAAAAAACTGTAACCAAGTTTCATATAAAAAAAAGTTACGTTTAAGCACATAGAAAACGCATTCTTCTTTTCAAAATATCAATAATGAAGCTCCAAGGACAAAATAGTGCCCATGAGTTAAAAACATTTCAGAAGGGAGCATTCATCAGCATTGTTGAAAAATACTTGCAGCAATGTCTTGAATGCTGAAGATAAAAATCAGATGAAAAATGTCTAAGAAGTCATTTTTACCATTTTGCCAGTTGTGTGATCATCCTTGCCAATTGGAGATTCTGGTATCAAATACCACAGTGCAGTAAGTGTTGCCAACTTAGAAGCTCAATTTATGATTGGAAAAAGCATTTTGGGATGTTACTATCGTTCAATTTGTTAATTAGTTGAGGTATCAGTGATTAATATGACAGTTTAAGGAGAAGCAGTCAAATCAGACAATTGATTTCCACCTTATATACTGGTGTTACAGGAGAAAAATATTGAAGATCCAAGTACAAAAGGAAAGGGCATGTTGAAGCTTTCTTTTAGGCTGAGGAACGCCATGCAGCTTGAGCTTTTGGGTGTTTTGAGTAACCGAATTTTGAAAAAGCTTAACGTGATTCAATATTGTTTGGCATCATGAAGGCTTGAAATAGCTAAAGTTGGGTGGAAGGATTTCCTGAACAGGAGGCCCCAAATATGTCTTGCCCAGAGCTCCAAAGTCCATAAGATGGCACAGGGACATGTAACCAGACATGCCACACAGAGAACACATTGACGCAGTCCTGGGCTTTTCAGATAATTCATTGCTATCCGGTTTGCTCATCTGAGGAGTTCAATGGAAGCAAACCAAGATTACAACACCCAGAATGCACCAAGTTGTGCCAAGAAAGACCCTGACAGTGGTTGATGTGACCACCGTACAGGCACAGACCTCCCAAACCACTCTATTTGCCTGTGTGCCAGTCTGCCTCTCCTGCTAATGCACCACTCCAAGCACAGCACTCACACGAAAGAGGTGCAGAACAGCATTACCAATGAGCAGTCGCATTACATGAGGACACATTAATTTTTTTGTTAGGCAAAATAATAATACAACTTGACTCAAGATACACAGCAATATGACCGTAAAATCTGTTTCTTTCAGACAAATTTGTATTTCAGAAACATCAATATTCTAGTTATGGTTACGCAAGAAATCATTCTCACTAAATTCAGTCTGCCTATATTATTAATTCTTTTTTTATTATGGTTTTACATAATGTCTTCTTGGTTATATAGAAGGTAACAAAAATGCTTATAGCACCTTTTTATTATATCTTTTCAACATGCTTCACAGCAGCCAAAATGATCCACAACATAGCTTGCAGACATTGGCAAAGCCAATAGCTCTGGCTAAACACATATATGGTCCCAAAGGCGAGACCTATTGGCTATGCCAATGCTTGTTCTTTTTAACATACCGTTCCAAGATGGCAGACGCTTATCTTGAAGCGGTAAAATGAAGAGCTTAAAAAAAGCGCACAAATGAGCATCATTTAGAAAGGCGCAGCCTGCAACTGCCGAGCCCACTCTAAGTATTGGTATAGTACACAATTCAACAGCAGAAAGTTAAAAGTTGGCTGTATGCTAGACCCAAAAAATAGTAATCCACCATACCAATTATATGGATAGGTTACAGACTTAGGGGGTTTTATTTTAGAGCTTTGAGGTTTCAAGAAACTACCCTTCAAATGTATAATTATGTGACAGAATTGTACAATGACGCCACACGTTAGATGCACTTCCTTTGGACCTGAGAGCAAGATCTGGAGGTAATATCTGTGGTGGTATTTATGTTACCTCTGAGCATTACCTCCGGTTGGTAGAAAATGGAATGGGAAAATGTGAATAACCTGCGGTATCACCAGTGCTCTATGATGCGGTGTAATTGCGTGCCTGATGCCTTGGCCGTATTACCACCATTATTTAAATGCGGTAAAATATATAGGGTCTCCTAAAGGGTGGGTGCTTGACGTCTGCTGCCAAACAAAGGTCAAATGCGAACAGCACAGGCACAAACAAAATACCTGAGAGACACCCATACTAACAATCAGAGATAGGCAAAACCTCCAACAAGAAACGAAGATATCAACTACTACAAACATAATACTGATAATGGACTGAAGTGCAGATTGAGTCAAACACAAGCTCCAAATAAAAGCAGAAAAACATGAAAAGCACAAGAAGTGTCAAATATATTAACTTAGACTTATGGATGGCTGCACACGTTTAAATATAACATTTGACAATCAAGCAGCATTACAGTATTCCGCAGTGTTGTTATACACGTCAAATAATCAAAAGTGCCAAAAAGAGTCAGTCCCAACAAAAATATAAGAAAAAGTCGTTTAGGCAGAAGAGCCAGTGCTAAGAGTTCCACAGAAAATCCAAAGATCGTAAAAGAAAAAATTAAATACACAGTGTTGCAATTAAACAATGAGAGATGAACGAAGAAATCATAATAACCCAAAGTAACAAACCACACACCCATGTGAAAAAAGAAATAGTCAACATGAGTTGAAAGAACTGGCAACTCTATAACGCAAGCAATTCTATTCTGTAAATACCTTATATTAAAGTTGTATTTCAGCAAGTACACCCTTTCTTCTCACATATATCAATAGTCATGGGTACCAAAAAAAAATGAGCAACATTACAAAGTACCAAAACTATTTGTTGCAGCGCCTACAAACCGCAAAAGCGCTATATAAAGAATTTCTTTTCCGTTATTTTTTGCTGTTTGCTTTGCTTCTGACTCGAGGGTTTATACTTACATAGTGTACAAAAATATATGCGGTGTATCCGAATCAGAAATGCAACGTTAAAAACGATATTGTCAATGGGGCTCACGTTTATGTGGAAACATTTACACACATTAGCATAGTATTAGTTTAGAACATATAAGATATAAAACTCTTAGGGTTAAAATACTTACGTTGCAGGCTGGGAGGGCAAGGATTCCTGGATGATGCAGCTCTGATGCAAGGCAAGGTCCCGACGGTGCTGGTAGGGCTGGGGAGGCGTCACGAAGCTGCTGCTGGATTCTGCTGTAGTTTGAGACTGTCCGACCCTCGCTCGCTTTAAAGCAGAGCAGGGTCACAGTAGAATCTTGCTGCAGGCTGTAAAATCAGGGTCATGCCGGTCACAGGTGGTTCTAACCAGCTGCATGATGACGTAGGTGGCGCTGTGTAGACAAAGAGAAGGGAAATCCCGAGAGAAAATGTCTCTCTTCAAAGGATTTCCCTTCCTGCTACAGCGCTCACCTCAGTGACGTCATGCGCTGTGCAAACAGAGCATGCGCGCAGCTGGGATAGTGAAAAACCGGGACATTTCTTTGTTCGACCCGGACACTTTTCTAAAACGGGGACATTTGACTCCATTGGAGTAAAGTGTCGGGACACGGGGACATTTCACAGAAAACGGGGACCGTCCGGGGAAAACCGGGACGTCTGGTCACCCTACGTTTTGCCTGCAGTAAGAGAAACTCAATAAAGAAAATATTGCTCACAGTCTAAATAACACGTACCATGTAACAACCAAAGTAAAAGGGCCAGTCGCCAAGGGGGTTACAAATGAAGACATGGTGGTACTAAGGAGAGACTAACAAGACTTTTTACGAATCGGAGTCCAGCATTAATGAAGGACAATGATAGAAGCCAATGGCAAATATGGGCTGAGAGTGGGCGGGCTTCAATTCCCTACTCCACTCCAACAAGTCTCGCAGAGCAGTGCATGTGCGCTGACTATAGACTCGACCTATTAATGGCGGACCTATTGGCGTTCATGCTCTCTTGTTAAATCTTAACTCTGTTTAATGCTACTTTATTGTCTTCACAGCCACTGCTTGAATTTTACATATTTTTTTATTTTTTTTAGGTTGGTCTGTATGCAACATTTCGAAAAAATGTGGCTCCCTTGTTGTCGTTGTTGTCTGCTTGGCAGTCAGGCTCATATTGGTTATTTACTTTGCAGGTGAGTTTATATTCCTTTTCTAGGAGCAGAGCCATGAACATAACACATACAGGTATCATAAATTATATAAACCTAGGATGAGAGCAGACAAATGGTTCCTATGCTTTTACTACAGAGAAATAATTAGGGTGTGGCGTGGAAACAAAAGTTAGCGGTAGAGATTGAACATCTCCCTAGGCCGAGGGCTGCTATCAAAGGTGCTTATTCATAAAGAAAAAACGCCTCTGATTTGTCACGCGAGTAAAATTCTCTTAATGGCATGATTATTTTTTTTAAAACCAATTTTTATTGTTTTTTTTGGGTTGTTCTGTGAAAGAGGGGGAAAAACAGAAAATCAGCATTAACACATACATGCATATCCTGCTAGGAGGTAAGGGCACTTGGATGTGGGGACACCTTAGGGTTGTGGAAACCACTTTTATTAGCTGCTTTGCCGACTAGAAAGTGTATGATGTGGCTCGCCGTTAGATAACACGTTTGTAAAATTTAAACTATCACTTGTGTGCAGTGCCTCTGTCTGTTGGCCATCAGAAGAGGGGTTTGATTTTCAGCATTTCAGCTGGTTCAGGCACCATGGCCAGTGCCTACAGTTGTAAAGGTTTCCTCATTTGTTGCCATGGTAACCCTTTCACTTCCGGGGTGTTTGCACCTCTGTGCTGGAGTTTTTTTATCCACAAAAGTCTTCTCAAGCACATGTACCCTTTTGGTCTCCTTGTGCAACTACATAGACTGTTTTTAGGCACACTCAGGGCTAGGTATAGATGTAAACCTTGCATAAGTATCTTATTGCATCAAGAAAATATAATGAAAAATGTGAAGATACTTAATTTTTTTCAACAAAATTGCTCAATGTTTTGTGGCATTTCTCAAATGGATAAACTTAAGTCCTGTAACGCTAACAAAGGAACTGCTCAGTGGCGGCTCCTCTGTCGTGGCGGAGGAGCGTTGCCCCGCCTGCTGCCAATGCAGCAAGCACACACATTCATAAAATGGTAATACATTTGTAATTTTAGTAACAAAATGCACAATTGTGGCACAATCGCAGTTGATGGTAAACTGTTCATTTGATAACAGATATCAAACTCAGGACTGTATAAAAATTCTATTCAAACTAAGAAATCTGTTGGTTGCAGAGAAAAAAGAAAGGTGGGGGTGCACATATCTAACAGTCCAAAGAACCAAAATATAATTTTCAAATGTCCTCTTTATTTAAAAAAGATTTTTTTGGAGTAATAAGAAATGGTCAGCCAACGCGTTTCATTCCCTCAAGGGGAACTTCATCAGGGCTGTAACATGACAAAACAACATATATATTACATATAAATCATGAGACACAGGACAAACAACATAGATAAATACATCAAAATTAAAAACGTACTTTTCTAGAAGTATTTTTTACACATAAATGTGACCACACGGGTGACACACAAATCTTATAACACTGTCAGTCACAATGCTGTGAACTAAAATTTACATACCTAAACATACAAAATATCCATCTTTTTATGGGTTATTACATACTCTAAAATTTACAAAATATACATATTTACAAGATGTTATCCAAGTGGGCATCTATTTATCAGTATTACCGTCAATTAGATTTATCAACAAATCAACAGTTTTCTCCTTTCAAATCTACTGGTGACCTGGAGAGCATGAATGTATCTGTTTATGATCTTCAAAGGAATCACACTTTCCGATAGATAAACCATATTCCAAATCCGATACCTCAAATCCCTGAACAGAACATCCACTTTAAATAAGTAGTCATATGACATATCACAAAGAGTGGCATATATTCAAAGAACGTGGGAGGATAAAAATCAAAATTCTCCCACTCCCATTATACATCAAGATTATTTGATCTCTCAAAAAATAATCAAAATTTAGAAAAATTGAAAAAAGATAAGAAAAGAGAAAGGTGAATAAGAATACATAAAAGTGGTATAGAGACAAAGATACACATACAAAAAAAATAAGCATACCTTTACTTAATGTTTCCACTCTTCACAACAATTCCCAGAGAAGCAGTCTATTTAACATGCGCCTCGAATTCCTAAAAAAGGTAATCATTATCAAAGTCAGAATATCTGACATAGGAACCTCAGTTATTCTGTCAGGACTATAAGTAGCTCGCAGGAATGTTCAAAGAGGCATACAATGTATCATGCCCTACAGTTTTTCCATATTAGCAATATTCTCACTCTAAAAATAAAAATAAAAATTACCTAATTACTTATAAAAAGCAAACAAAATACACCCTTCATATACCATTTGCAGCAGTAAGGGGGAACCCAAAACGAAACTGACTAGCAGGCCAATAATTTTTGTAATCAGCAAAAATGGGTATATATATAGAACTATTATATACCGATACCCTGACTCCGTAACCAGAATATTGAAACTTGTATCCATACATAAGTAAACGCATACAGGGCTCCGTGTTGTTAAAAAATGTATGCCAAACGCCGTGCGTCTGGGGTTTTTAAACATAGAGACACGGCTCAAAAAGCAACTAGGCACCATCCCAATACGCAAGTCAAAACAACAATTCCCCTTTTGGAAGAACAGAGTCTGTCAATACATTCACAACTAAATACACACGATCACCAGGACAAGACACCCAAAAATCATCTCCATAACAACATGTATATTAAAAAGAATTTTTCATATATTTTTTTATTCGTTATAAAATTGATCAGATAAGAAAACACAAAAATTCATAAAAATACAATAAAACAGTGAGACAAATGTTGTTGTTCAAGACAATAATGCACAGTGTCCTACCTATACATAGAACACACTACAACATACATTAGTGTAAAATAGAGGGAGACTCAGTAAGTAACATATTTTGATCTCTTATCAACAGGCAAAAGGAGACATATGATCATGATCTGCTATTTTCCTAGTTGATTATGTCAACAATAGGGTAATTCGGAAACTAGGAGTCACAACGATCTATACTCTCCCTCCTATGAGTGCGTCGACGCGTTTCGGTGGAGATTTGTGGATAACTGACCACCTTCTTCAGGACAAGTAATAATATTCTCCCATGTCGTCAGAAAACAGTCTTATAGACCAGAGAAGAATAGACAACGGCTACTGAAGGGATATTAGCCTCCTCCTTGTGCCTCATCCAGGCTACTCAATAGGCCAAATACTGGTATAATCTTTTTCCGTTTTATTCTTTCGAAGCAGATGTGGGCGTTTAGTGAGTAAAAGGTCTAAAAATCTTAGCTGAATAAATGGGTCGAAAACCTCAAAGATGAATTCAAAATATGTCATAAACGGTGGAAGTATCTATTTTTTTCTCCTCATAGGTAAGTACACGGTGGATACAATCCTATAGCCTTGTCTCAGCGCGTACGCGTCAGGAAATGATTCTACGGGTCCCACCAGCTGGTGGGACCCGTAGAATCATTTCCTGACGCGTACGCGCTGAGACAAGGCTATAGGATTGTATCCACCGTGTACTTACCTATGAGGAGAAAAAAATAGATACTTCCACCGTTTATGACATATTTTGAATTCATCTTTGAGGTTTTCGACCCATTTATTCAGCTAAGATTTTTAGACCTTTTACTCACTAAACGCCCACATCTGCTTCGAAAGAATAAAACGGAAAAAGATTATACCAGTATTTGGCCTATTGAGTAGCCTGGATGAGGCACAAGGAGGAGGCTAATATCCCTTCAGTAGCCGTTGTCTATTCTTCTCTGGTCTATAAGACTGTTTTCTGACGACATGGGAGAATATTATTACTTGTCCTGAAGAAGGTGGTCAGTTATCCACAAATCTCCACCGAAACGCGTCGACGCACTCATAGGAGGGAGAGTATAGATCGTTGTGACTCCTAGTTTCCGAATTACCCTATTGTTGACATAATCAACTAGGAAAATAGCAGATCATGATCATATGTCTCCTTTTGCCTGTTGATAAGAGATCAAAATATGTTACTTACTGAGTCTCCCTCTATTTTACACTAATGTATGTTGTAGTGTGTTCTATGTATAGGTAGGACACTGTGCATTATTGTCTTGAACAACAACATTTGTCTCACTGTTTTATTGTATTTTTATGAATTTTTGTGTTTTCTTATCTGATCAATTTTATAACGAATAAAAAAATATATGAAAAATTCTTTTTAATATACATGTTGTTATGGAGATGATTTTTGGGTGTCTTGTCCTGGTGATCGTGTGTATTTAGTTGTGAATGTATTGACAGACTCTGTTCTTCCAAAAGGGGAATTGTTGTTTTGACTTGTGTCTGGTGGTGCTCCACCCCTTTTGTGGCACGGGGCCCCTCTCTTCTGAATTTTTATACCATCCCAATACGGACAGGGTACTTCTAATACTGATCGCTGTAACGCTCTCGCAGGGGGACCCGTGGCTAGGAACAACAATCACAATCTATCAATAACCCCTCCCCACAGAGTTTCTCCTTACCGGTAGTGTCCCGAACAAGATCCTCAGTGATCCGGCGTGTTCCTCGATGTTTTACGCCCGGTCCGCCATGATTATGAATATACGACGCCCCTCCCCCTGGTGTGCTGTTGGCCAATGAGTATGGAGCCAAGAATAAATCAGTCTAGTATCTAACAACCTCACGCCATTTCTTAACATGTTTGTTTATATGGGAAAACTATATTTTCATTCTTTCGAATATAATATCGAAAAAAGAGGTCACGAATAATTGTATAGATGTGACCTAAAAATGTATAGGTATATTACAACCAAATAAGAACGTGAAGAAAAGAATTTTTATCAATAATATTTATCCCGGACATCTATTTAGATTTTAATAACTGCCACAATGTTGGTACCATTGGTGAATATTATACCGCGCTCTAAGGCATCAATGAATAATGGAATAATAAATTATAAAGATATTTGACGTGTTTCTCAGTTAATTACGTCGTCTGTGTCTCGTATCGAAAGCATACGGTGCTCCGCCCTTTGCAGGACAACCAGCCAATGTATGCAAATCTTAAGTCCTGCACTGAAAGCCACTCGTACATTTAAACTGGTAGAATGTAATGTCGGAGACAAAGTTCAAAATACATACATCTGACCTTAAAACGTAAATGCCTATTTAGAAAAAGTGACCAAAATATTTGACAAGCAGATTTGTCCAAAAACATGTGGATGGCATCATGTCAAAAAAAAAAAACGCACTCCAAAGTGTTAAGGGACATCCAATCTATAGACATTTTTCTTGAATTACTGCTTCGCGTATGTTTATTTTCAAAAACATTCAAAGCTCTGCCCTCGATATAAAAGATAATTAATGGGCGTATGCCTTGAGACCATCATTAATATACACTAAATTTTATATACATCAGTACGCCCCGTTTCGGGTAAAAACTCCGGTCTTGCAACATTTCATCACAATATATAAGAAAAATATAATGTCAGAAAAGGATCGATCATCAGAGATCCGTATATTATAAAGCATTAGAACTATGAGGGTGTATAATAATATTCTGTACCACAATTATAATGTTTCATATTAAAAATTTGATAACAGATATCAAACTCAGGACTGTATAAAAATTCTATTCAAACTAAGAAATCTGTTGGTTGCAGAGAAAAAAGAAAAGTGGGGGTGCACGTATCTAACAGTCCAAAGAACCAAAATATAATTTTCAAATGTCCTCTTTATTTCAAAAAGATTGTTTTGGAGTAATAAGAAATGGTCAGCCAACACGTTTCATTCCCTCAAGGGGAACTTCATCAGGGCTGTAACATGACAAAACAACATATATATTACATATAAATCATGAGACACAGGACAAACAACATAGATAAATACATCAAAATTAAAAACGTACTTTTCTAGAAGTATTTTTCACACATAAATGTGACCACACGGGTAACACACAAATCTTATAACACTGTCAGTCGCAATGCTGTGAACTAAAATTTACATACCTAAACATACAAAATATCCATCTTTTTATGGGTTATTACATACTCTAAAATTTACAAAATATACATATTTACAAGATGTTATCCAAGTGGGCATCTATTTATCAGTATTACCGTCAATTAGATTTATCAACAAATCAACAGTTTTCTCCTTTCAAATCTACTGGTGACCTGGAGAGCATGAATGTATCTATTTATGATCTTCAAAGGAATCACACTTTCCGATAGATAAACTATATTCCAAATCCGATACATCAAACAATAATATTTATCCCGGACATCTATTTAGATTTTAATAACTGCCACAATTTTGGTACCATTGGTGAATTTTATACCGCGCTCTAAGGCATCTATGAATAATAGAATAATAAATTATGCCTTGAGACCATCATTAATATACACTAAATTTTATATATATTAGTACGTCCCGTTTCGGGTAAAAACTCCGGTCTTGCAACATTTCATCACACTATATAAGAAAAATTTAATGTCAGAAAAGGATCGATCATCAGAGATCTGTATATTATAAAGCATTAGAACTATGAGGGTGTATAATAATATTCTGTACCACAACTATAATGTTTCATATTAAAAAAGAAGAAGTAAGAAAACGAAGAGGGAGAGAAGTCACCAGATTGCATGAAAAAGGCAAAGACAAGGCAGCACATATTTAGTTCCTCACATGTCAAACAAAGGCGAGGCTGCTAATAAGTGATATATGGGCTAGTCCCAAAATAAATAAAAAAGAAAAGACTGATCAGAAATTCATGCTATAACAGTTTTCAGCTTGTGTTGGGTCAATGGCATCAAACTTATATTTTAGTTCATCACATGTCAACACAAGCAAAGTCACCAATGAGGTGACAAATGGGCTGATTCCATGATAAATGACAAAAGGGCTGATCAGATGTCGTATAACAACACAGTTGTCACCTTATATTGGGTAAATAGCATCAAGCTCCATAGGTATGTCATCGGCTAGTTCTTTGTGTTGCTAAACCATGGGACAGGGAAGTAAATACTGAGAAAGTTCCATAGTCAATATCAATATAATCATCTGAACAGAAGAGTAAGATGCAGGATATATATGCGCTTATTTTTAATTTGATATTTGCATCCATACATGGAAGTATGATCGACTGGCACTTAAGTTAAATCTTGAGGATATGTGAGTTACTCACTTTCAAGGAAATAGTGCATTTCATGATCACTATTAAAACCTTCAGAAATGCTCCGTAATCTACAAATCCATTTTGCCTCACACTGCCTGAGTCAAAGCTCCCGATTACCTCCTCTCTCCATATTCCCTATATGTTCAATGGCATGAAACCAGAAATTGGCACGGCCCTCATGTTTCTTAATGAAGTGTTCCGTGAGGGGGTATCTAGAATCACATTTTAGTATGGCCCTCCTATGCACCTGAATCCTGATCTTTAGGCTGCGCTTGGTACTGCCTACATAGATGGTTCCACATGAGCAACCAATGACGTAAACAACAAAGGTAGTGTTACAGTTGATACATTTGTAAATCCTATAATCCTTGGAACCATTGTAAGAAAAGTTCTTAGTTCTATTGACCCCTAATTCACAAATGTTGCAGGTTGTTCAGGTAAAAAACCCTAATGGTTTAGCTAGTAACCATGTTGATGTTTTGTTTTCACAAGTTTTAATATAGCTGGGGCAGAGACCGTTTCTTAGAGTTTTCCCTCGCCTGTACGTGATTGATGGATTGGTCTGAATCATTTTTTGAAGACTCGGTATATCACACAGAAGCCTCCAATTTCTCTTTAACAATTTAAAGATGTCACTACTGTGTGAAGTATACTGAGTCACAAACCTGATGTTGCTGTCATTTGTTTTGATCTTATTTTTTGTACTAGTATTCAGAGTGATCTCCCTGGTAAGTGAACGTGCCCTTATCTCTGCCTTATCCACTACCATCTCATTATAGCCCCTTGCTAGGAACCTTTTCCTAACAAACTGAAGATTTTTATTGAAGTTATTTTCCTCACTACAATTGCGTCTTACACGTACCATCTCTCCATATGGGATGTTTTTAATAGTTGAGGTAGCATGTGCGCTTTCTGGATGTAAGACTGCATTGCACGCAGTTTCTTTACGATACAGAGTACTGTGAATCCGCCCATCTAGTATATAGAAATGAAGATCCAAAAAGTTGATCTTTTCATTACTGTATTCCATTGTAATTTTTACATTAAATGGGTTGGAATTAAGGTATTCAAAGTAATCCTGAAGTTGTGATACACTACTGGACCACAGGCAAATAATATCGTCGATGTACCTCCCCCAAAAGTCAATACTGTCAGTCCAAGGGGAGGCACATCTACCCCATGCATGCAGAAATCTGTTGTTTGCATCCTGGTCTCCCTTGCCCCCTCAGACTGGCTGGTAGAACACACTGAATATGACGTTCGTCAGATTTTTACCAATTATCTTTTCCAAAACAGGGGTTTTCCTCCAGTTTCCATCACACAGAAATGCATCCATGGCAAGGGTTGACCTCCCCACTTTGTTCCTCTGGGGCATTTCTTGTTATGTGATTTTAGATCAGTTTGTAACGAAACTGGGGTGTTGGAGTTACGCTGTTGTAACAGGATAGAATAACTGAATTCCATTTTATGTAACTGTCAACGCCTTGACCGTCTCTGTAGAAAGATTTTGAGACCTCTTTATAATCCTATGGTTGTGTGGAGATGTAGAGTTGCAGTTTAAGCATCTGATACCTGTTGGGAGTTTTATTAAATGTATGTGCAAAGCACAGATATATTTGGTATGATATGCCTATTGAGTCTACTTTTAACAATTTGGTTATTTTTACTTGAATGATAGACTTGACAGCCAGTTCTATATAATTTTATTTAATATTTTTATATTTATTCATGTATTTCTTAACCGTCTTACTAATCTTCTTTTACTATCTGTTTTCAGGCTGCAGAATCATGTGTTGATTTTGTTTCAGATAATTTGCAGTGGTTTAAATCAATCACACAAGGATATTTTGAACCCCGCTTTGTTTTTCTGGGTCTCCTGACCATGGGTCTACCCATCATGTATAGGATTTCTGTTGCTTTAGGGTGCCCACAAGCAATACATTTGGTGCAGAGCATCTTAGAAATTTGAAAAGCAAATGAAAGCGAAATTCTGCTTTAAGCTACCAGTCTTTATCATCTTTGGCCTTTATCTAAACATAACAAAACCATATATTTTCCATAGCTACATATCATTAGCTTTCTATTGCTGGGAGCCAGGCCTCCTTCTCCTTGATTTAGCCGGCTGAAACAATGTGCTGAATAAGAAGTATGTCATTTGCAGCATTTTTCCTTAAAACATGATGGTGTCGGGGGGCCTTGCTAGACCGAAGACCTGCAAAGATATATCTCTGCTGACCTCCACAACCACGTCACAACCATTTTGTGATGCTTTCAGAGTTGGCATAAACCCCAAATTGTCAGTGGAGAAACTTTAAGGGCAGGAATCATTGGAGGCATCACTAAAAATGGTTTGTAAGCCCCCACCAGCCTGCAACACCAACTGGCTCTTCAGGCTTGCGTGAAGTCCGCAAATCTAAAATGGCCACCGTGATGAGCTTCATCCAGCCAAAATGTATGATCCAGTCAGAGGAGCCCTACATTGACCACCTCTGAGGTCAGATTGGTGCTTTTAACCCAGTGAGCAGGTGGGTCAGGAAGGAGAAGCAATCTGCATGCCAGAGGTGGAAGGAAATGGATAGAGGCCACTAAGGGGGCCCTCTGGAGCAACCGCCCGGTGGGGAAAGAGCCAGTAGGGAGACAGGCACCCTTCCCAACTTCACCACAGCCTGATTCTGGTGCATGATCCCACTGCGGACCCACAAACTGGAGAATAGCAAGGCCTCACCCAGCAATCCCCAGAACCTGAAATGGAGATACAACTGCTGGTGGGTCAGCAGGGAACTCAGCAGGCAAGCTGGAGGGAGAAAGCAACATTGGAGATCCCCAATCCTAGGACATTCAAAATCGCAGCCAAGTGGGGGGAATGATTTACAATAAGACAGCCACACGACAGGCTGACAGCCACTGCTGAACATTTACCCCATGGGGTCCCGTGGATGCCGAAGAGAAGGGGATCTTTCCATTGGCCTTGGAGTGAGCACCTACTAGCGGGCCACACCCGCGTTGTGCTCCCTAGTGGTTTTCAGTCTGGATGGGAGACTCGAGGGTGTGAAGGTCACTGCTGTGACTTAGTGTGGGGAGCAGCAGTGCTGGCTAGACATTGCTGTTTGGTAAAAATCTCAACTATAACTGGTTACTACAGCACTGGAGGCCTCACACTAGCCTGAAACCCGTCCAGTGACTTGTTTAAGCTCCTTCCTAGCGACGGCAGCTGGGCGCTTGTCGCCTCCAGTGCCTACACACATTTAGTGACAGCCAGAATCTCAGGCAGAAAACCAAAGGCACCCTTATAACCACTTTCAAGATGGCTGGAAACAGGGTGAAATCTGCTCCTGTCAAGGACATGTTGCAACCTAACACCAGGTGACTCAAGCAACAAAAGCCCCCACAAATCAGTGGATTTCCAGGTGACGGCCACAAAGTGAGACATTCAAACACTCCACCAAAAGTTCAGAAAAGATCTTACCTCCATATGCCAAGACCTCTCGGCTGAATGTGTTGAATTAGATCACTCACTTCAGAAAACAGACAGACACCTCTATCAGGTGGAGGTTCTTTTGCAGAATAAGCTCATGGACAAGAGGAATAGGCAATAAGACTTAATGCCCTCCAATGGCAACATCAAGAAAAGATGGAAATAAATGGTGCTGTGGTGTGAAATACACATACAATTTGAACCTTAATTTGTCAAACACTGCAGAACGGATTTACACTAATTCACAAAAATTAGTCTTCCTGTGTATTTTTCAAGTAATGCCTTCTGACATGCTTTTTAATTTTCTTATTAAAAATTGCATGGGGAAAACACATTTTTGGACCCCTTTGTTTGCAGCACCCGCCTGACAGAATACCCTGAAGCTTTCCAGGAGGGAGCTGAGGTGGATGATACTTGTTTAAAAAAACAGATTTGTGAAGATTTGCGAAACAGCACAAAATGTATTAGTAAACAAAAAAATCGATTTCCTGTGGAAATATGGCCCTAACTTTCACTACCCGGCGGTATCTGCTACTGGATGATAAGAAGAGGCATGCACTTTCATATATTTATAGATTAGATTCCTTTGGTGTCTTAAAATAAAATTGTGAGCCAAAAGGCTAATGCAGTGCTAACCCGTGCTGTGGGTGATGCAGACTATTTTACTCGTAAAAAGCAAATAGAGAAAGAAAAGGAAAAATGTGTACATTATATTGATGCTGTGGAGTAGATTGGTGTGCACTCTGAATTCCTGTTTATAGAGGGGCCTTTGCAATTTTCTTTGTCGAAATTATCAAAATTCCGTGGAAATTATGCATATTTTCCAGCCACGATCCGTATAGGGCGTGCCACCGGGCGGTGACGTGGGAGGGGCAGGGTGGGAGGTTGTAAAATTCGGCAATCGGACGATTTCAGGTAAGTAACGGAAAAATAAATAAAACAAATTTCATTGCACGCGCTGCATCGCCAGGGTACTGAATATTTTGGTGCTAGTATTAATGAAGGCCAGGGGGGTTGGACATAAATTGACATTACTATATAACATCTAGGCTAGACATAAGACAGGCCTTTGTAGCTTATCTGAACTTAGAAAGTTGTGCACTGGTTGGGCTGTTCCTTAAATGTTGGCTGTAGAAGGAACTTCAATTTGTGATTATTATTCTTTGGGGTTCTAACCTAGGGTTGTGGATGATGTAGTCACCTTGGAAACAGCTGTTTTTCCGTTTCCATTCTGATACATATTTTTGAAACTCCTGAATTCTTTGGATCTTGTCTGGTAGTGAATTAAAGAGCTTGGTGGCTTGTACCAAGATAGTGGTGTTTCCCATGGATTTCTTATATTAAGGTGGTATGAGGGTCCACATTGCAGGCCTGGAGCACAGGGCCGCATTTTGTTTGAATAGCTTGAGTTTAACTTGTAGATCTAGGGCCGTATTATGAATTTTCATTGTTTGCGCTGGGCGAACCTATTAAAAGGTGCACCCGGTGCAAACAATGAAAAGGCACCCTATTATGTATGGTGAATGCGCTGCCCCCAGGACTGCCTATTGTGGCACCCGCGCTGTAGCTTAAGATGTTGAAAGCTAAAGCGCGGGTGCCACAAAGGTTTCACATTTGCTAAAGTTTAAGCTATTGGCATTATAAATGACAATTCTTTTCATTTATGTTTACAAAACCTGCAAGTGGAGTTTACGCACCGCTTGCAGATTTTGTAAATACATAAATAGAAGGCATTATTGTTTACAATGCCAATAGCTTCAACTCTTGCAAATGCAAGACATATTGCATTGCAAATGCTTATTTTTTTTATACTTGCGTTACACACATTGGTAAGATAGAGTGCTGCAAATCATGCAAATAGTTTAACAATAAAATAATGCTTCCAAAATGTCAATTTTAGTAATACCAGAGCATATGTAATGCAATTTATTTTTACATAACTTCCCTTCAACACCTCTTTAGGGGTGCTATGGGCTGTCTAAATGCAGTTAAAATTAAAAGAAGGCACTTCACAGCCCAGATGTTAACTCTTTGCACTACCATTAAAAAAACGCAAATCTCTGTCATCACAAAGTATGGAGTGATTTAATCAATTAAAGCCAGCTCCCTAGCATCCTTTAACCTTGCGTATTAACTGAGAGCCACATTTCCATTTCATTCAGACATGCAGGCACAAAAGCATTTCACAGCACTAAAGACTCAACGGATAAAACTTCGGCTGATAACGATCTTAATTAGCTGTCCCAGGCCGGCTGTCTTTTTCCAAAAGGAAAGAAAAGGTTTTGGATTGCAGGCACAAGTGAAGCTGGGGAATGCGTGACCCACCTTCAGGACTCCATAGCACCCCTCGGGGTCGTGCCCCACTGATTGAAGACCTCTGATCTATGTATATTCATCTAACTATTTGTCTATCTAGATGTTAATCTGTATCTATACAACTATATTTATCTGTGCAGTATATTTATCTTTACAAGTGTATCTATCTTTGCATTTCTGTCTATGTACATTTACAACTCTATCAGTCATCTATGTATATATCATCAATGTATCTATCTATCATCTATGTATCTATCTATCATCTATCTATCTGCCTGTCTTTGCAAGGATATCTATCTCTGCAATTCTGTCTATCTACCTCTGCAACTATATCTATATATCTATCTATAATCTATCTGTCATCAACCATCTATCTGGCATCTATCATCTGTCTATGTATCTATCATCTATGTATCTATCTGTCATCTATCTATCATCTATGTATCTATCTGTAATCAATCTATATTCTATGTATCTATCTATCATCTATTTATGTATCTAAACTCTATGTATTTATGTATCATCTATGTCTCTATCCATCATCTATCTATGTATCTATCCTCCATGTATTTATCTATCATCTATGTATCTATCCATCATCTATCTATGTATGTATCTATCATCTATATATCTATCCATCATCTATCTATATATCTATGTATCTATAATCTATGTATCTATCTGTCATCTAACTATCATCTATGTATCTATCATCTATCTATGTATCTATCTATCGAACATTGATCTACATATCTATCATCTATGTATCTATCTGTCATCTATCCATCATCTATCTATGTATCTATTGTTGATGTATCTATCTATCATCTATGTATCTGTCTATCATCTATGTATCTATCTATCATCTATGTATCTATCCATCATCTATCCATGTATCTATCATCTATGTATCTATCCATCATCTATCTATGTATCTGTCATCTATGTATCTATCATCTATGTATCTATCATATATGTATCTATCATCTATCTATGTATCTATTGTTGATATAACTATCCATCATCTATGTATCTATCCATCATCTATGTATCTATATATCATCAATGTATCTATCTATGTATCTATCTATAATGTATGTATCTATCTGTCATCTATCAATGTATCTATCTATCTATCTATCTATCTATCTATCTATCTATCTATCTATCTATCTATCTATCTATCTATCTATCTATCTATCTATCTACCATTTTTGTATCTTTCATCTATGTATCTATCTATCTAAGTATCTATCATCTATGTATCTCTCTGTCATCTATCTATGTATCTATCATCTATGTACCTTTCCATCATCTCTTTATCTATCCATCCATCATCTATCTAGGTATCTATTCATCATCTATCTGTGTATCTATCACCTATCTATGTATCTATCATCTATGTATCTATCTATCTATTATCGATTTATCTATCATCTATGTATGTATCCATCATATGTCTATGTATCTATCCATCATCTAGGTATGTATCCATCCATCATCTATGTATCTATCATCTATGTGCCTATCTGTCATCTATCTATGTATCTGTCCTCTGTGTATTTATCTATCATCTATGTATCTATCCTCTATGTATTTATCTATCCTCTATGTATCTATCATCTATGTATCTATCAGCTATGTATCTATCACATATGTATCTATATATCATCTATGTATCTAGCCATCATCTATATATGAATCTATCCTCTATGTATTTATCTATCATCTATGTATCTATCTATCATCTATGTATCTATCCTCTATGTATTTATCTATCCTCTATGTATCTATCCACCATCTATCTATGTATCTATCTACCATCTATGTATTTATCTATCATCTATGTATCTATACATCATCTATGTATCTATCCTCTATGTATTTATCTATCCTCTATATATCTATCCACCATCTATCTATGTATCTATCTATCATCTATGTATCTATCTATCATCTATGTGTCTATCTATCATCTATCTATGAATTTATCTTTCCAACTCTATCCATCCCTCTCCATCTATTCCACCTTCCCTGACAGCAACATCATCTTTGCAACACTGTATCTATACAACCCTCTCTAACCATCTTTCCAAGCCTCTCTTTCTTTGCAAGCCTCTTTGTCTATGTACACCTCTCTGTCTTTGCAAGACTCTCTCTCTGTCTTTGCAAGCCTTTGTATCTTTAAGAAACATTTGCAAAAAAGCATTAACAAAGGCAAATATCTGGCAGCTACTTCCACAAATACATCTCTGCGTTTCATGTAATTTCTATTTTATTATCCTACGTTTTACACTGTTTCATAATGCACTGAAACTCTAATGTCTGAAATGCCTTAAAATAAAGTGGAGAGTGTTGCTCTAAATCTGACGGATGAAGGGAAATTGATAGGCACATCGAGTAATACATTGTTACAAGTTGTGGGAAGAGGGTCTAGGGAGAAAAACATTGTGTTCATTAACATTGAACCTTCTATGTTTGATTAAAAGTCTATTTATTTTAAAGTGTGAAGAAATGTTGGGACGGAAAAGTCCTCTGCATGGTAAGAGACGTGTACCCCTGCCCTGAGTGCCCAACTCTATTGTCTGGATCTCTAATGCTGATTTATGTGCAATGGGCGAACACGGATCATGCGTCTATGCCTTGACATAGGCCTGTTTCATGGATTGCAGTCTTGTTGAATCTGGAGGGTTGCCCAATGCTCTGCCCTCATAGTCAAGGAGTTAAGCAGCACAAGCGTGCTGGTGGCAGCATACTGTGCAGTGATCAGTTGTAACGAACAGGTCTTTTTTTTACCTTGTGTCACTGGAGTTAGGCCTACAGGCTTTTTAAATGTTCGGCTGCTATGTGATTAACTCACCCCTGGCCTACATCTAGTTGATGTGGAGGTGTGTACATGATGTATACATGCTGAGTGCTTGTGCGCTCGCAAGAATCACACTGCACAAAGGGTGAAGGGTGGTACAGTGCAAACATGCTAAATGTGTGGGCTGGCAGAGTGCGTTTTTAAAATAACACACTCTGGTACAATACAGAGAAACTGCAGTGTGCGCAGATTAAGTGTGTGCTGCATGTATGTATGCGGGTGGTGGCTTTAAACATGAGGATAATCATAATGTGCTGTGAGTGTGCTGTGGATGTACATTGACTGTGGAAGTGCCTTCACTGGCACATTACATGGAGGTCTGTGGGGTCCAATTTGAGAATCCCGGGCCTGCCTGTGAAAACATGAGAAATTAAGGATTTGTGTATTGCTTGATTCTTGTTATCTGGTTGTGACATGAACTGGAGGAAAGGAGAGCCAGACTCTGTGCATTTTAAATAGCTCTTTGATTCAGTGACAGATCACAAGAAAGGGGCCTGGACACATCTCCGGAAGAGAGAGATGCACATATCACTGTGGCTCACATCCCGGTGTGAACTCTGGTCACTCCCTTGAATCTTGTTGTGGGTTAATCAGTTTTGGAGTACTGCTGGTTGTGACAGACATCCTTCAGCCGAAAAAAGAAAGGGGCAAGATATATATTTCAAAGAAGCAGAACCCCTATATAAAACTTCAAAGACCCTAACACTAAATTACATTTTGTGTCTGGAAAAGGACTATAAGTAGGGGAGTCCGAGACCTCAATATTTTGTCATCTGACAAGCAGCCAGATGGGCTATGTAAGGAAGGTAATCTCTGCAAGACTTCTGCCTGTGAAGAGGTCTAGAGACCCAAGCCTCCTATTGTCCATGCTGGGTGAGGGGACATCACCCAGGGAAACCAAGACCACCTGTCCTCGAGCCTAGAGTACCAACCCACCGCAGCTCTCACCTGATTGTGGGGTGCTGCTAGCGGCTCCTCTCCACTGCTACCATAATGCTGCTGACACAGTGAGCATACCGTGAGGAGGCTCTACCCTTCTGACAGTCACTCATCACACAGTGAGTGCACACGGTGACTCCTTTCAACCTGACGCAGACCCCTGCTCTGAATTTACCACTCCATCCTCCTGACCATAATCTAGTGCTCATGACTTCCCTTCACTGATAGAGTGCTAGTTATCCTCTGATCCTGTGCCTGACGACCCACACAGCACACCCCACACTCCATGTGGAAGGGGTCGCACTGGCTGAATCAAGATTTAGGATGCACATTTGTGAGGAAGAAGTTGCCGATGAAGCAGGAAGAGGGAGCCCCGGAACGCCGCAGCTCAGGTAAGACATTTTCCTTACTTTTAAACATTTTAAGTGATTTTAAAAGAGGGCGGGAGGGAGGTGGTTGGCGCGCAGTGGGGCTACGCGGAGTGTGCGTAGATTTGGCCCCACTACGTGATGCTCTGCGTAGCCCCACTACGCCCACTACGCCCAGGGTTAGCTTGAAGTAGTCTGCCTTAGCGCTCTTGATTTGTTTGTTGTATAAGCTCCTAACATCTCTAAGGAGTTTTAATTATTCCTGGGAGGGTTTGGATCTCCAGGATCGTTCGGCTGCCCTAAGGTTACGGTGTTCTGTGTTTAAATTGTCGTTGTACCATGGATTGGATATTTTTGTTGAGGCATTTTTTTGTTGGAGTGGTGCAATGTCATTCATGATATTGGAGATGGTCAAGTTGTAGGCGTCAGTGAGTAACTGAACCTCAACCAGGTCAGCTTGGGAGGAGAGGGCAGATTTACAGTGGGCTGCAAGTTCAATTTAGTTTATTGATCTGAGGTCCCTTTTCCAGATCTTTGATTTCATTGGCTGAGCCTTCCTCAACGTCACCACCCTGTTAATATAAAAGAGGATGCAGTGGTGGTCGGACCAATCACAATGGGTAATGGTATCCAATGTGATTGTCTGCCCCTTCGAGATAATGAGGTCTAGATTTTACCCTTTATTATGCTTTGGTTGGTCACAGTGCTGAATCAGTTCTTGATCCTTCAAAAATGCTTTAAGGCAAGTTACCCCATAGTCAGTGGGTTAGACCAGTGAAGGTTGAAATCACCAAGGAAGATTTGGGAAACGGCTGAGTCGACATTGCCAGTGATGACTTCTATTAGTTGCTCGATGAAGGGGAGATTGTCTCCAGGGGGGGGGGTGATAAAAAGTGTGAAGTTTGCAAACCGGCAGGTTATTACTTGAGATGTTGAGACAAAGGTATTCACAGGAGGAGGGGGGAGATGACTCCAAGTGAGAAATCGAGAATGTGTTCCTATGAATACAAGCTAGGCCACCCCCCAGCTTCCTGTCTAGCCTAATTATGTCATGAGTAGGTGGAATTAGGAGGTCTGAGATAGAAGTGGAGGCGGGTTTTAGCCAAGTTTCAGTGAGGATTTATCTATCATCTATGTATCTATCCATCATCTATGTATCTATCCTCTATGTATTTATCTATTCTCTATGTATCTATCCACCATCTATCTATGTATCTATCTACCATCTATGTATTTATCTATCATCTATGTATCTATACATCATCTATGTATCTATCCTCTATGTATTTATCTATCCTCTATGTATCTATCTACCATCTATCTATGTATCTATCTATCATCTATGTATCTATCTATCATCTATGTTGTGTCTATCTATCATCTATCTATGAATTTATCTTTGCAACTCTATCCATCCCTCTCCATCTATTCCACCTTCCCTGACAGCAACATCATCTTTGCAGCACTGTATCTATACAACCCTCTCTAACCATCTTTGCAAGCCTCTCTGTCTGTCTTTGCAAGCCTCTTTGTCTATGTACACCTCTCTGTCTTTGCAAGACTCTCTCTCTGTCTTTGCAAGCCTTTGGATCTTTAAGAAACATTTGCAAAAAAGCATTAACAAAGGCAAATATCTGGCAGCTACTTCCACAAATACATCTCTGCGTTTCATGTAATTTCTATTTTATTATCCTACGTTTTACACTGTTTCATAATGCACTGAAAGTCTAATGTCTAAAATGCCTTAAAATAAAATGGAGAGTGTTGCTCTAAATCTGACGGATGAAGGGAAATTGATTGGCACATCGAGTAATACATTATTACAAGTTGTGGGAAGAGGGTCTAGGGAGAAAAACATTGTGTTCATTAACATGTTGAACCTTCTATGTTTGATTAAAAGTCTATTTATTTTAAAGTGTGAAGAAATGTTGGGACGGAAAAGTCCTCTGCATGGTAAGACACATGTACCCCTGCCCTGAGTGCCCAACTCTATTGTCTGGATCTCTAATGCTGATTTATGTGCAATGGGCGAACACGGATCATGCGTCTATGCCTTGACATAGGCCTGTTTCATGGATTGCAGTCTTGTTGAATCTGGAGGGTTGCCCAATGGTCTGCACTCATAGTCAAGGAGTTAAGCAGCACAAGCGTGCTGGTAGCAGCATACTGTGCAGTGATCAGTTGTAACAAACAAGTCGTTTTTTTACCTTGTGTCACTGGAGTTAGGCCTACAGGCTTTTTAAATGTTCGGCTGCTATGTGATTAACTCACCCCTGGCCTACATCTAGTTGATGTGGAAGTGTGTACATGATGTAAACATGCTGAGTGCTTGTGCGCTCGCAAGAATCACACTGCACAAAGGGTGAAGGGTGGTACATTGCAAACATGGTAAATGTGTGGGCTGGCAGAGTGCGTTTTTAAAATAACACACTCTGGTACAATACAGAGAAACTGCAGTGTGCGCAGATTAAGTGTGTGCTGCATGTATGTATGCGGGTGGTGGCTTTAAACATGAGGATAATCATAATGTGCTGTGAGTGTGCTGTGGATGTACATTGACTGTGGAAGTGCCTTCACTGGCACATTACATGGAGGTCTGTGGGGTCCAATTTGAGAATCCCGGGCCTGCCTGTGAAAACATGAGAAATTAAGGATTTGTGTATTGCTTGATTCTTGTTATCTGGTTGTGACATGAACTGGAGGAAAGGAGAGCCAGACTCTGTGCATTTTAAATAGCTCTTTGATTCAGTGACAGATCACAAGAAAGGGGCCTGGACACATCTCCGGAAGAGAGAGATGCACATATCACTGTGGCTCACATCCCGGTGTGAACTCTGGTCACTCCCTTGAATCTTGTTGTGGGTTAATCAGTTTTGGAGTACTGCTGGTTGTGACAGACATCCTTCAGCCGAAAAAAGAAAGGGACAAGATATATATTTCAAAGAAGCAGAACCCCTATATAAAACTTCAAAGACCCTAACACTAAATTACATTTTGTGTCTGGAAAAGGACTATAAGTAGGGGAGTCCGAGACCTCAATATTTTGTCATCTGACAAGCAGCCAGATGGGCTATGTAAGGAAGGTAATCTCTGCAAGACTTCTGCCTGTGAAGAGGTCTAGAGACCCAAGCCTCCTATTGTCCATGCTGGGTGAGGGGACATCACCCAGGGAAGCCAAGACCACCTGTCCTCGAGCCTAGAGTACCAACTCACCGCAGCTCTCACCTGATTGTGGGGTGCTGCTAGCGGCTCCTCTCCACTGCTACCATAATGCTGCTGACACTGTGAGCATACTGTGAGGAGGCTCTACCCTTCTGACAGTCACTCATCACACAGTGAGTGCACAAGGTGACTCCTTTCAACCTGACGCAGACCCCTGCTCTGAATTTACCACTCCATCCTCCTGACCATAATCTAGTGCTCATGACTTCCCTTCACTGATAGAGTGCTAGTTAACCTCTGCTCCTGTGCCTGACGACCCACACAGCACACCCCACACTCCATGTGGAAGGGGTCGCACTGGCTGAATCAAGATTTAGGATGCACATTTGTGAGGAATAAGTAGCCAATGAAGCAGGAAGAGGGAGCCCCGGAACGCCGCAGCTCAGGTAAGACATTTTCCTTACTTTTAAACATTTTAAGTGATTTTAAAAGAGGGCGGGAGGGAGGTGGGTGGCGCGTAGTGGGGCTACGCGGAGTGTGCGTAGATTTGGCCCCACTACGTGATGCTCTGTGTAGTCCCACTACGCCCACTACGCCCAGGGTTAGCCTGAAGTAGTCTGCCTTAGCGCTCTTGATTTGTTTGTTGTATAAGCTCCTAACATCTCTAAGGAGTTTTAATTATTCCTGGGAGGGTTTGGATCTCCAGGAACGTTCGGCTGCCCTAAGGTTACGTTGTTCTGTGTTTAAATTGTCGTTGTACCATGGATTGGATATTTTTGTTGAGGGATTTTTTTGTTGGAGTGGTGCAATGTCATCCATGATATTGGAGATGGTCAAGTTGTAGGCGTCAGTGAGTAACTGAACCTCAACCAGGTCAGCTTGGGAGGAGAGGGCAGATTTACAGTGGGCTGCAAGTTCAATTGAGTTTATTGATCTGAGGTCCCTTTTCCAGATCTTTGATTTCATTGGCTGAGCCTTCCTTAACGTCAACACCCTGTTAATATAAAAGAGGATGCAGTGGTGGTCGGACCAATCACAATGGGTAATGGTATCCAATGTGATTGTCTGCCCCTTCGAGATAATGAGGTCTAGAATTTCCCCTTTATTATGCTTTGGTTGGTCACAGTGCTGAATCAGTTCTTGATCCTTCAAAAATGCTTTAAGGCAAGTTACCCCATAGTCAGTGGGGTTAGACCAGTGAAGGTTGAAATCACCAAGGAATATTTGGGAAACGGCTGAGTCGACATTGCCAGTGATGACTTCTATTAGTTGCTCGATGAAGGGGAGATTGTCTCCAGGGGGGGGGGTGATAAAAAGTGTGAAGTTTGCAAACCGGCAGGTTATTACTTGAGATGTTGAGACAAAGGTATTCACAGGAGGAGGGGGGAGATGACTCCAAGTGAGAAATCGAGAATGTGTTCCTATGAATACAAGCTAGGCCACCCCCCAGCTTCCTGTCTAGCCTAATTATGTCATGAGTAGGTGGAATTAGGAGGTCTGAGATAGAAGTGGAGGCAGGTTTTAGCCAAGTTTCAGTGAGGATGATAATGTCTAAATCATTGTGTAGGATGAGGTCGAAGATATCGGAGGCGAGTTTACTGGCTGACCTGCAATTGTGTAGTAGACATTTAAGTCGTGATGGATTTGTGGGAGAAGGAGTCTGGATGACGTTCAGTCTCGTGAGGTTGTCTTTATTGATGCCTCTAAGATTGTGGGGAGGTTGTCTGTACGGGTTAGACTGGATGGTTTGTATTTGTCACGGAGGGATCATGTTAGAGTTGGACCTAGTAGAGTAAGAGTTGAGAAGGTCAATGAGATCATTGGACACCAGATAAGTCTCAAATCTTCTGGGCCGGGCGCCCGCGCATGTGCATTTCTTGCGAGAAATGCGCATGCGCTGGTGTCCGCGCATGCGCATTTGTGAAAAGAAGTTATCGGCAACGAGGAAGAGGGAGCCCCGGGACGCCGCGCTGCAGGTAAGGCATTATATTTAATTTTTCTATTACAGTTTACATTATTTTAAAAGGAGGGCGGGCGGGAGGCGGGTGGTGGGCGGCAGGCAGCTCTGCTTCTCCCTGGCGTGTGCGTAGCGCTGCCTGCTACGCCTACTTCGAAAACTGCGAAGCAGGCAGCGCTGCGTACACTCCGTGAGCAAAGCGGAGTGCTACGCCCGGGGTTAGTTTTAGGCTCCATGCGAACTATGGCCTGAAATGGGTGTACAGATTGAATAAGAATAGACTCATATACATTTAAATCTGCCAGTTCCTGAGGTATAGATACCAACTCTAAGTTGTTATGTACTGCTCTGGCTGGCATTTTGTTTTCTTCTAATTTGTTGTAACAGTATTTACAAATAACTTGATTTCTAGCCAACTCAAACTGACCTTCTACGAACAAATAAAGACAAAATTGCTACCATTTATCAATGTTTTCTTTTTCACTTTTTAAATATAAATCAACATTCCTAGTTTGACTTCTATAGTGATTATGTTGACAACAAATACAAATATAGTTTGGTTTTTCAGATGGAACTGTGTTAAACTTTGTAATTTCTTCTGCAAACTCATCAATACTAATCTCTTTCTCGTGTTCTTCAGCACCTACACTTATCAAACTGTAAGTTTCTCTGCACTCCACTTCTGAACAGAAAAAACGAAACTTATATCATCACAAACTTTCTGTACACCTGATACAGAACCGTGCAAAAGAGCTGTGTTCATTTCACTTAAACGTAATGCAGGAGTTTTTGCATAGTAGAGTCTCCTTACTAACTTCCACATTTCAAAGGGGTGTACAGCTAACATTCTTAAATGATGAAAATAACTTTGGTACACTTTTCTTGAAAGACAAGCCAGAGACTGACCTTGCAAATTAGTATATTTTATTATTTTACATGGATCTAGTCCTTGTAACATTATAATCTTCTGTGTAACACTTTTTTTTGGGCATATTCTCGTATAACAAATTGTAATATTTCAATAAATTCCTGTCAAGTACTGCTACAATCCCAGTTATATACAGGAACTTGTGTAAACCTCCCTTGAATTTCTTCAGCTATTACTTCTTCCACATTCCTAGGAAGCATTGTCTCCTTTGGAATGGAAGAACCATCTTTCACCTCATAGCATCCACCATTAGTATCAGCTGCATGCACTAATGTGTTCTCTTGAAAATAGCTTCCTTCATTAAAGAAAGGCTCAGTACTGGAAGTGTGCTTCCATTCACCAGTAACTGTTTTAGAAAAGTTACTTCTATTAACCATTATAAAATAAACAATAGGGTCAACCCTCAGGAGGTTTTATGAGAAGAAAGGAGAATTACAATTTACGGGTCATGTGCATTACCTACAATGGTGGGAAGCACATAGTGTTTTTTAAATACCCCTCACACACCAAAAGGGCCATTGGTGTCATGCTTCATCATAGGGGTCTTACCGTCCCGCTGCGGGACGGGGCGTGCTACGACCTACGACTACGTGGGAGCACTGATGTCACAACTATATGTGGTGTAGGATTAGGGTCAGGAGTGAATAGGAAAGTGAGTTTAAAAAATACCTAGCTCTTGTGGATTAGAACATTTTAATATTCCGTCGATTATTTAAAAGGTGAGTCAGAAGTATGTTGCTTTAATATGCAATACCTCTGGTGTGTGTCAACATGTTTCGAAGCGTGTTGCTTCTTCAGGACAAATTTCTGATCCCTTTTGCTCTCACAAGACAATGCTGAGAAATTACGAAAATAATATATGTATGAGTAGATAATACTACGTGACTGTTAGATCTGGGGGTCTCTAGTTGGCAGAGGTAAGGACCTTAGACCAAATAGGGACCCTTGCTTCTAGTCAGGGTACAGGGACACACACAGTAGATAACCCCTGCTCACCCTCTAGGTAGCTTGGCTCGAGCAGACAGGCTTATCCCCAAGGCAATGTGTTTAGGTATTTGCACTCAATCCCCACACTGGCCCCCCCCAGTACACCACAAAGGTAGACCACACGGGTAGGTATATAATAAAATACAACTTTATCTAGTTTCAGCAATCAAAATCAACTACCATCGTATTGCACATTAGTTTTCCGGTTCCCTTCAGCTTTCTCAGGTTGTTAAGGTAAATAAAAAGATAGTCTCTAGTCTCTTGAATGAATTACAAAAAGAATATGTTCGTAGGCTCTCAGTTCTTAAGACACGTTTTTCAGTTGTGCCCCTGCGCTTGCAACTGCAGCGCTCCTCTTCGGCCGTTCCCTCGTTGGTAACCAGGCAATTATACCTTGCGCGGCAGTCCCCGAGCCCCCACACGCTATGCGGGACGTTCGGGACTTGAGAAGGATGCTACTACAGTTAACAGGGTTCCCTCTCCCTGCACAGACTCACCAGGATGCGGGCCGGGGCGCGAGGACTCGGCGCGTCGGAAGGTTTCTTCGTTGCAGGGCTCCTGCAACTCGTGAGCGCTGGGCCAATCCGGTCGCGGCTCCCTCGACGAGCCCCCAGTGACGCTGATAGATGTCACCGGGCGTCAACCAATCGCAGCGCGGCTCCTCCGGCCAAGCCTCCACCCACCAGCAATCAGGTCGCGGCCTTCTCGCTTCTTTCTCCGCGGCTTTGCGGAGTTGGGAGAACAGCCTCTGATCGATCTCAGGCCCCCGGGCCGTGGCGGTGAATTGTGGGCAGGATGTTTTCGGGGTGCCCTGAGTCAGCGGGTCGATCGAGACGCCGCCGGGCTTCACAGCGGCTCAGAGGACGCCCACGATCTTTAGGCTTGCAGCAATGCACGTGCCGATGAGCACGTCGATCTCTTCTTCACGGCAGCCGGTTCAGGCAGGAATCGGTGCGGCGCTCTCAAGCAAAGCGGAGAGCAGTCAGCGCACTTCACGGGGCAGAACAGAGTCTTGTAGTCTCGGCAACCTTTATGTCCCTGGGTTGCCAAACAGGAGGCCAGTTCTTCTCAGGCCCTTGGAGATTCAGAGTTGAAGACACAGCACACAGCAAAGTCTTGTTTAGGTCAAGCAGGCAGGGTCACAGCACACAGCAAAGTCCCTTCTCCTCCTCAGCTTCAGTTGTACAGCAGGACAGGTCAGGCCTTAGAGCACACAGCAAGGCAATCTTCCTTCAGTCCTTCAGCGGTCCGTCTTTCAGCAGAGGTTCCTCTTGATTGTAGAATCTAAAAATCTGATGTCAGGGGTCTTGTACTTATACCCCTAAAAGTCTTTGAAGTCTTTGTGCAAGTGGGTCCTGAGCCCGGTCTGATCCAGTTCTGGGTGTTGCTGGAGCACTTTGTTTTCCTGTCTTCTTCTTTCTTTTCAGAGTGAGGGGCAGAGTCGTCAGCCGCCCAGCAGGAGGTGGAGCCAGCAGTGGGGCAGGCAGGCACAGCCCTATTCACTCCCAGGTGTTATCTCCTCCCTCCACTCTACTTGCAAATGCAGTCATTCAGCAAAGGGCTGACTCATCCAACCTCCTGGGGGTTCCCCAGCCCCTGTCACTCTCAGACCAGACAGTCAATCCACAAGCGTGCCCAGGCACACAGAAAGGTCAGACAAGAGAACAGCTACTCTCTAAAAAGTACTGTTCTCCAACTCAAGATTTAAAAACAACCTCTCCTAAAAGATGTGTTATTAAATGCCGAGCTCAGGGATATCAAACACTCATGTCTTATCTTGTTCCTATGAGAAGATAGGCCGATGGCCATTGGCACCAGCCTCCCCCATGTTAGCCTATGGAGCAAGATAACCTTGCAGCAGTGAACACGCAAAATGGCCGCTGTTCACTACCAGAGCATGATACCTGCACTAGTACATGCTCTACCTTTTACATACACTGCACCCTGCCCAGGGGGGTACCGTGGGCCTTCCATAGGGATGACTGATGTGTACAAAAAGGGAAGGGTTAGGCCTGGCCAGTGTGGACACTGGCCAGGGGGACATGGCAGTCCAGGGACTGCAGGCAGGCCTGCGGTGGCAGGCCTGAGACACCATTTTAGGGCTACTCGTGTGGGTGGCGCAATCAGCGCTGCAGGCCCACTAGTAGCATCTGTCATCACCAGCCCTGGCACACACAGTGCACTTTACTAGGGACTTCAGGGTGATACAAATATGCCAATTAGGTATAACCAATCAACATGATATTTTACACAGGGAGCACTTACACTCTGGCACTGATTAGCAGTGGCAGAGTGTCCAAAGCATCTAAACCAGCAAAAACGAAATCCAGCACAGCATCAAAAATCCGGGTAGCAGAGGCAAAAGATAGGGGAAAAACCCACGCCAAGGATGTCAGGTCTAACACGTGTCCCCTCCAGCTGAAAGTGGGGAGAACTACCCACCCTCTTGGGAGTTCTCATCACTAAGGCGCAAAAACCTGGACAGACCATCAGCATTGGCGTGTTCTGTACCGGGACGGTGTTCCACCGTGAAGTCCATTCCCTGTAGGGAGATGGACCACCTCAGCAGTTTTGGATTCTCACCCCTCATCTGCATTAACCATCTGAGGGGCCTGTGGTCGGTCTGAACATGGAAGTGAGTCCCAAACAGGTAGGGCCTCAGCTTCTTCAGGGCCCAGACCACAGCAAATGCTTCCCTTTCAATAGCACTCCACCTCTGTTCCCTGGGGAGTAGCCTCCTACTAATGAAAGCTACAGGTTGGTCCCCGCCCTCGTTGTCCATCTGTGAGAGTACTGCTCCCACACCTTGCTCTGAAGCATCTGTTTGCACTATGAACTCACTGGAAAAGTCAGGTGCCTTAAGCACCGGTGCTGTGCACATTGCAGTTTTCAGGGCATCAAAAGCAGTTTGACAGGCCTCGGTCCAATTCACCTTCCTGGGCTGATTTCTAGATGTTAGTTCTGTCAAGGGGGCAACAATGGTGCCATACCCCTTGATGAACCATCTGTAATACCCGGTGAGTCCTAGAAAGGCTCTCACCTCCGTCTGGGTCTTGGGGGGTTCCCAAGCCAGAATTGTATCAATCTTCGCCTGTAGGGGCGCCACCTGGCCGCTCCCTACCTGGTGCCCCAAGTACACCACTGATCCCTGCCCTATCTGGCACTTGCTGGCCTTGATAGTGAGGCCTGCCTTCGGCAGAGCCTTCAACGCTTCGCAGAGGTGTTGCAGGTGTTCCTCCCAAGTGGAGCTGAACACAGCAATGTCATCCAAGTATGCAGCGCTGAATTGCTCCAGCCCGGTCAATACCCGGTTGGACCAGTCTCTGGAAGGTGGCAGGGGCATTTTTCAATCCAAAGGGCATGACGCGAAACTGGAAGTGCCCCTCTGGTGTTGAAAATGCCGACCTCTCCTTGGCCCCCTCAGTTAAGACAGTCTGCCAGTACCCTGAAGTCAAATCAAAGGTGCTGAGATACCTGGCAGCTCCTAACCGATCCACAAGCTCATCAGCTCTGGGGATGGGGTGCCCGTCAGTTTTGGTGACCGCATTGAGCCCATGGTAGTCCACGCAAAACCGAAGTTCTGGCGGGCCACCGGGTGTAGCAGCTTTCTTGGGAACTAGGACCACTGGGCTAGCCCAGGGACTGCTGGAGGGCTCAATTACCCCTAGCGCCAACATCTTGGAAACTTCTTCCTTGATGCTGGCCCTGACCTTGTCAGCTACTCTGTAAAACTTCTGTTTCACAGGTAGACTATCTCCAGTGTCCACATCATGGATACAACAGTTGGTGACACCTGGGGTCAGGGAGAACAGGGATGCAAACTGACCCAACACCTGGCGACAGTCTCTCTGTTGCTCTGGGGTCAGGGTGGGGGAGAGGACCACACACTCCACTGACCCATCTTGCTCCTTGGCTGCCAGGAGGTCAGGGAGAGGATCACTATCCTCTTCCCCTCCATCATCTGTAGCCATGAGCATTGTCACTTCATACCTCTCAAAGTGGGGCTTGAGGCGGTTCACTCTCAGGGGCTGCCTAGGAGTCTTCATGTTGATCAGGTAGGTCACCTCACTCTTGCGCTCTACCACCTCATATGGCCCGCTCCACTTGTCACGGAGCGCACAAGGCTCCACCGGCGCCATCACCCACACTTTCTGCCCAGGATGAAATTCAACCAGAGTGGTATTCTGGTCGTACCATCTTTTCATCTCTTCTTGGCTGGCTTCTAGGTTCTCTTGAGCGAGCTTCCTGAAGCGCTGCGTCTGGCTGCAGATGGCCAGCACATAGCTGAACACATCTTGGGGGGTTTTCCCACCGGATTTCTCCCACCCCTCCTTCACCAGTGTGAGAGGTCCTCTAACAGGGTGGCCATACAGCAGTTCAAAGGGGCTGAACCCTAAGGACTTCTGGGGCACCTCCCTGTAGGCAAACAACAGGCATGGTAACAAGACATCCCACTTCCGTCTCATAGGCTCCGCTAGGCCCATAATCATACCTTTCAGGGTGCGGTTGAACCTTTCAACCAACCCATTTCCTTGAGGGTGGTAAGGAGTGGTGAACTTATAAGTTACCCCACACTCCTCCCACAGAGACTTCATGTACCTAGAGATGAAGTTGGTACCCCGGTCGGAGACCACCTCTCTGGGGAACCCCACGCGGGAAAAGATCCCCATCAATGCACGGCCCACCACGGGTGCTGTGATTGTCCAGAGAGGGACTGCTTCCGGGTACCGGGTGGCGTGGTCCACCAAGACCAGGATGAACCTGTTACCCAAGGCGGTCTTGGGGTCCAGGGGCCCTACGATATCAATGCCCACCCGCTCAAAAGGGGTGCTCACCACGGGAAAAGGTTGGAGGGGTGCCACGCACTTTCCTCCGCTCTTACCACTGGCCTGACTTTTTTGGCAAGACTTACAAAAGGTACTGACGTGCTTCTTCATCTGGGGCCAGTAAAAGTGGGTGACAAGCCTGTGATAGGTCTTGTCTTGCCCCAGATGTCCTGCGAGAGGCACGTCATGAGCCAGACCCAGTAAGAAGTTCCTGAAGCGCTCGGGTACCACCAGCACACGGGCTGCACCGGGCTCAGCAAACTTAGGCTCACTATAAATTAAGTCATCCTCCCAGTAGATCAAATGTTCCTTGGACCCTAGGCCCGCTGCCTGGACTGCAGCCTGCTGCTGCACACCAATGAGAGAAGGGCACTCCTTCTGAGCCTGACAGAATTCCTCCCTGGAGGAACCACCCTCTTGCTGCCAATGGGTCAGCTCAGGCAATTCCCCCAGTTCGGCCACCTGTTCACCTGTAGGTTCCAGGGCAGTCCCCTCAGGTTCTGATTCCTCCTGGACCGTGGGAACAGTGGGGGCCGGTTTCCCGCGCCCTCTGCCCCTTCCTCTCCTGGCAGGTTCCTGGGCCATTGTTCCAGGCTCCAGTTCTACCGATCCACCCTTACTGGCTGTCATTGCACGTGTGGATACACAGATCCACGCTGGCAGACCTAACATTTCCAAGTGAGTTCTGTGCTCTACGTCCTTCCATGGAGAACTCTCCAGGTGGTTACCCAACAGACAATCTACCGGCAAGGTATCACTGACACAGACTTCCAAGGTACCAGAGACTCCCCCCCATGTAAAGGGAACACGCGCCATCTTGCAGAGGCGCACTGAGGTGTCAGCTGCCACTACTGGGCGGAGTACATTGGGAATGACTTGCTCTTGAGACACCCACTGACACCTGACAGATGTCACACTAGCCCCGGTGTCTCTCAGAGCCTCTATCTCCCTCCCATTGATGGTCACCTTTTGCCCGTATTTTTTAGTGTTAGCGGGTATCAAGGTATCCTGGACCATCTCTTGGTCTCCTAAAGAGACAAGGGTCATCATAGCTAATCCCTCCTCCCCACTGGAAATCAAATCCCCTCCCAAAGCTACACTAGCTAACCCTGGGACTGGAGCAGCAGCTGGTGCTGGGGGTTTCTTGGGACATTTAGGGGCGATGTGCCCCACTTCCCTACAAGCATAGCAAGTAGGCGGTGGTCTGTTGTCCTGTCTGCCCTTATGGGGCCAAGACTTCTTAGGCTTGGGGGCTTGGGACTCCTTTTCCTGGGAACTGTTTTGGGGCCCTTTAGAGAACTCTTTACTGTTACCCTTGTCCTCCCCACCTTTCTGCTGGGGACTCTGTCCACCCTTGGCTGGGATACTTACCACCCCTTTGTTGACCCTGGTGCTAGTCCAGCGGTCTGCCTCTTTAGCAAGCTCACTGGGATCTGTTAACTTGCTGTCTAAAAGATGCTGGCGCAGCTCTGGAACACATAGACTACTCAAGTGCTCCCAACTAATCAAGTGACACAACCCCACATAATCAGTAACTTTGCTGCCCTTTATCCAACCTTCCAGTGCACGCGTGTACATACTCACACACTCCACCCAAGTACTTAAATCAAGTTTCTTGAAGTTCCTAAACTTCTGGCGGTACTGTTCTGGTGTAAGCCCATACCTGAGGCATAAGGCCTCCTTCATAGTGGGGTAGGTTAAGGTACCTGCTGCTTCTATGGGTGCTAAGACATCCCTCCCAGAGGCCTCAAAATGCTTCCACAAACCTGCCCCCCAACTCTTTTCAGGCACTTCATTCATCTTCAAGGCAAGCTCATAAGATCTAAACCATGCATAGATATCCTCACCCCTCTGATAATTCTGCACCAAATCTTTCAGTATGTATACTTTACCCGCCTGTACTGGTTGTGCACTGCCACCATTAGGACTGGACTCCACCTGTTTGGCTTTAATGTCCAGCTCTCTCATGCTCAACTCATGAGCCAACTGGAGTTTTCTCTCTTCCAGAGCGAGAGCATTCCTCCTCTCCTCCGCCTTCTTCTCACTGTCAAGGCGCAGTTTCCTCTCCTCTGCTTGAGCTTTGAGTTTAAAAAGTTCAATCTCACGGGCCCTAATCCTCTGATTTTCCTCCAGCTCCTCTGGAGAAAGGCCCCTACTGGAATGGGTGCTGCCCGCCCTAGAAGGCGGCGCCGTTACTGGCAAATCATGGGATCCAAATCCATGCTCCTGTGTACCATCCTCTCCAGTAGCATCTTCCGTTACAACATTTTTGGCCTCCCACCAGGCCCTTAGAGCTTTCTGTAGCTCATCCTTGTTAGCGCTGCCCTTCACTGGGCATCCAAGCTGCTTGCAGAATTGCTTTAGTTGCTCCTTCTTATATGTGAGCAACTCCTTTACTTCAAATTGCAATTCCCCCTCCTCGCCTACTCCATTCAGAGACATGATGCTTCCTAGGTCTTCCAAAAATAGGTTTCAAAAACTTTGTGCAATATGTAACTGCTGACTAGACTAGTGATGTACAGAGAATCACTGCAGGTCAAGTGCAAATACTGGTTCTAATCCGCACCGCTGACCACCAATGTTAGATCTGGGGGTCTATAGTTGGCAGAGGTAAGGACCTTAGACCAAATGGGGACACTTGCTTCTAGTCAGGGTACAGGGACACACATGGTAGATAACCCCTGCTCACCCTCTAGGTAGCTTGGCTCGAGCAGACAGGCTTATCCCCAAGGCAATGTGTTTAGGTATTTGCACTCAATCCCCACACTGACCCCCCCCCCAGTACACCACAAAGGTAGACCACACGGGTCGGTATATAATAAAATACAACTTTATCTAGTTTCAGCAATCAAAATCAACTACCATCGTATTGCACATTAGTTTTCCGGTTCTCTTCAGCTTTCTCTGGTTGTTAAGGTAAATAAAAAGATAGTCTCTAGTCTCTTGAATGAATTCCAAAAAGAATATGTTCGTAGGCTCTCAATTCTTAAGACACATTTTTCAGTTGTGCCCCTGCGCTTGCAACTGCAGCGCTCCTCTTCGGCCGTTCCCTCGTTGGTAACCAGGCAATTATACCTTGCGCGGCAGTCCCCGAGCCCCCACACGCTATGCGGGACGTTCGGGACTTGAGAAAGGATGCTACTACAGTTAACAGGGTTCCCTCTCCCTGCACAGACTCACCAGGATGCGGGCCGGGGTGCGAGGACTCGGCGCGTCGGAAGGTTTCTTCGGTGCAGGGCTCTTGCAACTCGTGAGCGCTGGGCCAATCCGGTCGCGGCTCCCTCGACGAGCCCCCAGTGACACTGATAGATGTCACCGGGTGTCAACCAATCGCAGCGCGGCTCCTCCGGCCAAGCCTCCACCCACCAGCAATCAGGTCGCGGCCTTCTCGCTTCTTTCTCCGCGGCTTTGCGGAGCGGGGAGAACAGCCTCTGATCGATCTCGGGCCCCCGGGCCGTGGCGGTGAATTGCGGGCAGGATGTTTTCGGGGTGCCCTGAGTCAGCGGGCCGATCGAGACGCCGCCGGGCTTTACAGCGGCTCAGAGGACGCCCACGATCTTTAGGCTTGCAGCAATGCACGTGCCCATGAGCACGTCGATCTCTTCTTCACGGCAGCCGGTTTCAGGCAGGAATCGGTGCAGCGCTCTCAAGCAAAGCGGAGAGCAGTCAGCGCACTTCACGGGGCAGAACAGAGTCTTGTAGTGTCGGCAACCTTTATGTCCCTGGGTTGCCAAACAGGAGGCCAGTTCTTCTCAGGCCCTTGGAGATTCAGAGTTGAAGACACAGCACACAGCAAAGTCTTGTTTAGGTCAAGCAGGCAGGGTCACAGCACACAGCAAAGTCCCTTCTCCTCCTCAGCTTCAGTTGTACAGCAGGACAGGTCAGCCCTTAGAGCACACAGCAAGGCAATCTTCCTTCAGTCCTTCAGCGGTCCGTCTTTCAGCAGAGGTTCCTCTTGATTGTAGAATCTAAAAATCTGATGTCAGGGGTCTTGTACTTATACCCCTAAAAGTCTTTGAAGTCTTTGTGCAAGTGGGTCCTGAGCCCGGTCTGATCCAGTTCTGGGTGTTGCTGGAGCACTTTGTTTTCCTGTCTTCTTCTTTCTTTTCAGAGTGAGGGGCAGAGTCGCCAGCCGCCCAGCAGGAGGTGGAGCCAGCAGTGGGGCAGGCAGGCACAGCCCTATTCACTCCCAGGTGTTATCTCCTCCCTCCACTCTACTTGCAAATGCAGTCATTCAGCAAAGGGCTGACTCATCCAACCTCCTGAGGGTTCCCCAGCCCCTGTCACTCTCAGACCAGACAGTCAATCCACAAGCGTGCCCAGGCACACAGAAGGGTCAGACAAGAGAACAGCTACTCTCTAAAAAGTACTGTTCTCCAACTCAAGATTTTAAAACAACCTCTCCTAAAAGATGTGTTATTAAATGCTGAGCTCAGGGATATCAAACACTCATGTCTTATCTTGTTCCTATGAGAAGATAGGCCGATGGCCATTGGCACCAGCCTCCCCCATGTTAGCCTATGGAGCAAGATAACCTTGCAGCAGTGAACACGCAAGATGGCCGCTGTTCACTACCAGAGCATGATACCTGCACTAGTACATGCTCTCCCTTTTACATACACTGCACCCTGCCCAGGGGGGTACCGTGGGCCTTCCATAGGGATGACTGATGTGTACAAAAAAGGAAGGGTTAGGCCTGGCCAGTGTGGACACTGGCCAGGGGGACATGGCAGTCCAGGGACTGCAGGCAGGCCTGCGGTGGCAGGCCTGAGACACCATTTTAGGGCTACTCGTGTGGGTGGCGCAATCAGCGCTGCAGGCCCACTAGTAGCATCTGTCATCACCAGCCCTGGCACACACAGTGCACTTTACTAGGGACTTCAGGGTGATACCAATATGCCAATTAGGTATAACCAATCAATATGATATTTTACATAGGGAGCACTCCAGAGAAAAGTTTAAGTGAACTGACTCGAGGGTATTTCATCGTTGAGGCCCTCTATGTGGGTGACAAGACAAAAAAAACATCAGTTTTTCCCCTGTATAACCTTCTGCGCATCATCTAATTTCTACTTTTTAATCTTAGTAGCACTGTTTTCTTTGTTATCTTCTCTTTTCATGTTTTCTTGCCATCTTCAATTTGTATTCCAAATAAAACAAATATCTAAAAAATAAAGAAGAGTTTCAAAACGTTGTTACATCAATTGCTCTGAGCTCCCTCGGAGGTGAGGCGTGGACAAGAGGGGTTTCAGCTACCGCTCTCTGGTGGTGTCGCGTGAGTTATAGTTGCCTGCACTAACGATAACGGGGGAATTTCATTGGTTTTTTATCAGTAAAATGTCCAGCTAACTATAACATGTGTGAAACCTATGGTTTTTTAAGTGAATTTGCAAGGTTTTTTAAATGCTAATTCCTAACTATAACGTGTGTGAAACCTATGGTTTTTTCAGTCAATTTGTACGGTTTTTTAAATGCTTAGTTACTTTACGCCATTCGTGGCGTGCACGCCCACTTAACGCAGTTCGTTCCGGGCGCGCACGGTGCGCCCTCTTTACGCAGTTAGTGCCGTGGATGGGCCATGTATGCTCGATGCACATCGCGCACCGTGCACACGTGGAGGACATATTATGCGCTTCGTTGTGAAAGATAAGCATTTATATTCAGTTTATGTTGCATATGCCATGCAAATATGGTGCCCTCCGGGCACCATTTGCACACAGGGTGGGGAGAATGTGAATATTTTTTTTTTAAAATATTTATTACCGTACGCGTACGGTAAGCGTAATCGGCGAATTTTCGTAAAAAAATAAAAATGATTTTTCGCCTTGTTGGTTCTTTGGGGATACATTTAGCAAGCCTAGGTGGTTGGGAGCTGTCTAAACAGTCCCTTTACATGTTTTTTCTCTTTGTTTTTCATCCCCCCCTCAGAGTCCGAGAGAGAAAATGGCGGCCGCTGCTTCCTGGTTTCGACCGATTCGAATGTTTACTAAGATCTAACAGCCAATCAGAATCGCGCTCGCGCACGTCACCGTACGCGTACGGTAAGCGCACCGTAAGCGCACCGTAAGCTGGCTCAGATATATATATTGATTTAAAGGCTATTTTCTCAGAATCTACTGAACAGATTTACACCAAACCAACAAAAGGCACTTCCTTGACCTGTAGACTACCTCTCTGCCAAATTTCAAGGAACTCTGTTCAGCCGTTCGGGCTGTAGCTGTGTCTAAAGGTCCTATGGAAAAATGCATGGGAAAAATGCGTTTTGGGACCCCCCTTTTATCTCAGCCCCCGCTTGACGAATCCCCCCGAGACTTTCAGGGTAGGAGCGGAGCGTAGCGCCCCACCTATTTTAAAAATTTCGCGAGGAGTCGTCGACCGGCACCAAAGTTATTCAAAATAGAATGTTGCGGTTTTCCTATGGAAACAGGGTCCTAACTATAACTACCTACTGGCGACCGCCAGTAAGTAATATATATATATATATATCAAACAGAGCATGTGTGCTCGGTTAAAACTGCCGTGGCTCCAGAACAAAGGGCGCATCGTCTGTGCGGACCAACCCAGCAAGGTCCGTATTGAATTCTCCGAAGTTCCCTTTCCTGTAGCAAAGGATGACGACGCCGTGTCTTGCTCAAATAATTTATTTATTTGTCAGTTGCTGGACGCGTTTCGCCGGACCCGCAGGCTTGTTCACCAACAGTGTGAATAAAGTTTACCACCATTTTAAACACACCATAACAATGTCACATGATCGTACTACAAACGCAGTGCATTAGAAAAGAGACTAATAGTTTTCTTTTTACCCAACATTGAATCATAATAAACTCAACGTTTTACTCGCATTGCCTCAAATTCAAAACGGGATATTTTTAAATTCATTATCCTCATTTAGAATTACGTGACCAGCACTCGATCAATTTTTAGCGTTGTAAACAAAATGCAGTGACACACATGCTCGACATCCAGACGCAACAATAGTTCTCAATACAGGGCTAGTGCCCATTCTTACATGATCAAAAGATCCCTTATTAATACACTATAAAAGTACGAACTTTTTCATACTAATAAATGCATACTCCAATATGCTACAGTTCCCGGTGTCTGTGCGTGTTCTTTCCACATTAATTTGTATTTGTATCAATACAGTAATAGATGAGTTTGGTTTTTTAGAACAAGAGAGGAGATTCAATCTCCGCCCGAGACAGTTTGTTCAGAACGTAAAGCCTCAAAGAGGAAAAGGCAGAGGCAACAGAGGAGGAAAGGCGCAACAGCTCAGACAGCGCCGTGAAATCCAAGACCAAAGCGAAATAGTTGAAGATGATAAGACAACTATTATCAACTTGACAAACATCACTCTCTGCGAAAAAGAACAAAGAATTTTAAGACTTGGTCTGTTGTTTTGCCCGGAAGAAGATTTTAATTATGTAAAGACAAGGGTAGATGTGTTTAAAATTGTTCGAACATTAAAACTGAAGAAACACTTTATCAATAATTCAAGATCACTACCACCTTCCAGGCTTTGTCTATATCTGAGGACAGAAATGAACTAGTGGTTGATGATATGAATTTAATGTTAGATATGTATCACTTACAAGACCAGTCTGATTCCACTCAATTTGATGAAATTACAAATGTTGATGTTAATCAAGCAGCATTAGTAGCAGAGAGAGAAGGGATTAATATTATGAGCAATGATCCAAAATCTTTCAGACCAGTTTCCAGATTTACTCCTATGACGGGGAGAGATGCAGTTGATGTGTACAGTGAACTAGGAACTAATGATTTGAAACAACTATGTACCAGCACATTTTCACAGGATAAAAAAATACCACAGCAACAACGTGACTATTATGCTTTAGTTAAGAAACTAGCTATGAAGTCTGATTGTATTGTATGCAAAGCAGATAAAGGCGGAAATGTGGTGCTCTGGGGTAAACAACAGTATTTACTTGAAGCGTATAAACAGTTGAATAATCATTCTAACTATGTAAGAATAACTGAGTAGATCATGCAAAATAGCCATGTTTTGTATAATTGTAAACTATCTGAATGGTATGCAAAAGGGCTGTTAAAACAAGAGGAAATGACTTTTTTAAAAATCAGTAACCCAGTGACACCAGTTATGTACCTAATACCTAAGGTACACAAAGACCAATATAATCCACCAGGCCACCCTATAATTTCTGCCATTAATAGTGCCTTAGCTAACACCCCGAAATTTGTAGACTCCTTTTTGTGCCCTTTGACAAAATGTCCCCCATCCTATATTCAAGATACGGGAGACCCCCTCAAGCGTATGATTTACCTTGGGAGAGTGATTTCTTATTGGCAACTATTGATGTAACAAGTCTGTACACCAGTATCCGTCATGATGAAGGCCTTAATGCTGTTAGGCATTTTTTAGGTAATCAGCCGGTCAAATTCTGGGCGCATAAACAGATGCTAATGGAGATGACGCATTTTGTTTGAAAAATAACTACTTTCTTTTTAATGGTGAGTTATTTCATCAGGTGTGAGGTACGGCAATTTAGCACCTGCTTCGCCCACAGCTTTGCTAATTTGCATATGGACTGGTGGGAGGAGCAGGTGGTCCAGAATCTGAATCCGGACATTTGGCAGAACAATGTGATGCATTGGAGTAGATTAATCGATGACCTTTTCATCGTATGGAAGGGCACTGAGGAATCTTTAGTTGAATTCATTAAAAAGTTACAAATAAATGATTTGAATCTAAGGTTTACTAGCTCTATTAGTGACATCAGTGTTAATTTCTTAGATTTAACCATGTACATCAATGAAGGCAAATTGGAAACTGCTTTGTATCGGAAACCAACCGCCGGCAATACATTGCTGCCCGCCAAGAGTTTCCATCCCCAAAATCTAATCAATAGCATCCCGTATGGGGAAAGTCTAAGGACAATTCGAAACTGCAGCAATCAAGAAAGTTGTGGGGCAGAATTACAGACATTGCATGCACGTTTCAAAGCGAGAGGCTATCCTGAACAATGTATTAATTCAGCCATTACAAAGGCCAAAAAGAGAACAAGGGAAGAAATTCTCTTCAACAAAAGCAACACCAGAAAGAAAAAAGAAATTCTAAATACAAATGAGTGTAGGATGATAACCACGTTCAACACACAACATAAAAAGGTGAGGAGCATTTTGACCAAACACTGGCACCTGATTCGTAGTGATCCAGTGTTAGGGAAGATTATCCAAAAAAGGCCCCAATTAACATTCAGGAAAGCTAGAAGCTTCAAGCTAATGTTGGTCAGCAATGTAGTGCGATCATGTGACATTGTTATGGTGTGTTTAAAATGGTGGTAAACTTTATTCACACTGTTGGTGAACAAGCCTGCGGGTCAGGCGAAACAAATAAATTCATTATTTGAGCAAGACACGGCGTCGTCATCCTTTGCTACAGGAAAGGGAACTTTGGACAATATATATATATATGTATATATTTATATATATTACCTACTGGCGGTTGCCAGTAGGTAGTTATAGTTAGGACCCCTTTTCCATGGGAAATCCGCAACATTCTATTTTGAATAACTTTGGCGCCGGTCGACGAATCCTCGCGAATTTTTCAAAATAGGTGGGGCGCTACGCTTCGCTCCTACCCTGAAAGTCTCGGGGGGATTCGTCAAGCGGGGCCTGAGATAAAAGGGGGGTCCCAAAACGCGTTTTTCCCATGCATTTTTCCATAGGACCTTTAGACAGGGCTACAGCCCGAACGGCTGAACAGATTTACTTGAAATTTGGCAGAGAGGTAGTCCTCGGGTCAAGGAAGTGCCTTTTGTAGGTTTGGTGTAAATCTGTTCAGTATTTCCTGAGAAAATAGCATTTAAAAGCATATATATATGTGGGCGGAGCCTAACCACACATCTCATCCTGAGATCTGATTGGCTGTCAGCACTTCATCCAAGAAGTGTTGGCAGCCATCTTGGGACCAATATACATGATACCACCTCATTAAAAAGCATTGCAGTTAATAGAAGGTTTTAAGACTTTAGTTACATTATAAATCATTTGTTGATGGTACCATACTCATTTTAGGAATTGTGGTATGTTCTAAGGTGATTTCACCATGTGAAAAAGCCTTCTGCTGGGATATCATGATTGAGAGAAAAATATTTTCTCATGCTTTTACCACAGAGGTTTGGAAGGTGATCTATAAGCTAAACTGAGAGCTTATTTCTGTAAATTCACATTATCTTTCTCAGTCATGTGAGAATGAAGTCTGACATTCTCAGTAAAACATGTACATCCAACAAGGGCAGAGACTGTCAGTTGATTCCTTTGTGTTCTACTGCAGCTTCCCAGAGTGTTCCAAAGAACTACTAGAGCGCTAACAGTCCTACCTATGATAAACGTATGGCACACCTGAAGCCATCTTGCTTGGAATAAAGTGGTAACTCTTAAAACATTTAATTTCAAAAGGAACAAAATGAGGGGGTTCATTTTTCCATAAAACGTATGATTAGTGCTGCAGAAAGAAAAATTAGGGCACATTTTGAGTGACTTCTCAAATCCTCTTCTATTTCATTAAAAAATTCTGACATGCAGACTGAAACATGAACTTTCAATACCAGCAGCAGTTTTCCCTGGTGAGCAGTAGCTTTACTACAGTGATCTAATGAGCAAAAAGAGTGCTAACATTCTGAATTTATGGCAAATGTGTGACACATCTGAATGCCTTCTTGATGGAATCAAAGTAAAAAACTGAAAGTATTTCCTACTGAGGAGACTGCAGTAAATGAGGAAATTAGGAAACTTCATAACAAATAAGTCTCCCAAGATGGCCACCAGAGACAAAAGAGCCCAAATGTAGCCCAAATATCACCCAGATGTAGCCCAAGTATAGCCCAATGACAGAATGTCCCAGAATGTTCTTAAAAACAACTAGAGCGCTTACTGTCTTCATTATGACAAAAGTATGGCACACCTGAAGCCATCTTGATTGGAATAAACTGGTAACACTTAAAACATTTAATTTAAAAAGGAACACAATGAGGGGGTTCATTTTGCCATAGAAATTATCATTAATGCTGAAGAAAGAAAATGAGGGCACATTTTGAGTGACTTCTCAAATCCTCTTCTATTTCATTAAAAACTTCTGACATGCAGACTGAAACATGCACTTTTAATACCAGGAGCAGACTTCCATGGTGAACAGTAGTTTTACTACAGTGATCTAATGAGCAACTAGAGTGCTAACATTCAGAATTTATGGCAAATGTGTGACATATCTGAATACCTTCATGATGGAATCAACGTAAAAAACTGAAAGCATTTCCTACTGAGGAGACTGCAGTACATGAGGAAATTAGGAAACTTCATAACAAATAAATCTCCCAAGATGGCCACCGGAGACAAAAGAGCCCAAATGTAGCCCAAAATCACCCAGATGTAGCCCAAATATAGCCCAATGACAGAAGTGTGCAAAACACTTATTATTTAGTGTTTTTGCAGTGTTATATAGTGCAGACTTGTCAGGTATTGGAGTGCTTTACATGAGCATTGGTTACATCACACAAGCACATATTCATTTTGGTTGTAGACATGGGGAGACTAAGTGATTTGACCAGAATCACAGAATGTCGAGCTGAAGCAGAAACTTCAACCTGGTTCCCCAGTTGCAAAGGCTGCAGTTCTGGAAGTAACACCACATCCTCTCCCCTAAGTGCAACATTTAATCAAGTGGTCAACTGGATAAAAAAACATAAAGATAACAAATAATTTAAAAGTGCTTTGTCGCTATTTGAAAACTCAGACAAAATGTCCTTATTTTAGTCTTTTAGAGCACTAACCATAATTTTGATGCCAATAAGACCCTCTCATATATGTAATTTCTAAAGGAAATGCTCTAGGTATTACAGTTTTGATTACATCAAGATGATGTCAGGCGTTCCACACTTTTGTAATAAATATAGAATGTTAGCAATCTAGTTGTTCATTGGGATACTGTTGAGAGGCAAAGGCCAGGGGCACGGACTCTGAAAATTGAAGGCAGGTAGGAGAGTGCAAAGGCAACAATTTAACCACACTGAGCAGGCAGGAAGGGCCGTGGAAGCACAACAGACTATGGAGGGCAGTGGAAAGGGGGGCAGGGGCAACAAACCAACAATACAGGACTTGCAAGAGAGGCTGTTGGAGGGAAGATCTATTACGGGTCAAGGAAGCTAGAGGCGGTCCCCAGAGCCCCGGGAGCCACCACAGAACTGAGCAGGAGAGTGAGTCAGGGACAAAAGGGGCACCTTAATTTGAGCCGGGGTGCCTAGGAACGCTTGCTCCAAAAATGAAGAAAACAGACATATGAGACATGGAATTGGTGGCAGAATACAATGGCAGTTTAATGAGAAGATACAACTTCAAAGAAACCGCAGAATAGAGACATAAAGTACAAAATACAGAATCCAGATAATCATACAGCTGTCATGATATTCTCTGTATCTCAATTAATGTACTGACAGAGAGAGAGAGAAAACACATCTATAAATGCATCATGAGAAACAAGTTACACCAAGGAAAATGTTACCTAGGAACACTCACGTTTACTCTTAGAGCAAGCATTCCTGCAATTACAATACAAAATCTTTTAAATGCAAAAGTAAAGTGAACAATGGTTAAACATAACATGACATTTCATATAGGTAAAATATAATAAGATACTTCAAGCAAAGCAGAGCAAGACATTTTAAGCAAAGGAAGACAAGAGCTCCCAGCTCTTGGGGAAAACCTGCACAGCCTGTAAACCTACATACAGACGGCGAGGTAGTCCGTCGATATCTGTGGGTGCTCCCTTTTTATATCATTTTGTGGGCTCCTTTGCACGCTACATCTACCTACGTATGCTACCCAAAAGCTTCGTCTGCAGATTTTACCAGACATTTCGTCATTTACCCACTTAATGCTGACAATGGACTGGGTGAAAAGGTCAGTCTCTCAGGCCAATCGCTTATCGTAAGTTCCATAGAGCAAGCAGAAAATAATGGGTATTGTACGGGAATTCAATATATTCATGTACAAAATCTCCTCAGTTCTCCTAACTTGACGCTCTGCGGTTGCCACTTCCTTAAAAGCGGGAAACCTGCCCAGGAAGCAAGTACCAGTCCAGGATGCAGCCTACTGTATGTCGACAGCTTCAGTGGGATGTTGAACTTTGATACCGAGCACGGAGCACTCGGGTAGGGTGGGGGCTACTGGTTTGGAGCAGAAGGCCTCGCAGACCTGCCTTCAGACTGCTATACACTAAAATTGCAGAGCTATGGTCAATTTAACAAAGAGGCCTACATATTGAACAGAAGGGTCTACACAGGGGTTTTATGCTGGCTGAGTGGTAAGGGTGTCTCAGGATAATTATATAGCAACACAGGACCCGATGGTCAATTTAATACGGCCTACAAATGCGGCTGGCAGGGCAAGGACAAGGGTCTCATACTTCAGGTGTGGACAGAACGGGCCAGGGGCCCCCTGTGATACAAAATCTACCCTCCTTCAAGGCTGTGGCAATGTAATAGACCATTGTGGGCAGAAGGAAGAGGCAATGGTAGTACAACCATACATGCCAACAGACCCGATTCAGCCAGGAAACGTCCAATGTTTTTAAGCTCAAATGGGCTTTATTTGATCTGTCTCTTGTCTACAATATCCTCTTTTTCAATGTAACTCAAAGGGGAAAATCAATACCCCAGTTTTTTTTCAAAATCTCCCTCTTACCAAGTTCAAAATGTTCGCAAGTATGGTACATTGGATCATGGAAGGAAATGGGATAGGGACATGGACTTGGATAACAGAGGACAAGAGGAACATGGAGAGGTGCACCAAACTGACCCTGCAGGGCAGGCATCAGGGTTTGCAGCAGCACAATACACCACACAGGGCATGCAGGACGGGAGTGCAGCACAACAATCCATAGAAAGCAAGAGGGAGGGGACAGGACCATGCACATGGACAACAGAGAACAGAGGGCCAAGAGGCAATGGTAGCTAGCTGACCATAATGGACAGACAGGAGAGAAAGCTGCAGCATTACAGACCATAAAGGGCAGTAGGGACGGATCAGGGGCATTACAATGGAACAGACAAGCCAGGAGGGAGGGAGTAGGGGTCTTCACATGTAAACAGAGGGCTGGGGGCAAGGGGGCAGGGCAGGAGCAGCAAGATAGCCATGGAGGTCAGGCAGGATGGGCACTAGAAGCAAGACACACCATGAAGAGCAACAGTGAGACTGTGATGGCATACACACAGACCATGGAGGGAAGGTGGGAGGGGGTCAGGGGCAGCTAACTGACCACACAGGGAAGGTGGGAGGGGCCATGGCAGCACAGAAGACCAATGGCTATGATGGGCAAGAAGGAGGGTGCAGGGGCATGCACAAAGGACGATGGAGGATAGAAGGGAGGGTCAGGACCTGTGCACAGACAAGAAAGTTCAGGGGAAGGGACCTCACAACAGACCACACGGGGCAGGCAGGAGGAGCAGTTGCAGCACAACACACCAGGGAGGGCAGAAGGGTGTGGCAGTACAATGGACCATGTAGGACAGGAGGAAGAGGATAGGGGCATGGCATGTGGACAGGCAGGGTGGAGGTGGCAGGGACAGGTTACAGTCATCTGACAATGCTAGGCAGGTGGGAGGGGAGTGGCAGCTCAACAGAACACTCAGAGTAGATAGGAGTGGCAGGTCCATGGGACATGGTGGGCAAAAAGGATGGAGCAGGGGCATGCACAAAGACATCGGAGGGCAGGGGGAAGGAGAATAGGGGCAGCAAGCTAAGCACAGAGTTTAAGCAGGAGGTCAATGATGGGGCATAGAATTGGGCAATGGAGGGCAGGAGGAGTGGACTGGTACATCATACTAAATTGAGGGCAGTGGCAGCACATCAGACCATGCATGGCAGGAGGGAGGAGGCTATTCCATGGATTCACACAACAGAGGATAGGGAGGAGGGGGATGGGGCAGCAAGCTAACTGTTCAGAGAAGGCGGGTATTAGGAACTTTATTGTTTTTAAAACATTGAGTCTGTGCGAACTACTTAAAATATGAACAAGTATGCAGCATAATCTCACTTTTATTCAGGAAGAAGAGGACGTTTGTGACTGTGACTCCGGGCTCACTTGGCAGAAACACCCCCTGACCCTCCACCCCCTATCGCAAAATGTAATGCCCGTGAAAAGGGTAGGTGAACACAGTGTTATATAGAACATAGTCCTGAGAGCACGATTGAAAATGAAAACTAGATATAGTGTATGGTATAAACTATGCACCAAAAAGTGTGATATAAGATGAACCGGGCGTGAAATATAATATGCAATACATTGTGCGCAATGACAGATTCATTGGAGAGCGCGAGATAGCACAGGCACTAGCGCGTGCTATGCGATATGCGCCTTGGAGTGTAATATGCACAGGGCAGTGTTGTGTAACCTAACTAGTCTCTAAAGTTGTAATATAAAATATGTGCTGGGGAGTGTAACGTTGCATATGCACTGTGACACAGATATGGATCGCAGATTGTAATATGTATTGCATAGCACTGTGCGTTATAACATAGGCATCGAGGAAGGCACGTTAGATGGGGCATATAACCCGTGCGAAGACAAGTGTGGCATGACATATTCATGGGGTGGTGTTACAGTGCACATGGGCTAGAGAGTGTCATAGCATATGCACTAGCTAGTGGAATACAACACAGAGGTGTGTGGCACTCGGCAGGCAATGGTGGGTGTAACACAGCATTGGGCTCTGTCAGGAGCGCGCTGTGTCTCTCAAGTGATGTTCGTCCCCTTTCCAGAGAGTAAAATAAAAAGTATTACACATCCGGCAGTGGATGTGTGTTTTATTAACCGTGAGGGGGGTTTCTTGCATAGTTTTGGTCGAATTTTTGTCGAATCCCCTTTGAATGGCTTGGTGTGCATGTGTATTAAATGTGCCCGTCAATAGCTACCCATGTTTGTATAAATAAACGACAAGGGTGTCTACCGGGATTCGGCACGGTAGGGCATCAGACATGTCAGAGCTTCAGTAGTAGTGTAAATACATTCCACGTGGATTCATTGCATGCATAGTCGCCTTTTAATGAATATCCCGCAAATCGTCATGGTGATAGGTACGTACGGTTTGTCCAGCATGTCCTAGGTGTGTCTATAAATAAATATTTTTTTAAAATAATAAAAAACAGTGGCCCTAGGGATTGGGGTCAAAAAAATATAATTAGGAGACAGGCCCTGGGGGATGGGGTCATCAGGGCCAATAAATTAGAATAAGAAGGGGAACCACACAGCCCCCCTTCTTAAAAAATTAAAATAAATAAAAGACTGGCATCGTGCCGGAGGCCATGCCCCCTCCGTGCAGCACTCTGCAAACGCGCCCCCAACAGGCATCTCCAGTATGCGCCAGGGAGCTGCGCTGCAGACAGGTGTTCTGAGGCCAAGCCCCTTTTTACACCTCTCTGCAACGCAGCTCTGTGGCGCTTACTGGAGGTACCTAGTGGTCTAGTTTGACCCGAGGGACCCTTAGGATTCAAGGGGACTTAATCTCTCAACTTAGAACAGCCACAGGGCGCGTTTACACAGTGGTGAAGGGAGGGGATGGGGCCTGAGGTGACGTGTGCAAACACGCACTATGGCACGTTTTAAATTGGGGATATAATTTCCCTTCAATACTGAGGGCCCCTGGGGGCTAACTAGCCCACCAAGTGCTTCCAGTAAGCGCCACTGAGCTGCATTGCAAGGAGGTGGTCCAGGCCGTGCCACTTTTTACACCTCTCTGCAACACAGCTCTGTGGCATTTACTGGAGGTACCTAGTGGGCTAGTTGGACCCTAGGGACCCTCAGGATTCAAATGAACTTAATCTCCCAACTAAAAATGGACACAGGGCGTGTTTACACAGTGGTGAAGGGAGGGGACGGGGCCTGAGTTAACGTGTGCAAAAACGCCCTGTGGCCTGTTTTAAGAGGTAGTTTTAATCCCCATGCCCTATTATGTACTAGGGGCTTACAGAGGAGGTCATGCTAATCACAGGGGGACCCCAACGCATAATGTTCCCTAGTGTATGTAGGTGTTTTCACTGTATTCTAAGTGTCTTTTAACATAGCACTGGCTCTAGGACTGGCTAGTCAGACTCAGTTACCACCAGTATCCGTCTGAAAAAGTTGAGGGTACAGGATGATTTTGCAACAAGGCTTCTTTCTGCTCTTCTTTTTGTTCTTTCTGCACGTTATCCTTCTTCCTGCACTTATCTTCGTATTTGAGGACTTCTGTTGCTTCTTTCTGCACTTCTTTTGTTTCTTTCTGTGCATTTTTTCTTCTTTCTTCACATGTCCTATCTCTGTAGGCATAGTTAGAAATTAGCATTTAAAAAACCTTTGAAATTCACAGAAAAAAACATAGGTTTCAGGCACGTTTTAGTTAGGAATTAGCATTTAAAAAACCTCAGAAATTCACTGAAAAAACCATAGGTTTCAGGGGTGTTATAGTTAGCTGGACTTTTCACTTGTACAAAACCATTGAAATTCCCCCGTTATAGTTAGTTCAGCTAACTATAACTCGCGCGCCCGCAATGCACTGCTGATGACGTCACATATTACATCACTCATGACATGGTCAGTGACATCACTCATGACATCACTGATGACATCTCAAATGACATCACTGATGACATCATCCTTGTGATAGAGTGGCAGACCTCCTCTCACCCTAATATAACCTTTGATACACACATTCAAAAATAGAGACTAAAATTTTCAAAACAATGGACATACCAATACCAGTTACAACAACCTCTTCAGTAATTCTAAGGTCCACATACACATCCACTCATTCACCAACAGTCCTATACAGTCACTCATACATGTACTCACTCATCATATGTACTCATGCACCTATACATCCTGTTACACACTGCCACTCATCCATAGAGTTACTCACACACATAGTCACTCATGCTAATAAAGAATCAAACATACATTTACTTGCATATACAGTTATACACACACCACCACACTTACTTCTAAGGAAACTTACACATACTTAGTCTTTTAAACAATCACTTATAGAAACACATACTTATTCATACAGGAACTCTTTCAATCTCTCACTCTCACATATACTCACATATATACACCAATAGTCACATATACTAGTTTAAAACATATGTAGTTACTCATAAAGACACTATTGAGACAGTCATTCACTCACTAACACACCCATACACACACTCATCCACCCATACAGTCCTGCACACATGCTGTGTTCAACACATACAAACAGTGAGTCACTCATTCATGCACCTATGCACTACGTAATACCCCCCACCGAACCATGCAGACACTCAGACTGATACTCAAAAAACCAACTAATAACCTATATAGACACCCATGTAGCTACTCACCAACCCATGCAGCCACTTATACACAAAGTGAGAGACTGATACAGATATTTACATATTTAAACATTACTCACTAAGCCATGTATTCACTATGATACACTTAATCAGTCAGTTACACAATCAATTTTTCAAAAACAAATCATCCATTTAGACACTTATATACCCATTTATTCTTCCATCGACCTTGAGATATACATATATAAAACATATTTAATTTTCAGAAAAACACACATTCACTGGATGATGTAATCAGTGATGTCATTTGAGATGTCATCAGTGATGTCATGAGTGATGTCACTGACCATGTCATGAGTGATGTAATATGTGACGTCATCAGCAGTGCATTGCGGGCGCGCGAGTTATAGTTAGCTGAACTAACTATAACGGGGGAATTTCAATGGTTTTGTACAAGTGAAAAGTCCAGCTAACTATAACACCCCTGAAACCTATGGTTTTTTCAGTGAATATATATATATATAGACGTTATTGTTTGGTTAAAAACCATTACAATTTAAAAACATGTTCGATTCATTCATAAAAAGGACCGCTGAGTAAATACCCTCAATAGCATTGTAGACAGATAATGGTCAACTTAAGATACGCAATCAATACATTGAAAGAAAAAAATGCTTAATAAAAAAATACAGAGCTTGTAAATTGCTTAAAACCTTCAAATACATTGTGGGCAGATAATGTTCAGCTGGGAGGCCAGGGACGGATCGGCTAATATTAGCAGTCTAGGGTTCTGTTGTTGAGCCGGCAGACTGAATGCCGCCCTGCTGAGGTAAGGGAGATTTGGCGCCACTAATGTCTCCCAACAGTTTTGACGTGATGTTGACAAGTTTGGTAAGCCCAATGTTCAGCTTGATGTTATCTGGGTTTAGGGTCGCTATTATGGCCTGGCAGCATGATCGAACTCCTAGCCTGATCCATTCATCCCGCAATAGTAACCGTCTGTCTGTGAGCATAGTGGGGCAAACACAAACAATGTGTTCCATTGCTTCGGAGTGATAGCCGCACATCCTGCATTCGATGCCACCATTCAGGTAGGTTCTTTAAAAATGGCCAGTCACCCATCCTCAGAGCTAAAAACTTTTGCTTCCAGTAAAGTACAAATGTGCTTGAGAAGTAGGGCAACTCAACACCTGGTTTAAAATTGGAAATTACTGCCCAGGCGTGTTTCCTTTTTGACAGTATTGCCCTGTCTGAATGAAAAGACCACAATCTGATGCTCTTCTTGATGGCAACCTTTAGCACCGGCTGGTAAGGGTTTGTTCCCCAGAGTTCTTTGACTTCTAGTAATTGTAGGCTGTGATCCAGGTATTGCCGATACTTCTAGCTGGTCTGGCATTTCGATATTTTTTTGCCAAAGTCTGGCCTCCAGGGAGTCCTCCCTGGCATGGCGCAGTCTGTTACAGAACTTTACGAACTTGCCAGCCTACATGCCATGATGGACCAGTAGGCCCAGTTCGAGTCAAACTTGGGCTGGCGAGGCTGACTTTGGCAGATGAAAAGCGCATTTAAAAATGTTGATTGTTTGTTTAGTAAAGTACTTGTTGTGCCCATCGTGATCTCGTGCCCGTATGACAGAGTTGATTATCTTCACCTTCATCACTTTCAGCACGGGGTTTAGGCTTGGGCCAAGTAGCTGTTTTGACAGTTTCTTGGCGGCAGCCGCCTCTAGTGACAAGGCTTTGGTCCTTATTGTTTCTTTTTGCTTGACGAAAGAACACCTACGGTCGACAAAGATTCCCAATATTTGTAGTAAGATGTTGATTTGAGTTTTGCTTTATTAAAGAACCACCCTCCGCATGGCCTCTTTTGCTTCCCGAAGGATATTGTTTTAGTTTTTAGCAGATTCAGTTCTGAGGAATTTCTTATGGTGTAGGGAAGCAGTTCATCGAGAAGCCTCTGTAGGCCTACTTTTGTGTGGCTTAGCAACACCAAGTCGTCGGCATACAGCAGATTCCTGATCCGGGTTCCATCTAGTTGAGGGGGTGGCAGTTGACACTATCGAGTGATGGGGATAAGTCTGATCTAAACAAGTTAAAAAGGAGTGGAGCCAGCACACAACCTTGTTTAGCTCCGGATTTTGTTCCGATTTTCCTAGACACGTGGGTGCCTTCGCCCAGCTTGATTCTGATCCATGTTACCGAATGGAGTTGGACGATAGCATGTAAAAGGGTCGAAGGTAGGCCCCAGGACTCTAATTTTTGCCACAGTAGAACCCGGGGTACATGGTCGAAGGCCGCTTTAAAGTCAACAAAGCAGCAATGCAATTGGGTTTGTTGAGCTGCCACTTTCTCCATCAGGACAGTTAAGGTGAGTAAGTTAGTTGTTGTGCCAGAATTAGCCACAAAACTAGTCTGGTTAAAAGGGAGGCGCTTTGTTGTATCTAACCAAGGCCTGCAGCTCTTCTAATAGAATACTGGCAGAATATTTGGACTCAACATCTAGGAGTGCTATCATTCGGTAATTATTAGGGTCATTTATCTTCCTGCCTTTATGAATTGTGTGAATGATAGCGCCTCACCAGGACTCTGGGACGGTGTTGTTTAGCCTGCAGTGGAATACCATGGGGGTCAGGATTTAAACATTGCCTGGGGAAGAATGTTTGGCCCTGGTGCTCCTTTGGCCCTGGCTTTCCTTATGGAGCATGAGATCCTGTTTTTTAGCTCATCCGATGACACTGTGGTCTCTGACGATAAGTCATTGTCTTTTGCTGAGCTCTCAATTATTGGCACTTCTGTCATGTTAGTAAATGAGTGACTGACATCAGGTTGTCTTGCGCTCTTGGGTTCTGAACATAAAATCACAGCGTTAGCTGAGCTGTGGGATTTGGGATGGTCATCCTTTGTGTTATTGTCTTTAAAATGCGATGATAAGAACTGGTTCCATTCATCTGCGCTAATGTTTGCATTACTGTCACCACTTCTACCTCGTAGACCCCGGTTTACGGGAGACCAGAATTGCTTTGAATTGGAATATTTGCTTTCATGAATAAGCTTCAGCCAAATTTGATCCAAAGCCACTTGTTTTACCTGCATATTGCGACCTTGAAAGCTACCTGGGATTGCTTGTAGATATTGAATTTGGTTTTGTCGCCTGGGCTCTTCATATAGAGGCGTAGTGCTCGATTTCTTTGTGGTTTTAATTGCTTTGTTGCTGGTGAGATGCGAAATTGGAATGCTTGTTGCCTAATGCTCCGCTTTGGTGGCGAGTCTTCAAATAGTTGATTTATGAAGCTAGCCCAGCTGCTAATAGCCAAAGTATCTGACTCCAGTGGTAAGTGTAGTAGAGCTCTACATTTTTCCATCATAGGGAGAGCCATGGCATCCAAACATTTAATTCATTTTAGGTTTTCTATTTGACAATCTGAATGGGTGTGAGCGAGTTCCTGGTGACATGGGATATTGGTGGATAGTGTTATAATTTGTGGCCGATGGTCGCTCTCACCTTGTGGTGCGTTGTGATAACTCTCGATCAGGGGAGGTACCTCTCTGCTCCCTAAGGTGAAGTCCAAGAAGTGGAGAAGTGTAGCTCACTGTAAGAGGAGGCATACCCTGAAGCAGAGATCAGGCCCGGGACCTGGGTTCAATTCCCGACGCGGCAGGGTCCAGAACCCAATTGTCCACGGACTCGATAATTCTCGCTTCGGTGCCCACTGTAAGCACGAGTTAACACTATGCAGCTCTGGGCAACAAGCCTGCTTAATCTCCACAACGGCCCCCCGCGGCGGGATGCCTGGCTTTCACCTTGGGGATGCCCAGTACGGGTTATCTTACAGGGAAAAACCAGGACGGGTTCCCAATGCAAGCGCCAAGATGCCCGTAGGGTGATAGTTGCGCTCTATAAGTACCCCAATCAATCAATCAATCAATCAAGAAGGAGTGTGTTCGACCCTCTGAACGGGTCCAGGCAGGGGGAATGTCTGTGTGAAGACGCTCGTTCAGTACGGTGAATCTTACACTGCTAAGCTGAATGACTGCGTACTCCCCCAGTTTCGATAGTCTATTTCCTGTAGGAGTCGACTGGGGAGCGAAATGTGGGGGAATCATTGGGGGAATCATTGGGGGATCAATCCCTATGACCTCTAAAGAGTTGCAATGGAGATTGGTGTTGAAGTCTCCTGATATTATATTGGGTATGCTGCCGTGCTCGCTTAGTAGATTGCAGACAATGTTGGTTAAACTGTCCATTTTGGGTTTTTTCTCGATGGTAGAGAGGGAGATGTAAACGTTGAGGATAAGCAACTGCCTATAAGTAGGTAAACTTCCCAACACTATGCCAGAGAGCCAGTTTTCTTCAAGTTTTATCTGTGTGATGCGTTGGGATAATGTAGTTGATACATAAATCGAGAGGCCGCCACTCGTCCTACCAAACGTCGACTGTCTTGAGGCGAATTACGTAAATTCCAGGTATCCTTCTATAGGGATGCTATCTACTGCCGGGGTTTCCTGAAGGAGAATGATTTCATGTTCCTTTAAAAATACGAGGGTGGCGGCGGATTGATTTTTCAGCCCAAATCCGTTCATGTTCCAGGAGCACACTGTTATGCCATGGTTAGCGATGTTTTAATCATTCCGGCTTCTTGATAGAGCCCCTGTCAACCATGACCAATCTACCCTCTCAGGGATTTGCTGGTTGAATATATGCTCTGGGGTTGCTGTTGGTGAATGGCTTCTTGCTGACTTTAGAACTGAAAAAGGGACCGAAGTTGTGCTAAGGGAATGAGCCTGGTTGTTTTCTAATATTGATGGATACCGGGGGCACTGGGTGTTGTGATTTTTATGTCCCAATTTTTAAATTGTTCGGTTTTTGACTGAACCAATTCTTGAATTGCTGGGGATGCTAATGTGAGTTGGGTTGCCTTACCCATATTGGATCCTATAGTTGGTATAAATTCAATCGCAACTTTGTCTTTCGATTGCAGGGTACTTAAGTCCGGGGGGATGATCTGAAGAGTCGAAGAATATTCCCTCAATTAAGAATATCGTGGGGGCCTCTTGAGACGTATTCTGGGATTAGCAGCAGATTAGTGGCTGGACTGTTGGTTGCTTGCGTGAAGACATCATCAATCGTTACCAGCTTTGTTTTAAATTTTCTTCAAGGGACAGCTTGGTTGTGGCTATGGTGGGCAGTTGAAGGGACAATTATTGTTGATAGGTGATTGGGAGTAAAACAGGGGGGGCCCGATTCACAGAACAAACTTAAGACAAAATCCTAAACTTAGTACCATTTTGGTATTCACAGAATGCACTTACTACTTCTGGTATTCACAGAATGAACTTACTACTTTTGCGATTCACAGAATAAACGTACTACTTTTGCGATTCACAGAATGGATTTAAGACTACTAACTTTACGTCCGCACTCGGGCCGGAAATTCTGGCCTGGAGGCGGAGCTTCCGGCCCGGAGGCGGAGTTTCCGGGCCAGAGGCGGAGCTTCCGGGCCGGAGGCGGAGCTTCCGGGCCGGAGGTGGGGATTCCGGCCAGTGGCGGAGATTTAAAATCCCCACCTCTGGGCCGGAAGCTCCGCCTCCGGCCCGGAAGCCCCGCCTCCGGGCCGGAAGCTCCGCCTCCGGGCCGGAAGCTCCGCCTCCAGGCCGGAATTTCCGGCCCGAGTGCGGACGTAAAGTTAGTAGTCTTAAATCCATTCTGTGAATAGCAAAAGTAGAAAGTAGTAAGTTTATTCTGTGAATCGCAAAAGTAGTAAGTTCATTCTGTGAATACCAGAAGTAGTAAGTGCATTCTGTGAATACCAAAATGGTACTAAGTTTAGGATTTTGTCTTAAGTTTGTTCTGTGAATCGGGTCCGGGGTCTTTTACTTGTGGCCACCAACTGTTGACGATTTGATACATTTAAGGGATTCAAGTGGGCTTGCTCCTTGACTGTGCACTGTGGACCCATGTTGTTGTCCTCCACTATAGGTGTCCACAAATGGCATCTAGGGATTTACGGATCCTAGTTGCCCTATGTTGGGTGCTGGTGCTACTATTGGGAGTTGATTAAAGCCAGGTTTTACTTGAGTGAGTAACTGCGAGGAGGGTCGTAGATCTTGAAATGGCCCTACTGATTGACTGTTCTGTCGTGAGAATTCTTTCTGGGTAACCGGTAGAAGCGTCATTGGCTGCGGGCTCGGATTTGCTCCTGTTGTAACTGGCATAGCTTGCTCTTCCCGTAGTGACTCTGAATTGGTCTTTGGGGAACAACTAACTCTTGAGCTTTTAGTTTCCGTTATTTGTTTATTCTGGCTCTTCCGCTGTCTTTTTTTCCCCATTTCGACAGCCGGTGTGTATTGTGAAGAATAGATGATTCTGTGGGAATTACATTGCCATCAGCTGACACCACGAGGTATGGGGAGAAGGGTCGGGGTTGCACTTCCGGAGGAGTAGGATCCTGGACCAAACTAAAAGCCTGGGGCGAAGAGTCATGAAACCCCGGCTCTGGTAACTTATTAATTTCCATTAATACTTAGGAGAGAAATTGAGGTAAGGATGATAAAGAATCAATTATGGGGGAGTAGCAGCATACTGATTGGGCCAGCTGAGATCGGGATTAGTCTTTTATGATGAATGAGTTGAGTGCCTCCAGTTTTTGATCAATCCCGGTGGTGTACACTGCAAGTGTGTTTAAAAGGGGCACCTGCAGGTCCACCATATCAGAATGGTAGGTCAGTGCTGCGGCCGTGGTTTGAAAGGTTTGCAATAATTGAGACCATAGGTCATAAAGGTCAATTGATGAGGGCTTTTCATGCACAGTGCACTTTTTAGGTTCATTAGTGAAGAACAATAGATCTAAAGAAGTGAGGATTACGTTCTCATTGGGCCACTCTTGGTTGACCGTTTCATCTCCTTGGTCAGCATTGTCTTGAGAACTTTCTGGATGTGACTGGTTGAGATTACTGAAGTGGGTACATGGGTGGATCATGACCTGTGGTGACAGAACTCTAGTATTCCTTGTTTGATAATCCGGTATGGGTGAGGTTAGGAATTTTAGTGATATTGGGGAGAACTGACTCGAGTTGGGGTAGGCTGAAGAGTTGGCGGAAATGCATCTTTGGAGATGGTAGCTTGAAGAGAAGCCCGTTCGGTTTGGGCTGTCTGTTGATCAGAGGCCTGGTGTAATCGACTGTCATCTGGAGCATCTAAGGCATCTGTTAGAAAGGACTCTAGTATTACTGGTAGGCTTGTTGTTGTCGGGCTGTCAAGCCTTCCTGCTGCCACGTGAATTGTGGGCTGAACCAGAATTTGATGCAACGCTACTTCTATGTTCATAGGAAGGGGAGCCTGAAACTTATCAGAGGGACTGGATTTTTTCTTCAAGGTTGTCACTGGTGCTGAATTCCTGACGTAATCCCTTAATGAGACCTTTTCTATCATGGAGTTTATGGGCTTTGTCTGGCCTGATTCCAGCATGTCAGTAATCAGATGTTCATGTCCTGAGTTGAATACTGATTTTAGATTTAGATTTGTGGGTGATTGAGTTTGCATGAGGGCCATTGAGGATACTGCCTTCGTCTTTGTGGTTTTTTTAGAAGGCCTTGTTGGAGCTTTCCTTACTCGCCCGATCTGATTCTAAGGGGATTTTTGGTACTGAGAACGGCCCTGTGTCTTCCTGATGGTTGGCAGTCTTTAGGGCTTATTCGTTTGTGAGGAGGGTGATTGTTTTGCAGTTTCGCCAGTTGAATGTCCCACCTGGGGAACCGATGATTGATGGACGGCGGGTTGGCCATGTAACTGGGTCTACAAGGAACAGCTGAACGACAGCCTTGATATCTCCAATCCCGCACCCTGGCTTCCCATCTTTTCTGTTTTTAGGTGGGGTTGCTGGCGATAGTGGCCTGTGAGCGGAACACAGCAAATTTAACCTGGAGTGAATCTGTGGCAGGTTAGAGCCAGATTAGAGTCGTTGCCAAACCTACTTTAAGACATTAACTGGGTTGGTGTAGGGATGAATGCAATGAGGCGGTGGAAAGCTGTAGCAAGGGCAGGGGGAAGCAGGGGACTCAAGGCTGAGTTGCTGGCTGCACCTGAACTAATCAGGCTGCCTCCGTAAGATGCCAGGGGCACATACTTGCTGCAGCTGCCTGCTAAAGGGCAGCCACGCTTGCCTCTCTTGATCACGACAAGCACCAGTCACCAGCAATCCCCTGCGACCCCCGGCGAGGGTCTTTCTGGCGAGAGTCTTTCCCTCTCCAAAGTACAAAGCCTTTTCCTCTCCAGAGTAGCCGAGTGAAAATGGTAGTGTTTGGTGGGGTGGTAAGGGGTTGGCGGGGGTTAAGCAGAGCGAGATAGAACCGAGGCTGAATGTGAAGGGAGGGGGAGGGGCGGTTAGCGTTTTGCCATAATGGCTTCGCAGCTTTTCTCTGCTCTCACTCACCCGGGCGCCGCACCGCAACCCCTCACTTTTTCTCGTCTTCAGTCCGTCCCTAATCCAGTGTTCGTCGTTGTTTCACTCGTTCCTATTTCCCCCACGGCTTGCGGCTCCTGTGGGTCCCGCTGCTCCTCTACTCTGTTACTCTTCCCTCTCGCTGCTCTCGCAACCACGTGATGCAATCACACACCAGAAGAAATGCTGAACACAGAGGTATTGACAAAGACCTCAGTTTGCAACATGTGGATATTAAATAGATTCCACAGAAAGGATTAAAGTGGCACCAATTGATGCCTTTGCTTAAAACCTTTTTGCTGCTCCAACCACCTGACCTCATGATTGTGCACTGTGGTGACAATGACCTAGGCACATTATCTGGGGTAGGGCTGGAAATTCTAATGAAGGATACCTTTGCACAACTAATGTAACTTTTCCCTCACACTGTCTGTCCCAGGCCTGAACGTATCCTCAGGATCGAACCGATGCTCTTAAGGGACCACCTCTCGACATCCCCAAGTCTGGATATGAACAAACACAGACTAAAGGGTGGGCAAGCGGGGTAAGGGAAGGATGGGGACAGCAGGGAGGGAGACCTGTAAAAATACAAAAGAACAAATTACCACCTAGACCTTTGCAACATCTACCTACTTCCTTAATGTTTAAATGTACCCGTACTTCCACTGACCTGTGAAGAAAGAAAAGGTTGCCGGGTGACAGGGGTGCTGAGCATGTAATCACTAATCTTCACACCATATGCTGAAAAACACAAGAGCATATATGAGGCGCACCATCCAGCGTATCTGTCTAACCTTCATGCATCTATAACGTGTATCTTTAATCCTCACACCATATACCTGAAATAGTATGATGAGGGCATCTAGCTCAGAAGAAACACCTGCCTTATTTCACCCTTGTGGAGGTATAAAATAGAAATGTGCAAATATGGTGAGTCATGGAACACACAAACATGTGATGCAAGAATGTTTCTGCGATCACATCCTTCAGTTCCTCCCGAAGGCTCTGATAGACAATAGCTGATTGCTTGCTTTCGGGCCACTGAGTTTCCACTACTAACCTTCGGAAGGCGTTCAGATATCCAAACAAATCTTTATTCCCTTGTTTCAATTCGAGTAATTCTCGGTCTGCCGAGAAGTGTCTGCTCGACGATCAAAGGTTCTCTCGAACTCCTCCCTAAAGCGTCCCAGTCATGTAGCATAGGATTGTCTCTTCTAACGAACGGAACTGCCCACTGAGCAGCATCTCCAGCCAGATATGATATGAGAAAGGCCACTCGTGCTTGATTAGTAGAAAACAGCTTAGGCTTGCAGTTAAAATGGAGAAGGATCTGTGTTATGAAAACCTGGACCTTGTGTATGTCTCCTGCGAATTTTTCTGGTGGTGCAAGAGGTATGTGTGTAGGGATCTCCACTACCATAGAACTAGTTGTGGGCTGTGACGGATTACCAAAATCAAAGGGATTGCGTTGCATTCTATCCACCCTTGCTTGAAATGCAGCGGTTTCACTACGCGAAGAGGTAAGCTCAACCTGCACTGTGGCTAGCGCTGCCATGACATTGTCTAAGGTGGCCATCACAGGATCAGCTTGACTGGGAGGATAAATCTTATTTGTGGGCCAATCTTTCCCAGGTCTGAATGTATCCTCAGGATCGAACCAATGCTCTTAGGGGTCCATCTCTCGACAGCCCCAAGTCTGGATATGAACACACACAGACTAAAGGGTGGTCAAGAGGGGGAAGGGAAGGATGGGGACACCGGGGAGGGAGACCTGTAAAAATACAAAAGAACAAATTACCACCTAGACCGTTCCAACATCTCCCTACTTCCTTAATGTTTAAATGTACCCATACTTCCACTGACATGTAAAGAAAGAAAGGTTGCCGGCTGACAGGGGTACTGAGCATGTAATCACTAATCCTCACTCCATATGCTGGAAAGTACAAGAGCATATATGAGGCTTACCATCCAGCCTATCTGTCTAACCTTCATGCATCTATAACGTGTATCTTTAATCCTCACACCTTATACCTGATATAGTATGATGAGGGCATCTAGCTCAGAAGAAACTACATACACAGTGAGAACAATGGCAGGGTATAAGATGCTGTGCCAATTACTTGTGTTCTTGTACAATATCTAATACATATTAGTTATTATAACCAGTAGTGGTCCAACATATGCCCACCTCCCGAAACCAGCCACCAATTTGGTTTCAAATATAAAACAGATATACAGTAAGAAGGGAGAGGCAATGCTATAATGACCAAAGAGTTAATCTCTTTCTTTCATCACAGACGATGACAGAATAAATGATTTCTGTATCCGGAAATGTTCTTAGTCTTTTTTTAAAAAAATTCAGTTTTGTATGTATAGCAGCAAAACAGCCAACGTGTTTCACCCTTTCAGGCTTCTTCAGGGCCACCAACTATAATGTTTCGCTGAGTCTTCGTCTCGGAGTTTCCCGATACTCATTCTAGACACTTTCAAATTTTAGGATAAACACTTATATAATTTAGTATCAGAGTTACTGTAGGTACATATTCTGGTCCACGTTCCTCTTTCCAATTCAGCGGGTCCTACTACCACACCAATAAGCGAATGCACTCAATCGCCCAATACACAAGCCGTCCGTAAAATCCCGCAGTACGTTATTGATCTTTTCAATAATAATTGATTTGTTCAGTACTTCTAGCTCAGAAGAAACACCTGCCTTATTTCACCCCTGTGGAGGTATAAAATAGAGTGTGCAAATATGGTGAGTCATGTAAGACACAAACATGAGATGCAAGAATCTTTCAGCAGTTCTATTAGTAACGGTAGTCTGTGTAACAACGTAATCCAAAATAATTGTATCCAGGAAAACTTCCGGGATAACAAAGGAACCAACCTGAGAGTTATCGTCACTCTCACAAAAGCGGTAATCCACTACTTAAAAAAGCCAACGGTTTCTTCCCTGCATGAGCCCAAAAGACTGGACTCGCCAACAGGGAAAACCAAAAGAGAACCTCCCACCGGGAGGAATGTAAGCGTAATGTGAATCATCTAATCCCAATATACCATAACATCTCTATTTCCCTCGCAAGAGCTCTTTGGGCTTAAGAACAGTGATGAGCTTGCCAACGTAGGGAAATAATGTAATGAGCACCCACACAAGCTGTGTTCCAATAGGTAGTATACTGAATATAAAATAGCACCTCAATTTCCCTCGCAAGAGCTCTGTGGGATTCAGAAACTGCGATGAGTTCGCCAACGTAGTGAAAGGAGATAATGAGCACCAACATGAGTTGTGCTCCAAAGGTACAAATAAGACTTCTGTATCCCAATGAGATAAAGAGACAAGTGGTGCCAAAGGCACCCTTACCAGACCAAGGTAACTGTAGAATATGGCCAGCGTCCAAACCGGACTTCCACAAATAATCGGCAGCGTCTTAAGTTGCTACCTCACCTTATCCTGGGTCTTCCGGTATCACGTGGGTGGTGCGTCTGATGTCAGACATTCGTCGAGGTTACCGGGAAATGTAGTTCTTCCGGGAGCCACTCATCACATGCCTGTGCGAGCGGCATCACCGTGTCCCCTGATGCTGTCTTTGTATACTCTAATATAAGCCGAAGACAGAAGTGGAAGTGGTCAAATCACTTCTGTCCACAGATTGAAAAAACTAGGAAGCAAGTTAATAAAGCTGTTTCTGCTTACCTAAGAGACAATAACATGAGCTCTATCTATAAAAACAATCTATGCTTTGACATGCATGACATCTACAGAAGTGATGGATTTCACTTCACAGATGAAGGGGACAGAGTGTTTCTCAACAACCTTAAGCTGTGCATCCGGGTTACATGTAGCTGGAGCAAAGTCATAATGAATACAGCCAACCTATAACCCAAAAGTGAAAGATATGTATTTGTAAACATATATACTCTAACTATATATGTAGTTATAGTTAGGACCAAGTTTCCATAGGAAGAACATTTTTTGTTTTGCTTATAACTTTGGCGTCGTTTGATGAATCTTCATGAAAATTCTTTGTCAATATCAGCTCCTATGTGGGAAGTTTGGGGGTGATTCGTCAAGGGGGTACGAGGAAAAAGGGGGGTCCCAAAATTGGTTTTCTCCATGTTAATTTCCATAGGAAACTTTAGACAAGGCTACAGGTCGAACGGTGAACGGAATTACCCCAGATTTGGCAAGGAGAAGGGTATTGGTCTAGAAAGCATGCTTTTTTTTATTTGGTGTAAATCCGTTCAGTAGTTTTTGAGAAATATCGAAATTTACAGATATCGATTTTGGGAATTCTGACATCTGATTGGCTGAGGCGTTATGAGCACGAGCTTGCTGCTTATTGGTTGTGAGTGCTGCGAGCGGTTGCAACTAGGAAGTGTTGGCTGCCATTTTGTGATTCCGTCAAACCGAGTAAGAGGGAAAAAGGGCGAAAAAAGTGGGAAAGAGGAGGGTAAGAGTACTGTAACCTCTGTGGGGTGTTTAGGGTGTGCTATAGACGGGTGTGATGCGAAGTATTCACCCCTAGTGGTGTGAAAGTGCTGGACTACGGAAATTAAGTGAGGCATTGCCTAGAGTCTAATGCTGCTAAGGTGAGCTGGTGCGTGGGGATTAAAACGTGAGACCAAATTATGTGTCTTCTGCTGTGAAGTCATGTGCCTTGGCCGCTGCACTACACCTGTGGATGTAGTGTCAACATGTGTTTATACCTACTAGGACGAACTACTGACCCGTACTGGTCTGAAAGTCCTGGGGCACGGAAAATATGTGAGGTATTGTGTACAGTCTCATGGTGCTAGGCTGAGCTGAGTCCAAATAGTGTGCCATATGCTGGGAAGTCATGTGCTCTGGCCGCTGTGCCACATCTGTCCAAGTAGTGTCAGTATGTACTTATACCTACTCGGAGGAACTTTTGTTTCGAACATTGTAACTTGTGTATGGTGCTTAGGGGTGATATACAGGGAGTGCGAAGGTAAATTTGCGCGTATCAAATCAATTCGGTATTTGTAAAGTGCAAACTACTCACTCCTACAGGTCTGATGGCGCTGGGGGCGTAAGCTGAGCTGCTGATGGACTCGGGGTAAAGCCGGTGAACTACTGACCCCTACTGGTCTGAAAATGGTGGGTACAGAAATTAAGTGAGGTATTGCCTAGAGTGTCATGCTGCTAAATTGAGCTGCTGCTGGTGTCGGGTGTGAAACCGTGAGCCTGTGTTTGCTATGCTGTAAAGTCATGTGCTCTGGGCGCTGTGCCACACTTGTCCAACTTGTATATGGTGCTTAGGTGGTGTTGTACAGGGGGTGCGAAGGTAAATCAATACGGTATTTGTAAAGCGCAAACTACTCACCCCTATGGGGGAGTAGAGGTGGTGATCAAAGCGAGAGCTCTGTGCTGCAAAGTCAGATGGTCTGGCCACTGCGTCACAGCTGTGCAGAGAATAAATTTTGGCGAGGGTCTGGGAGTTGCCATTACCTGGCCCTAAAATTGTGGGCCTAATTTGTCAGTTATAGGGTGGCTTTAAAAAGAGCCCTTGTGTTGATTAGTTGGAGCTACATATAAGTGCGGATGCACAGCTTCAAGTTATTCAGGAAAATTCGATTTCTGTGAATTGTGAAGTGTACTCCATCACTTCTGTAGATATCAGCCATATCAAAACGTATGTTGTTGTTGTAGATGGACCCTATTTTGTGGTCTCTGAGGTATGCAGACACAGCTTTGTTGAGTTCCTTCCTAGATTTTTCAATCTGAGGACACATTGTTTTGACCATTTCCTCTTCTGTCATGGGCATATATTGGAATATACAAAGACAGCTTGAGGGAAAAGTAACATCAATTGTCCAAAGGTGTCCTTCATAAGCATTTCCAAACCAACCCCAGTCAATGTGCCTAGGTCGTTTCCACCACAGTGCACAATCATGGGGTCAGTGTGTTGGAGACACAAACAGGTTTTAACCAAAGGCAACCATTGGTGCCACTTCATCCTCTCTGTGCAAACCATTTAATGTCCACATTTTGTAAACCTAGGTCTAAGTCAATACATCTCTGTTCTGCATACCTCTTGCACCAGAAAATATAGCTATGTCCTACGATCCACACTAGCATTTTGAAGGAATGGCTGGAAGGTATGGAAAGATGTTTGTAGTTCATGCAGTTCCTTGGTAGATTAAGAGATATGTTTAAAGATGGGGAACTACTTTTTATTGCCATACAAAATGATACGTGATTGGGAGACAAAAAGCATTCTTTTTTAAAAGTAGGGTGCACATTCGTTTTGTGGAAAAGCAACTTTGTGATTGGTTAAGAAAAAGCAGTTTCGACGTGGAGTACATATCATAAGATAAAAGTTATCAACTCAACCACACCTGCTACTTGCATTTGGAAGGCACTGTTCAAAGTTAAAACAATTGTGAACTTTTAACCTGCACGTGCCGTTAAATGTTCGAGAAAATGTTGCAAAAATATATGGTTAAGTTTGAAAAGATTGATGAACTTTTAACCTGCATGTGTTGTAGAATGTTCTAGAAAGTGTGTTGATTGAATACGTTGCACTTCTGACTTCTATGTGTTGTTGAATATTAAAAAAAACTGTTTATATGGAAAATTAAAAAGAAACCAAGAGAGAGAAGTTTTGAAACCTAATATAATCAAGGAACTATTCTAATTTGTACTTTACATGTATTTATGTGTGGAGCAACAAAATTATAGACAGAACAGCACCAGGAAGAGGAAGAAGCAGTGAGTGGGGGTGGGCGGGGGACATGGGCAGAATGGGACACATGCACAATTAAGTATAGCACAAGTATAGACAAACAATGGCCAAAATGAAATACACCAACAAGGAGCACAAGTCACACAACTCGCCAACATCACACCAGTGAACGAGCATAGAAGTGAAAACCAAACTGCATTCATAGAGGATGTGTACAAAGGCGGGTCGTTGGTGTTGTGGGATGTCTGCGACTGTGGTCATCATGGATGAGATGCCCAGCACGTGGCACATGGGCGAGTTCACTGTCTGTTACATTGCAACCAGCTGCTCCTCCCTCCCACTTGTACGGCACACCATTGTAATGCCTATTTGCGCATGTGCTGCTGCATTCCAACTACACCATCACAGTGCCGTTTGGAGGTGGTGCATGCCACTTTACAACATCGACTGCTGCGACCCTTGTGGCAGGCCACACCAGAACACAGAGACACACTTACCACACTTCCTGTACACGGAGATGTCTGAGACACCCCGTTCCCGTTGTCGGATAGGCACACCTCTGCACTGACCTGTGTACTCCGGGCGAGAACACGCCGGTTGTGCATGCAAGAGGATGTGTGCGTAGCTACATGTCCAGGCTCACTGCCAATTCTGAGGCGATAGCACACTGTGATGTTGCAGGGCTGGTACCTATCATGCTAACACAATGACCAGAGGGACACACTTGCTCAGATGCGGGTTTGGGGGGCGTCGGTGGTTCCGGAGTTGTTCCGAAGAGTCTTGTGGCCCTCATGGGTATCCCTGTATCATGCTCATTTATTCTATGGCACCTGTGGGTGTTCTGGTGTGTCTCTTGGCTGTGTTCTCTTTCATGGTGCAGGTAGTCGTCCTGCTTAACACCATCAGAAAGCAGGTGTAAAATCTCTGGTGCTAACGCGGCTTATCGCCGGAATTTGTTTCGCATTGCAGTTGGTGTGAAAGTTGTGATGTGATTTTTTGCATGTGCAGGACAATATAGGAACTGGGCAGTGTATCTCGTCAAGATACAGCACCTGCCGCCCGATTCCCAATCAATATAAATACAATGAGGTTTTGTAAATTATTTTGTGTGTACCTGTGAGTGCAGCCACTACGTCAGTGCAATTCAATACAGGATTTTAGTATTTAGAATAAATCGCAAAGGTGCAACTCATGTCTTTTTGCACAGGAAAGGCTAGTCTGCATTTCATTATCAGCACTTTAATGGAAGTAAAGTTGAGATAAATCTAACACACTATTCAGAAGTTGGTGGAAACTGCAGACATCACCAGTATTCCCGCGATAAGTCCTCCAAAATTTAAGACCATGGTGGACTTCATCAAATAACAGTAATAAGAACAAGAAAGAGTTACACAGCAGTTAAGAAAACAACCAGAAACGTTATGTGTGGACCATGGATGTGGACGACAGAGCCTGGAAAATAAAGCACAAAATAAGGACGTGTATAATGCGCATATCAAAGGAGAGAGACATAGAGAAAAAGAGGAGGAAAAAAAATCCAGAGAGAAAAAAAGAGGGAAGGAAAGAAAGGGAGTGAGAAAGGGAGAAGGAAGAGAGAGAGTTAGAGAGATAGCAGGAAAAGAAGGAAGGGAGAGAGAGAGAGAGAGAGAGAGAGAGGGGAGGGAGAGGGGGAGAGAGAGAGAGAGAGAGAGAGAGAGAGAGAGAGAGAGAGAGACACTGCCGCCCCTGCGCATCCATGCGCAAATAATTACCTGGTGCCACTGGAGTGTGCAGTGCAGCAGTGGGCACTCCACGTGCCTGTCAAAACTCTTCCCAGAAATGTCTCTGAGTCCTGAGTAATGAATGGCGGAGATCACATCAGGTGCTTGGCGGATCACACAGATGTCGCTGAGTCCTGAGTCATGAATTTTGGAGACCACATCATCTTCTCCATGGCCCGGCAGATCTCACACATGCCGCTGAGTCCTGAGTCATCATTGGCGGAGACCACATCAGCTTTTGGGGCCGCTAAGCCTGTGGAAGTTAAGTTCCTGCCACGTGGTGGTAGGCCCCTGATGGCCATATGAGCTTGGGTGGCACTAAACCTGTGCATCTGAAGACCGCGGCAAGTGCGTGGTAGGCCCCTGAGGACTATATAGATTAGGGTGTGAGTAACCTTCTGCGCAAGTTTTGAAAGACTCTTTATGGTTGAGACACGTGGAGCGTCCGGCATCTAGTCAGCACCGGCAATAAAGGATGTGATGTTGTCGATCTATTATATTTGCGTGGTCACATGGCCTGTGACGCATGTGCCGGATGGGTGTGGTGTGTGGGTAAAGCTGCCCTCAGGGAGTGGGCGGGAGATGTGGAGAACTAGACCACTGACCTGCACAGGAACAGCGGGTACGCCTGCGACAGGTAGGTATGTGGGGCCATCGTCAGAACGAAAACTGAGTGGCGTGGCGTGGCATGGCGTATGACGGAACAGGGCAGGGATAGCTGCAAAGGATCGGACGGCTTGTAGTACTGCACCTGTGAGTGGAGTGGACGGGCCGCAGCTGTCCCTCTGCGAGCCTAGGTGCAAACTGTTCATAACTCACACTACATAAGTATTGAAAAATCATTTTGTGTTTCAGTCCATCAGCTGGCATTTGTCCGAGGTATTTATGAAAACATATCGTAGTTTTTTCTGTGATAGATACTCCTTTGACGCTGCCTCTCGGCACATCAGCAGGTAATGCTCCCTCTTCCCACATTACCATCATACCCCCAACAACCTTCTTGGGCCCAGAAGTGTCCCTGTGCAGTTGGACACAGAGGAGTTTATATATAAAAAAAAATATTTAAAGAAAAGAACAACAAATAAGACTGAAGGGAGTCTGGTGCTGTGGTCGCTGCCACGAAGTTGGGATGACTGCCATTCAGGATTCAGGACACAGTTACACATGTGGGATCGGTTTGTGTTAAAGAGGGTTAGTGGGACTACGTGTCGCCGGCCTTGAATATCGAAATATGCCTCACAAATCGAAGAGAGTATGTTGTGTGGTTGCTACCTCGGACTTGGGGTCACTGCCATTCAGGACTCAGGACACAGTTACACATGTGGGATCGGCTTCTGTTAAAGAGGGTTAGTGGCACCAGAAGTATTGAGAGTGTATGAGCCTGTGATGATGCTTGGTGTGGACGGGCCGCACTGGGAGCAATGTGTCTTGGCTATAGGACTGCGTCATGTGGAATCACGACTCTATCTAGGCCTGCTGATCGTAGTGTAGGCCAGAGGTAGCGGTGAGCACAGGCCCACAGCCACGTGCATAAGTTGGTGGCCTCACTTGTCGCCAGCCTTCAATATGAAAATACTCCTCACTAATCGAAGGGAGTGTGGTGGTGTGGTTGCTGTCATGAAGTTTTGGTTCACTGCATATGGAAATATGTCTAACTGATCAAAGAGAGTTTGCTGCTGTGGTGGCTGCCATGGACTTGGGGTCACTGCCATTCAGGACTCAGGACACAGTTACACATGTGGGATCAGCCTGTGTTGGACAGTGTTAGTTGGCACCACGTGTCCAAAATTCAAATTGCGAGGTCTGCTGTCCTCAGTGTAGACTGCTGAGTCTTCATTTGTACTTGAAAATGAATTTGGTGATTGTACTAAAGGTATAACTGATATAAAAAAATTCAAGAAGAAAGGATACTAAAAGGATATTATGTAAATTTGAGGCCTGTAATAGTTACTTGCCTAGTGGACTCTGTAGTTAATGAATGAAGAAATAATTTCCATTGTGAGCCCTAGTGAGTGCAGTGTAGGCGTATGATGAAAAGGTGAAATAAGTATAGAATACACTGACGAATTGTTGTATTTTCTGAGTACAATCTTGTTGTTAGAAATTAGCATTTAAAAATGGAACTGCAAGCTGTACTGCCTGCAGTGTAGACTGCTATTCCATTTTAGTTTTAATTTGAAGATTAATTTGGTCATTGTAGTGAAGCTATAACTGATATAAAAAAAAGTTCTTGAACCAAGGATACTAAAAGGATAATATGTAGGGTGTAGGACTGTGATACTTACTTGCCTACTGGAGTCTGTAGTTGCATATGGAAATACCCCTCACTGATCAAAGGGAGTGTGGTGGTACGGAGTTGGGGTCACTGCCATTCAGGATTTAGGACACAGTTACACATGTGGGATCGGCTTGTGTTGAACAGAGTTATTGGCACCACGTGTCACCGCCGTTGCATATGGAAATATGTCTAACTGATCAAAGAGAGTTTGCTGCCGTGGTTGCTGCCACAGACTTGGGGTCGCTGCCATTCAGGACACAGTTACACATGTGGGATCGGCTTGTGTTAAAGAGGGTTAGTGGGACTACGTGTCGCTGGCCTTGCATATCAAATTATGCCTCAGTGATCGAAGGCAGTGTGGTGCTGTGGTCGCTGCCACGGACTTGGGGTGACTACCATTCAGGACTCAGGACACAGTTACATATGTGGGATCGACCTGTGTTGAACAGGGTTAGTGGTATTACATCTACATTCCTAGTTTGAATTTTATCATGAGTACGTCGGCAAAAAATATAAACATAATTGGGATTTCCACCAGAAACTACTTTAAACTTTGTTATTTCTTTTTCAAACTTCACAACAGTATTATCTTCCATTTGTTGATCAACTCCTAGACATATCCAACTGTTATTTTCTGTACAGTTTTATAACATTGATTTTAAAACTCGATTTCATGCCACAGGAAAACCTAGACTTATCCAGATGGTTCCTGTTGACTTTGAATATAAACTTGCAGATGTCTATCTTTCCGAACATTGGTAGGATCCAATTTCTTGATTTGAATGTATCTTCAAATTGAAGCTGTATATTTTTTTCCTATGTGTCTTCTCCTGTGAAATTTCTTCCCACATTTCTTTCAATTCTGTCTTCTCAGAGTTGGTAATGTATGATGTGACATAGAGAGAAACAGCAATTGAGTTATGTGCATCATATTGTATGTTCATATTTGCATTTCACATCTTCAAAATCTCCGTATTGTAATCATTATGGTACTTCGATGCTCCTGTTCTTTTTTTAAATTATAAGTATTTTTGGGTGATTTTCGAGTGATGGTATGTCTCATTGCTGACATAAAACTGTTCATTCTTCCTTTGGAAATTACTGGACGTAGAAAGGGAAATCAACAGTTTTTTAAAATGTATCTTTTGCATTATCTTTTCGTTGGCAATACTTTCCACATTGATGACTTCGATATTCAAATACGGCACACTAATCGAAGGGAGTCTGGTGCTGTGGTCGCTGGCAAGTTGGGGTCACTGCCATTCAGGACTCAGGACACAGTTCCACATGTGGGATCGGCTTGTGTTGAAGACGGTTATTGTTACCATTTGTCGCCGGTCGCCCACAGTGTAGGGCAGAGGTAGCGGTGAGATAGGGTCCACAGCCACGTGCATACGTTGGTGACCCAAACAAACCTTGTGTAGTACAGGTTCAGTGGCACCACGTGTCGCCGATCTTCCATGTGGAAATACCCCTCACATTTCTACGCTAGAGTGGCGTACGTTGGACCAGCCCACTCCGCTTCCGGTTCCACTTACTGTGGGGGACGACACAGCTACATGACAGAGATCTTCCCCACTGCCTGAGGTAACATGGTTGTGTCCACTGTCCACAACAGTACAAGCACTAGCAGTATATTTACACATGGAGAGGTCTGTGCTCTGCATAGTGAGTTCTGTCCAGCACATCACCTCTACACTGGGCATTGTGTGCATTGTTATTGAAGGGTGACTTGCCTTCTTCACACATACTTGGTTCCCACGTCTCCCAACATTCAGCTATTGTGTGGCTGATGGGCCATGCCATTTTGGGAAGGTCCACTGTTCTGTTCTGCGCTGCCTCGGTGGTAGTAGGGGGGGCCCGAGGGGGAGGTCCTGGGGTGGTGGCAATGGGTATTGTGGCCTTCTTGGGTGTCGGAGCTGCATGGTCAGTAGCTCTATGACATGTGTTGGTCTTCAGATGTGGTTCTTGGCTGGGCTTCCTTTCATATTGTAGGTAGTCGTCCTGCTTTACAGTAAAATGCAGATGTTAAATTCCTACTGCTAACGCGGCTTATCGGAAGTGGTGTTTTCATGGGCTTTTTTTGCACGGGAACACCTATACTGCATATCATTAGCGTTAGTTGTCGCTCTCATTGGTGGCGATGTTTTTTTGAGAAACCTATCACTGGAAACCTGGCGATATTGGCAGTTTTCACCAAGTTGACAATGGGATGATAATTCTTTTGCTGCGGTAAAGTGCCGATAACTCAGCGATAAGTTCTTGAGAATACACCCCATCGTTTGTTTTAATTTCTTCGTCCGGATTCGTGCACCCAGCTGCTTTTTAAAAAAAAAAAATAGTAATAATTTTTTGGCCCTGGGGCTTTTTGTGGGATCCCCTGAGCAACCCTAGTGGGTCAGGGGGCTTGTGCCCTGCCCTCTTTTCTTGTTTTTTCATCTTTTTTCTAGTGATTCGCATGTAGCTACAACAAAGTCCTAATAAACACAAGGGCTCGTTTTAGAGTCACTCTATAACCCAACAGTTGGGACTTATCACCGAGTTATCAGCAGTTTAGTGCAGCAAAAGTGGCGAAAGAATTATCGCCCCATTCTCAAGTTGGTGCACACTGCCACATTGCCCACAGGCTGATGGTACCAACACAGCAGCCAATCAACATCATTATGGAGAAACAGCTGCTGGCTGTGTTGCACCTGTTGGTCTCTGGTATCTTTCAACTAAAAACTGCGTGAGTCGGAGGAGTCTCAATCCAGCCCTATTAAACTTCCTCACACGTCTTGGATGCATGTCTACAAAAGCAGCTTAGGGCCCCTGCACCCGCCCCACCCGCTCGTCCCAATTCGTAGTATTCCTGCACAACCAACCCCAACCCCAGCCATTGCTTGACGCCTCTGTGCTCCAGATCCAAGATTGTAGTCACTGAAATGGGGGTGCGCCAGGACATGAAGTCTAGCAGTCAACAGTAGTGGAAAAACAGTACTTTATTAGAAAAACGTAAATTAACAACCCAAAAACATCAAACAACGGGTGACATTGCCAATGGGGGACATCAACTTGTGGATCGAAATAACTGTAGATCGTCCTGGAAATCCCAAAAGTCCGTATTCAGAAACCTGTTGGATGAATGAAGATAATGGTCAAGCATTAGTATAATCACAAACATAATATGGTACAATGCATTACACTTGTACCAGCCGGAATGCTTACAGGTATGATCAATCCTGCACAAAATGACCGTAACAGAAGCTTGTGTGGTTGTAACCTTCGTAGGAAGGAAAAGGAACGTTGCAACCACACAAACTTCTGTTACGGTCTCATTATGCAGGATTGATCACACCTATAAGCATCAGGGTTCGTTTCAGCTTGATTCACCTGCATGTTCACTTCACCTACACTGCGCAGAAACCACTGGAGACCAAGCAAGGGAACTACGCCATAGCAGCCTTCCTGCACGTGTTGGGGGCAACTGACTGCACACATGTACCTCTTGTGCCCCCTGCCAACACTGCACACAATCACCGCAACAGAAACCACACGCATTCCAACAATAGGCAGGCAAAACTGGACCACCGGGGCCTGTACACTGATGTCGTTGCAAACTTCTCAGGCAGAGTGCATGATTCTTACATCTTTCGCAAGCATCCCAGCCCTGGTCCCCAGACCAGTCTGCCACCCAGCGATGACTGCCCGACCCTACGCACCCAGAGCTCAATGCTCACCTGCCGACACTGGCGTGTCTCCAAGAGGGCCCACCACGTGCCAGAGCAACCTCCTCAGCCGTCACTGGATTCCGCAGCACAGGCCCCCAGCGCATCCTGCTGCACCGCGCCGAGGAGTCATGTCTGTACAGCCAGCTGCCTTTGGCGTACACGCGGTCCAGCCGAGCTCACAATTCAGATCGGGTCTTGATTGCCAGGATAGCGTATCGAGGCCACGCTTCATCGCAGCCTGCACATCTGCTCTGCTCTGGTGGCACTAACTCAGGCAACTCAAGTCATCGCTATGTGGTGGGAGGCCCGTGTCGGGCAAAATGCCTCGGCTGCCAGAACTCTGTGCACCTCAAGTCATCATCACGTGGCAGGAGGCCAGTGTCCGTAAAGTACTTCGGCTGCCACCATCTCTGTGCACCTCAACTCATCGCCACGGTACAGGAGGTTCATGTCGGTCAAAGTTGCTTGGCTGCCACCAACATAATAAGCACACGGATACACCCAGATAGAGAGTGGAAATGGCGTTGTAAAGCAGCCGTGAGGGAGTGGCTGTGGCATGCTGACAACTAGACCTATGATCAGCAGATCACTAGAGGGAAGACCTGAGATATGTAGCATTGTAGTTCCCTCCCTTTAAGCATAAGCGGAGTGGTCTGGCTAAAACTCGCATCCTTCACGACTTTAACAATATGGTGGTTTGAATCACCACACCCAGCGAGATAGGTACACAATGGGTGGGCAACTCCACTTTTTTCTCCCCCCCCAAAAATATATATTAATATTTAAGAAAACAGAGGACATTATATTATTTTAATAAAAAACTTTAAAAAAAATACAAAAACTATTTTTGGGATATTAAAGTTATAAAATATCACCCCCAAAAAAATCAAAATTACTGAGAAAACCATAGCTTTAATGAACATTATAATTCGAAATGAGCATTTAACAAATCTTTGAAATTCATTGAAAAAACCATAGATTTCAGGCACGTTATAGTTAGAAATTAGCATTTAAAAAACCTTAGAAATTCACTGAAAAAATCATACATTTCAGGGATGTTGTAGTTAGTTGGACATTTCACTGGTACAAAACCAGAGAAATTCCCCTGTTATAGTTAGTTCAGCTAACTATAACTCGCGCCCCTGCAATGCATTGCTGATGACGTCACATATTACATCAGTCTTGACATGGTCAGTGACATCACTGATGACATCACTGATGACATCTCAAATGACATCACTGATGACATCATCCACGTGAAAATTTGATCCACCTCCTCACACTCTAATATAACCTTTGATACACCCACTGTAAAATACAGACTACCATTTTCAAAACCATCGACACACCGATACCAGTTACTACATATGCACTCACTGATTCCTAGGTCATTAAACATATCCACTCATTCACCCATACAATCAATCATACATGCAGTCACTCATCAATAGAACACTATCATATGCACTCATAAACCTATACAGACACTCACACACCACCACTCATCCAGAGTTACTCTCACACCTAGTCAGTCATGCAAAGAATCAATCACACTTCCATTTACTGACCTATACAGTTATACACACAACACATCACTTATTCAAACAGAAACAAATGCATACTTACTCTCTTCTACAATCACTGATACAAGTACACACTCATCCATACAGCCCCTCTCACAATCACTGACTCTCACATATAGTCATGTATATACTTCAACTTTCACATGCACTGCCTTTTACATATGTAGTTACCTTGACATGTACCATTGAGACATCTATTCACTGACCAACACATCCATACACACACTTACCCACCCATACAGCTGTTTCCACATGCACTCTTGAACCCATACACACAGTGAATCAACCACTCAAACATATATGCACAGACTCACACACCTCCCACCCACCCACACACACACCCAGGCACCCACACAAATACTCAGGCAACCAATCGATAACCCATATAGACACTCATGTAGCTACTGACCAACCCATGCAGCAGCTTATACAACAACAGACAGACTGATACAGACATTCACACAGTTTAGTCACTAATCCATGCATTTAGTAAGACACGTTTAATCACTCACTTAAACAGTCAGTCAAGCACCTACTAAATCCTCCATTCAGACACTTATACACCCACTCATTCTTCAATACACCTTGGCATATATATATATATACATATTTAAACTTTAAAGAAAAACACAGTCACTGGATGATGTCATTAGTGATGTCATCAGTGATGTCATTTGAGATGTCATCAGTGATGTCACTGACCATATCATGAATGATGTAATATGTGACGTCATCAGCAGTGCATTGCGGTGGCGCAAGTTATAGTTAGCTGAACTAACTATAACGGGGGAATTTCTCTGGTATTGTACAAGTGAAATGTCCTAACTATAACGTCCCTGAAACCTATGGTTTTTTCAGTGAATTTCTAAGGTTTTTTAAAAGCTAATTTCTAACTATAACGTGCCTGAAACGTATAGTTTTTTCAGTGAATACATATATATATATATATATACGAATCTGCTTAACAAAAGCACAAATTCAATGTACTACAGCACATTTCACTTTTCAAAATTTACTTTTAAGTTAATTTTTTTATATTTTTTCTAGCTCTGTCAATTTTAATGTGATTATGAAGTGCAATCTCACTACCTAGCAAAAAGTTCACAACTGTAACACTACCTCTGGAATTGCTAAGTATTTAATTATTTATTTAGGGTGGATCCACAACTCCACCTTGACGTTACACTGGGGGGCCACACAGAGCACCCATCGCTGGGGCCCTGCCATTTTTTTCTTTCTTTATAATTTTTTTTTTATGGAAGGGGGACCGCGTGGCGTCCCTCCTGAGGCCGATTTTGCCCCCGAGACCCCATCCCTGGTGCCAGGCCTTATCCTTTTTTGTTATGGGTAGGAAGCCTGCGAGGCCCCCCTACCTGGGTCAATACTGCCCGGGGACCTCATCCCCAGGAACATGGCCAGGGCCCAGGGGAGCTCGGGGGAGCCTCAATGCCCCGCGGTCCCTGCCATCTCCTCGCCTCCTGCAGGAGCTGGCATAGCTTTTCATTAGAGGGAGCTGCTGACATGCTGCTCCCTATTCCCAAAAGCAATTTAGCTTCACTTCATGGAAGCAAGAGCATTCTCCATGCTCTCGCTTCCATGAAGTGAAGCAGAGTTTGCTATGGCATGGCGGGTGCAGTGCTCCCGCCATGCCATAGCCAACTGCAATGTCCTGGGGGTAGGCACCCCAGGACATTGCTGGAGCCAGTTCTGGGGGTGGGGTCCCCACAGCCATTGACTGCTCCAAGAGGGGGGCCGTGCAACCCCCCTCCCATTTATAAGTAGCCCTGGTGAGGTGGTGGTCCCTGGGTGGCAGGAGCTTAATTATACACCTATCCCCAGGGAGATGGTGGTCACAAATATAGCCCCTGTGAGGTGGTGGTCCCCGGGGCTACGGGGGCCCATGCGGGCCCCTGCATGATTACTTAACCTTGCCCCCAGGACCTGGACCACCTGGGGGCTCAAAGAAAATGGAGTGCGGTATTTTTTGTCCGGATTTGCGGACTTAACACAAATTCAGCTGAATTTGTTTTTAAAAAAATGCTTTGTTTGGCCCTGGGGTCCCTATGGGACCCCTGAGCATGCCTGGAGGGTCAGGATGTTTCTACCCTGCCCCCTTTTCCTACTTTTTAATGTTTTCCAACCTTTTTTCTTGTGACTAAAGATGGCTGCCATCACTTCCTGGTTTAAAGTATTGGCATCAACCACAAAAAAAGGCCACTGGTCCAAGGAGGTGGTATGGAGTGCGATGAAATTCGACCAACCATGTGCTTGAGGGGCATCCCTTTTAAGGACAGTTCCCCTCACATACCAAAGGTGTCATGCTTCATCATAGGAGTGCCTCCTCATGTAAAGAGATCTAGTCTCAAGCGGGCTATGACCCCCTTGCTGTGAGGGAGGAGCACAGGGATGTTTTTGATGTAGGTGAGGAGGGTTACCTAAAACCCTATGTGAGCGTGGTGTGATTGGTGTGATGTGAAATGCTAAGGTGAACTTGGTTAAAACTTGCTACAAGGTTAGCTATGTGGCACTTTAATCGGCTACCCTATGACAGGATTAAAAACAAATAGCTGAAAATACAGCTGCCGTCATTAGAGGCTTCTGTATTAGTGGATGATCAACATGTTTCGGCCTTCATCAGGGTCGAGCATACAGCTACTGCAACATAGTGAAATACATGCACATGCAAAAAATAATGCGCAATATCAACGGTGTATTATACTGAACCAGTGGTCCTGTTGTTCAGTATGTCCACCGTTCGAACTTGTGGTGAAACTAAAAACAACGTGCACTATTTAAAATAAAGCAAGAACGGTGGAGACAGTGCTTGAAAGACATGGTTCAATCAATGCACAGTGTATTCACTCAATAGTCAAAACACTGGACAACATGTAACCACTTAGTTCACATGTAAATAAGTAAGGAATGCGTGACTCACCAGATTTGGTACATACACCGATCCAACCTAACAGAAAAAGGTGGTGGCGTTAGGGTAAAGCGGAGATAATTCAAGAAGAGTATGTGCCTATGAGTGTAAACACATACTGTAAGATTTAAGATATAAAGGAATGATGTGCCAAGCTGACAAGCATATCAAATTGACACAATGTGTGCAAGAGACCAGTCATCTATGGTGAGAATGTGGTACATATTCTTAAAGCAGAAAAGGATGTAGAGCTTAGCTCAATGAGGACAGCACCTGGCTGTTGTAGGGCTAAGGCTGCTGGGAAGGGGCCGTGCCGTTCGAACCCACGACCGGCAGAGTGCTACCAATGTATGCCCTCGAGTGCCAGCAAATTGGAAAATGAGGAGGGGTCAAGGCACTATGCCACAATGTATGCCCTCGCTGGTGCTGCTCAAGGAGGTGTGGCAGGTAAGAATGGCAGGTATGGCGGCTCTAAAAGCCAAACAGGGGGTTGTGGCATGTAAACGGCTTGGGATGACCCACTTTGGGGGCCTCGTCTACTTAGACTTAAGCTGGCCATTTAGGACTGGAAAGGTGGCCGCGCTGGGGCGTGCGGCAGGGGAGCCCAGATAGATGCCACTGGTGGGCTAAAGTGACTAATGAGCGGAGCCTGCTGACGGCTCTGGTGGAAGCAGAGCAAGGGGGCGCCGGGCACGAGGACCAATAGGGCAGAGTATGAGCTGTAATGCAGGAAGTGCAAAGCGTGCATGGTTGAAATGGTCCACCGTACCCAGGGTGATCCTTGGGTATTGGCGTGGAAAGCGGACCAGCAGGTCGTGAGGGGTGCTGCGCGAGAGTGAAGGCTCAGAGTGGCATGTGGATCCAAAGACCTGTGACGCAACATACA